>NC_135597.1:5331173-5632454 GCF_965152235.1 Eretmochelys imbricata
TGTTTGCCTTTTGCTTTAAAAATCTGAGACTTAGCTAAAGCTGCATGCGGCTGAGTTGTGGGCTACAGGGCCATAGTATAGGGTAAAGCCAACATTTCCAGTAGTGGCCTCTGATCCGGAATGCCCAACCTGAGATACCTCCTGGATTTCCAGTCCTGGACTCCAGTTCTGATGAGTGCCAACAGCTCTGACTCAAATGATTGTGGGGTATAAATGCCCAGCTCCCCTACAGCTCAGACCCAAGATGTCTCGGATTAGGTACCCAAAATTAATCACCTAAAATTAGAGGCTCTGTGTGAAAATCTGGCTGCAAGCAGCCACTCTCCAACATCTTCCCTGAGCTCCTTTTCCCAGTGAGTCCTGTGCTGGGACCATGGGCTTCTGCACTCTTGAACATGGTCGCCTGGAAGTTCCCGATGTTAATTCATTTATCAGGAGCCATATAATTCTCTATCTTTTGTTGCATCTTGGTCACTGCATGAGACAATGCATCTCTTCAAAAGTACAAAGGTTGGTTTAAAAGTAATACTATATATATATATAGTGATAACCCAAATACGATTAATAAATTTAACAATACAATTTAGATATTAGCAGCCAAGCATTCATCACTCATGAAAAGTTATACAGTGAGTTAGTTGTGGAAAGCAATGCGGAGGGTGAGCGAACCTGGATTTGTGCTGGAAATGGCCCAACTTGATGATCACTTTAGATAAGCTATTACCAGCAGGAGAGTGGGGTGGGAGGAGGTATTGTTTCATGGTTTCTGTGTATATATAATGTCTTCTGCAGTTTCCACAGTATGCATCCGATGAAGTGAGCTGTAGCTCACGAAAGCTCATGCTCAAATAAATTGGTTAGTCTCTAAGGTGCCACAAGTACTCCTTTTCTTTATATGAATGAGTGAAGATTGTCCGGCAGTAATTGAGAAATTAGGATAGGTTGTCCGTTAGAAAATACAATCCATCCAGGAATTATTTCCATCCACCACTATCATCTGTTCCTTCCCCAGGTGAGAATGTTGACTGAATAATACAAACATCTTGCATCATACCCGATATTCAATTGGGAACCATGAGGGGGCACCAAAGTTTGCATCATCCCTGTCTGTGGAGTCATGATTTGATTGAAACTAGCGAATGTGTGTGTGTCGGGGAAGGGGGAAATGGGGAGGAGAATAGGGCAAATTAAAAAGTAAAAATCCCCTTTCTTTCCATGCATGCAGTCTCTGGTGCTGACAAGGATCCTGAAACGCTTGGCATGGTAATGCCATGTGCTTAATTGAATAGACATAGAGATGGTGTCAGCCAGGCTAGGGTCACAACCAGCATGGTAGAGTCTCTTGGATTTATAATGACTTCATAAACAAAACAGCCAGCTGATCACAGCTGATTTTAGGTAGAGGAACGGTGCTAAGGGGTGTAGATGTATGGTACTATATAAATAAACAGCAACCAACAAAACAACAATAATAATAGAGATTTTTCCATATAAACCAATATGCAGTTTGGACTGGAAATTGCCAGTCACAATTAAGATGTCTCATCAGAGCTGTGTATGGCCCCAGGACAGAAAAAACACCTGGGTCCTGCAAGTCAGGGTAGAGGAGCAATGTCGTGCTGGATAGCAAGGGGGAGAGGAGTTGTACTGTAGGGCTTGGTAAAGTGCATTAAACAAACTGGGGTAGGAAGGACTGGAATGGTGGAAGTGGAGGTACAGATCAGGGCACAAATACCTCAGTGTTGCTGAGTGAAGGGCCAAGGGAAGAGGATAGTACATAGGTGAGGACTAAGGTACATTACAAGAGCTGTGTACGTGAGGAGGGTGTCTCAGCAGTGGGCTGGGGGGGGCAGTGCAGTGCATGGTCAGATACTGTGGCATGGCAGTGCCCCAGACCCACACACCTGATGGGGAGTGCAGGACACAGCCAGATGCAGTACCAGGGCAGTGCCCCCAGCACGGGGCTAGTTGGGGATGCAGTGCACGGTCAGATGCAGTAGAAGGGCAGTGCCCGGCCACAAGGCAGGCAGGGGAAGGGGCATGACAGGGCCAGGTGCAGTAGCAGGGCAGTGCCCCCAGCACAGGGCTAGCTGGGGGTGCAGTGCACGGTCAGATGCAGTAGAAGGGCAGTGCCCGGCCACAAGGCAGGCAGGGGAAGGGGCATGACAGGGCCAGGTGCAGTAGCAGGGCAGTGCCCCCAGCACAGGGCTAGCTGGGGGTGCAGTGCACGGTCAGATGCAGTAGAAGGGCAGTGACCGGCCACAAGGCAGGCAGGGGAAGGGGCATGACAGGGCCAGGTGCAGTAGCAGGGCAGTGCCCCCAGCACAGGGCTAGCTGGGGGTGCAGTGCACGGTCAGATGCAGTAGAAGGGCAGTGCCGGCCACAAGGCAGGCAGGGGAAGGGGCATGACAGGGTCAGGTGCAATGGAAGGGCAGCGCCCCCAACACAGGGCTAGCTGGGGGTGCAGTGCACGGTCAGATGCAAAGATAGGACAGTGCCCCCAGCACGGGGCTACTTGGGGATGCAGTGAACGGTCAGATGCAGTGGTAGGCCAGTGCCTCGGCACAAGGCAGGCAGGGGAAAGGGCAGAACAGGGCCAGGTGCAATGGAAGGGCATTGCCCCCAGCACAGGGCTAGCTGAGGGTGCAGTGCACGGCCCGATGCAGTGGTAGGACAGTGCCCCCGGCCCGGGGCAAGCGGAGGATGCAGGGCAGCCTGCCCCTTTGGCTCACAGCCCGGTCCCGGCCTGTTGCTCGGGCGCTGCCTTTGCAGTGCGCGGCCCCTTTAAGAGCCATGTAAACAAAGCCTAGTCCCCCCCCCGCGCCGGCTCCGCTCCTCTCTGAGCCGCCGACGTTCCTGCGTCTCTTACGCCGCCGCAGCGGGCTGCGCCATTCTCTAAACCCCGCCGCCCCAGCGCTGGCGGCGGGGTCCTGTACGCAAAGTGCGGGAGCGGGAAGGTGCAGCGCGCAGGCGCCGCGGCCCGGCCGCGGGGGGGAGGAGAGAGGAGCATGAATGGAGCAAAATGGCGGATCATGTGCAGGTGAGGGGAGAGCGCGCGCGGGGCGGGGGGCGCGCGAGGGGGCCGCCGGTGGGGCGGCCCTGGCGAGCTGCTGGGGCTGAGGGGCCCGGGGAGGGGGGGGCTGCACGGCAGCGGGGACCTCCCGGGGGGTGGCTCGGATCTGGGGGCGCGGGGCCCCGCTGTGGGCGGAGGGCCCCCCCCACCCCGAGGCGCGGCGCCCCCAGCCTGGCTTACGGGCTGCCCAGGAGTCTGAACACCTCCCCCCGCCCCATCCTCCCCCAGGCCCGGGCCGCCTCCTGCTAGGGCAGCTCCTCCCTCTGGAAAAGGGGAGGGGGCTGCTTCCCCCCCTGCCCCCGGGCTGGGGCACCTGGAAGTCAAGGGGGGCATGGACCCCCCCGACACTGAGCGTTGCTCGAGCATTGATTGCCCCCCCCCACGCACGCACACCCACCCACCCACCCACCCACACGTGCCCTGTGCAGGCTGGTGGGAGCCAGGAGAGAGGCCTTGCAGACCAAGGGGCAACTGGGTGCTGGGTCCTGCGGGAGCAAAGGGTGCACAGACTGCACCCCCAGCCAGCAGCTGGTGAGGGGCCCGGGCTGCATTATGTTCCCTGCGTGCAGCCTCCGCTCGCTGTTTGGTTTCCCAGGTGCCAGCCATTAGCAGCAGCCCAAGGGCGGTGGGCAACAGGCCGCGGTGGGCAGCAGCCTCGGAGGGAGCCTGTCACCAGCAACACTGGTGGGCGAGAAGGGGAATTTGGGGCATGGTTGCACAGGATTGGAGCCCTCAATCTGCCATCAGCTGCCGCAACTGGGCACTTTGCTCCAGGAAATAATGCCTGAAAGCACTCTAGATAGTCAGCGTTAGCTAGAGTAGCTGGTCACTCTTAGTGTCAGAGGGCTTTGAAGTTTTCCTGGGTTATTTTGTAGGCAGAGAAGACTGGAAACTTTTGCCTGTACTCTGCTAAGCCCTTCTGGTGTTCACCCCCTTTCTGGTTAAAAGTAGTAAGGGGCTGCCAACCCCAAAGTGAGAAGAGCTGAGGGAGCTTCAAATTGGACATGGCAGAAGTCTTGGCTTTGGGTCTGACACCATGGCCTGGATTATTGGTCTCCCATAAAATGTCTGCTGATATGAAGTTCATATGGTTTGAAAATGAGGCGATAAATACATGTTAGTTGGATTTTGGGCCTTATTGCCAGGAACCATGGGGTGAAATTAAGAAAGGGAAAATGTAGCTTGAATATCGGAAAGAAACTTTCTGCCTTTGGTATACACCATATGGTGGCATAGTCTCACAAGGGAAGCAGTGGAAATACCTTCATTTGTGTGTTGTACAGATTGGGTGAGTCTCTGAGATGTGTCAGCCGTGGAGAACAATGGCCAGGGGTTGGAGGAGCTGACCTAATAGTTAACTTTCCATCTTGAACTTCAGTGATACTTTATTGAAGAGCATAGCCGTGATTGGTGGTGTTAGTGTTAACTAACAGATCAAGGTTTTTTTAACTAGATGGTATTGGTGATCTTTTTCTGAAGCCTTTCAAAGCAAGCTTTAAAGTAGCTATTAAACATTTTATTAAGAGATATTGTCAAATTAAAAATAATATGTAAACAGCTATTGCCTATGACTAATTACACCATGAGGTATTAAAAATGAAAGCTTCAAAATTCCATTTCACAAGATGTGTGTTCTTCAGTTTTGTAATTTCTCTTTGCTTGGACATCTTAAAATCAATGTTTTGTCAGTTTCACCTTTATGTAAGAGTCAGTTTCTTTTTCAGGGTCTTTCTTTTGCTTTGTTTATATTTCAAACAGTGAATGGGAACTGTTTTTTATTTAAAAACAACTGTTTGTTGGATTCAAAATAAAAGTTTGTAGAGATACATTTAGAGATCTTACAAAATTTAATCTCCACAAACTTTTATTTTGAATCCAACAAACAGTTGTTTTTAAATAAACAGTTCCCATTCACTGTTTGAAATATAAACAAGCAAAAGAAAGACCCTGAAAAAGAAACTGACTCTTGTCAGTTTTCAGGGTTTTTCTTTTGCTTTGTTTATATTTCAAACAGTGAATGGGAACTGTTTATTTAAAAACTGTTTGTTGGATTCAAAATAAGTTTGTGGAGATACATTTAGAGATCCTACAAAATTTAAACTCTGAGCCAAGTCTAAGCTGATAGTGCCCCTGTTATCAATTTACATAGCCACACTTACATGAAGGTTTCAGAGTAGCAGCCGTGTTGGTCTGTATTTGCAAAAAGAAAAGGAGTACTTATGGCACCTTAAAGACTAACAAATTTATTTGATCATAAGCTTTCGTGAGCTCCGATGAAGTGAGCTGTAGCTCACGAAAGCTTATGCTCAAATAAATTTGTTAGTCTCTCAGGTGCCACAAGTACTCCTTTACTTTCATGAAGCACATTGTAAAGGACTTGCCCTAGAATTAGAAATATTGTAGCACAAATGGTAGAATGGAGGAAATAATGTTTTCCCATAATAGTGATTGAATTTGTGATTATATGCATATTAGAGTTAAAAAAAAAAAGTTTAGATAGTTACTTATTCGTGTAACTTCTAAATAAATATATTCTGCATCTGGTACCTCAGTGAACCACAAGGGTGAGTAGTTTATTAACTCAGAATGTAACCCGTGCAATTCTCAGGTTGACTAGTGGGGTTGAAATAATCTTATCAAATCCAGCCTAGATAATCTGTTGGGGATTGCTGTGTTACTAAACAATTTACATGCCATAACAATACTGGAGAATGGTTGTATTATTTGGTTTGTCATTAGTGAGATATCAGCTTCGCAGTTTAACCTGTGACTTTACGGATAGATCACAGAATCTGGTGACACAGTATCTCTTGCTGTTCTTGTCATTTTAAAACAGGCTTTTTCTTTTTTAAATATTGGGTCAAGCAAACGGAATTGGGGCCGTAAGAACGTAATTAATATTGCTAGCTTCAAATGCACTAGTTAAACTTTAACACAAGATGCTTGAAGATGTTCCACTCCAATGGAGATTTATTTGCAAGTACTGTTAACCTGTCACCAAACTACAGGAGACTTATCAGAAGGCATAAGTGTAGCTCTTTATAACTAGTGCTAATGGACAAGTTACATATCTGTAACTGGATGATTTTTTTTTTTTCATTTTTTGTGTGTGTGTCTTTATTTTGCTTTGGCGCCAGAAAAGTATAGCTACCTCTGAAGAGGCTCTTCGTTCAAAGCTGCCTCAGGATTTCTAGATTTTTTTCTGGCTGGGGGAAAATCACTGATTAGATGAGTGGAGTCAATTCCTGTTTGTTATAGTGCTTTAAAAAAAAAAAAACAAAAAAAACCCAACACACTATTTCTAATGCTGATCCAGTTGTTTAGATATTTTGTGAGTAGGCTGTGTGGGCTCTATTATAAACTATGCTTGTTTACAAGACTGGAACACCCTTGATACAGGAAGACATTGAATATAAGTTTGGATTAGTGAGACCATTTTCTTTGTAGCGTATAACTTGAGACTTGATTCTGTTTTGGATAATAGAGTGTTTCAGATAACTGATATCTGGATGATATAGTATAGAAGACTAGCAGCAGAGAGGCCATATTTTGTCAAACTTCCAGTCCAGTTGTTAAATATTGACTCTCCAGAGTTACTGTCATTAGAACTTGCATGTTAATACTTAACAAAGTGCAAAAGTGTAGGTTTATTTATAATTATGAGTTATTGAGTTTACAATATGATGCAAGTTGATGAAAGTGGAAGCAGAGTTGAGTTCTTTGAGACCACAGCTGAAGGACTGTAGCATCATGTTCTGTAGGTTTTTTTAAAAATGGAACTCTGTGAATGTAGAAAATGCCACTTCTTTTCTGTCTGCAATCCACATAGTCAAAGCCAGTTGGGATAGTTTTCTGCTGGACAGCTCTTCAGGATTACTGTGCAGGGTCTAGGAATGAAAAGGACTGTCATAATGGTACAGTAGCAGAGAATTCTGTATCGTGTGTGGCTGTGGAAAGCTGTGCAGTCTTAGAGGACTAGTATAGATGCTCTTCCCTTCCTGCCTTGGTTTGAGTTAATGTTTCTACCTGCTCTTTTCAGTCTGCAAGTGTCATTCCAACTCCAATATATGCGATGGAAACAGGAGATGAAGAGAGATCATTAGAAATAACTTTGTGGGGAAAGTAGTGATGAGTCTTTTTTTCTTTTTCCTTGGAAACAGATTTGCTGTATTTCTCTTTTAGATCTGGGATCTGATGTCCTATTGTAATCTAAAATGGGTAAACTTATTGGGAGATACCTGATGAGTTAGAATATGCCTTTTGGGGAAATGTTGATGTAGGCAAGGGTAACAACTGCTTCTCTGGCTTTGTGTACTGAGTTGTACCTGAAGAGTCCCCTGGACCTGAAGATAAGACCTAATTACATCAGTGAAAAATTGTTGCCTCACTTTATCAGTGATCATATTACCTTTACGTGCTCTGGGTAACCCGACCTGTAGGTTTATAGTGCAAGATCTTTTGCTCTTGAAATGTAACAGGTCAGGTTCTATAGGGGTAGCTTCATAGGCACAGTAAGTGGTCTGTCTCTTACTGTGATAGATAGAACGGAGAACTTAACTGACCGCTTGCATATGAAAAACCTGGGGTTAAGTGATATGGGCAAAAGTAAAGGGATGTTAGCCCTCTGATTGTAACTTCTAATTAAACTGGCAGCAGTTAATTCAAATCAGCAAACTTCCAGACTTGGAAGAAGCCTATATTTGTGCTGTAAGATGGATTCAGATGTGGAGCTAGGTCCTTGAAGTGCATTGTTGGGAAGCAAATGAAGAGGCAGGATGAAATACGTTCATTGTAAATTAATGCCCTCTCACCTCAGAACTGTTGTATTGGGAAAATGTGGTGGAGACCTTCTGATAACATCTGTTGTTTGGATAAATGGAGGCTCAGAGTTAAGAAGGGAAAACTTGAGACTGAAATCAAGAAAAATGACTGTTTCCCATAAAAATATGGCATGTAGTGCGCACAACCTGAAGCATGAAATTGGAGTGAGTATTTAAAAAAAACACCTGTGTCCATGCATGCTAATAGCCTCTTATGTGTGATTCTTGAAGTACTGCCTATTGTATTTTTTAATGAATGTCTTGCAGGGCCAATCCCCTGGCACTCTCAAACCCTAATAGCTCCTGAATTTTGTTGGTGTATTTCTGTATTCCAAAAGGACGTTGTCTTGGATCAAACACAAAATCATTTGGCTCCGGGACACATTTTGCCCCAAAGGAAACTAGGAGACTAGATGTGTATTTCCTATTTGCTATCTGTATAACTTCATGTTTGCTTGGTAAAAGAATCGCAATTTAGCCCACCGCCCAACTATAATTTTGCTTAAATACTGGTGTTTTTTTTTCTGTGCGTGTTTATAGTCCATGTTTTTACCTTCAGCATGTCATTGGGCTGTCTGACCGCTCTTGTGAAGGACTTATCCCAGAATAGTCTGAGATCTGCTCAAGAACCAGGGGAAAAATACACAAGCAACTTAAAATAGCGTTACCACCTTTTCTTTTGGAAATTAGATTTTTATTTTACTGTCCAGCCACTGAGCAACAGAATTACTGGATAACTTTGTGGCAAGTGGATCAGAGTGGTATTTTAAATGGAACCCAAGAATTCATGGATTTAGGTACATAACTTGTTGGTGCTGTGATTATCATTATTTCAGTGTCAAAATTCTGAAAGTAAAACAAGGGGAAGCTTAAGCTCCAGCTCCTTTTGAGCTTGGGGGACCAAATCACTAGCAATTGGTTAGCTGTTTCCATTCTACCTCTTAGCCTGCTCGGGTGGCTTGTTTTATAGAATGTGCTACTCTCCTAGGAAGCAGGTAAAACACCTTTTGTAAGAGACAGCTGATCTCAGAGGCACTATATATAAAGGCATGTACTCACTCTATCCTCTGTTCAGATGATTATGTCATGAAACAGTTATCTCTGAAAGGAGAGGGGAGGAAAATGTGTTGGCTGCTTCAAGTTTTTCACACTCATTAGTAACGTGTTGAGAAGAGAGGAATTTGGTGAAATCCTCTCCCCACCAAAATCAGTGGGAGATTATACCATTGATTTCAATGGGTTCAGAATCTTGCCCGCAGTTCCTAGGTAGGAATACAGTCTATAATTCATCTAAAGATTTCAAAGCACTTTATAGAATTAAGTCTTGCCTCCTCCCTGTGACATTGAGACCCATATTACAGAGGAAAAAAAGGCATAGTGGAGTGAAATGTAAAGGTCATGCAATGAGTGAGTGTCAGAGCTGAGACTAGGGCTGTGTCTAGTGCTGAAAGTGGCAGTGTAAAACTTTAGTCGTCCAGGGGTGTGAAAAAAGAGAGCTCTTCCCCGGCAATAAAGCGTGTCTACACTGCCCGTGTCACAGCACTACTGCAGCCGCGCTGTAATGTGAGCAGTGCAGACATATCCTAGAACTCAAGAGTCTGAACTCCTAGCCCCCTGTTCTAACAGACTGTGTTGCCTCCAATATCTAACACTAACACAATTAGGGAAGTATTAAAGAACACTGAACCCTCTGTAATACAGCAAATCACTTCCTTTACTGTTCTTGTTGTCCTGTTGCCCTTGGTTTTGGGCAGTGTGTCACTATGAACTGCAGTTGGTCTAATGCTCAGACCAATTATAGCAAAGTACAAAAAAGTCCTGTTTTTACTGGCAGATTTAAGAGGTAAAATGTAGCTTGTTTTGATTCAGCTGTGTGATTCAAGGAGACACTTATAAATCATCTGTGATGCTCTTTGAGACGGAATTGTTTGTGTGACTTAGTTGCCTGCATTTCCTTTTTCAGCTCAATAGAAGGGAATACTTAACCTTAGAGCTTTGAATTTGGCCATGTAAGTTGTGGGCAGGGGCTGTTCAATCCTCCAAACGCAGCTTAGCCAGTACAAGTCTATAGCATCTATACAGTTCTCATTGTACCTCAAGCTTGACCTCCAACAGGCTCTCTGCGTTTTCCCCATGCCATCTAACTGTGGCACTGTTAGATTTTTCTATTTGTCTAAATTACATCATGGTTTTGTGCTATGAGGGAAATGATTCCTGAAGAATTGCATAATTGTGACCCAAATGAGACTTAAATAAGATCTTTAGAGGAGCTGCAGCCTAGCAGGGCGATTGCATAAAGTACTAAGTGAATCCAGCAAATGTGGCTGTACAGTGCAACCATAAATATGTGCTCCCTGTACTAGCATTCACTGAAACATGCAAAGTGAACCCATATACTATAATGGTGCCACATAAATGGTTATGGTAGTACCTACTGCATTCTGAGGTTTGGTTGTGTTGAATAGACATTTAGTGTGCAATTACAGGTGCTTGCTGGCTACGTTTTTGTTCGCTAATGCTCACCATGTTCTTGATTGCCTACTGGGGTTAAGCGAGCTTGTTATGGAGAAAATATTACTTATAATATTTTGACATTAGGAGTTGGAGTATAGTACAAGGATAACAACTCCACCTGCTGTGTCTGTTGGCTTGCATTATTCTGAGTGCACGTGGTACTCATGGAGGAATTCTGCGTCACTGCGCATGTGCAGAATTCATGGCCCCCCACAGACTTCTTTGCTTCCTCACAGAAAAAAGACTTCTGGCGGGGAAGCAAAAGGAAGCCACAAGAGTGGTCATGCACCCTTCCCCAGCAGTGCAGGCAGGTCAGTTTGAGTGCCCAGAGCAGCCAGACGTAAATCACTGGCTGGGGGGGGGGCGGCGCTGAGCAGTCGTGAATGCGTGTGAGAGAGAGACTGTCCCTCTTGCTCGCTATTGTGGCGTGTTTGGCGTGGAGGAGCAGGACTTTGGGGTGTTTCTGAGGAGGTAGGCATGGGGCAGGCTCTGTCCCCTCAGGCAGAGCAGAATGTAGCAGTCTGCCTGCTTAGTGAATTGTTCTCATTGTTCTTAGTGAATTCCCCCAGGAGTATAAAACAGGTGTAAAAATATTAAGGCTCCTTAACATTGCCAGAGTGGTGTAAAGGAGCCTTACTGTAAAGGGTAGTGTGGCCTTATAAATACTTATGGTGCTTCAGTGATTAGAACTGGTCTACATTTTTTAACTGAAAAAAAATTCCTATCAAAATGTGTTCCATGAACTGTTTGCTACTCACCTTTCTGGAGATGGTCAGTACTCAATATAAATTGTGAGTTTGAGTCCCCAGCCTCACTTGCTTTTTGGTCGTGTATCATGTAACAAGGAGCGTATGGCTGCATATATTTGTTGACTAATAACTAGAAGTAAAGGATCAATACTAGCTACATTACTATTAGAGAGAGGGGAGTTGGGGATTTCCTCCAATGCTCCCCAATCCCATTCTCAATCCATTGTAATGTATTTAAACTACAATACATAAATAATTGAAACCAGTGTGATTATATTGCTTTATTTTGACAAATAAAATATGCATAATTTTAAAATACTGTACACAGAATTTTTAATTTTTGGCGCAAAATTCCCCTAGGAGTGATATGGTGAGAGATCCTCAGATTTGCACGAAGGTAGGTGATAGATAAGAATTCTGCTTGTTGTTTCTTCCCACCCCACTTAAGTGTACACTAGTTCCTAGAACTTTTGGTGAAAGGTAGTTAGTAACCACCCACTTAGAAAGCATCTCTGCTAAGGTCAAGACTGCACCTTGATATGGAAGCAAACATAATATCTGAAGTCTGTTCTGTGCTCCCTATAACTAATATGGTAATTTTGTGAAATATTGTGGGGCAGTGTTTGTCCCTTCGTTATCAGAACCAGGGCATCAGCTTCACATTTAAATAATCTGTTTCAAAACATGAATCTTTCACATGAATTGACAGTGAACTTGATTTTGGGTGAAGTTGAATATCCTCAAGTCCCATTATCCCCAGTGGGAACTGAAGGTGCCCAGCACTTTGCTGGAGGCGTTCACAATCTTTTTTTCCTGTGGTAGATTTTGAAAGCCAAAAGCATTTTGGGAAGTAAAGGTAGGGTTCTGAATCTGCTCTTTAAGGCACTCAGACCCTTCACTGTGCTGTGATGGCGTATATAGAATGGGTATAGTGAATGTACCTGTTCAGTTACTTATCTTTTTTTCTAATCCATTACTACATTCTAGAAAAATGAGTTGATGTCACAGTGTAAAAAGTGGGCTTGAGGACCATTCACATAACAGAGCTCACAGATTCCAATCCATTAGCCAAGCACCGCAAAACAGAAAACATGCTTTAGCGGCTAATTGAAAGTTTCAGAATTTTGGAGTGCCCTTGCCAGTGACAAGATTGGGGGTCTGTCTGCACTGCAATACAACACCCATGGCTGGCCCAGGTCAGCTGACTTGGACTTGGGGGCTATAAAGTGGCAGCATAGATGCTCGGGCTGGAGCCCAGGTGCTGAGACATCCACAAGGAGGGAAGGCCCCAGAGCTCTAATCCTTGGGAGCCAGAGCATCTACACTGCAGTTTTATGCCATGTAGCCTAAGCCCTTTGAGCCTGTGTCAGCTGATCTGGGCCAGTTGTGGGTTTTTCATTGCAGTGTAGGCATACCCACTGTGTCTAACAGGGTATCTTGTTGCCTGTCACTGGTCTGGGTTGCATCACATCAACTGCAAACCTGGTTAACTACAGCTGGGCATGGAATGAAGTGCACTGCTTCACATCACTTTTTGTATCAGGAATGCAACACTTGTTTTACATCACAGCTTTCTGTTGACACTGTTCCATTTTAATGAGTGTTCTGTTGTGTGCCCGCATAATACTCTGGGTGCAGAGTTCCAGAGAAAAGAAAACTTACCCTGGGTGTGGCATACATCTAAACCCATAGCCACCTTGTAGTGATACAAGCCATAAACCCGTCTTTTCCAAAGCTCAGGGATGGGATGGTATTTACCAGAGGTGATTTTTGCCAGGTAAAATGTTTTTTTTTACTGCCCCAGGATAATCTAGTTAGTCCCATGTTTTAAAAACTTCGTTAATGCACTCCACGTTACATTTAACTTTAGTTACCATATTCAAATTGTGGATGTTATACTAATATATGTAACTATAATACTTAGCATCGGAATGTCTGTTTTGGTTCAATATTTTCTCAAGTAAGTTATACATGTCATGACTCATTTCATTTTTCAATATTATATAAACCAGTGGTTCTTCAACTTTTGTACTGGTAACCCTTTCACATAGCAAGCCTCTGAGTATGACCCCCCCCCCATAAATTAAAAACAATTGTTTTATATATCTAATACCATTATAAATGCTGGATGCAAAGTGGGGTTTGGGGTGTAGGCTGACAGTTCGTGATCTCCTCCCCCACTCCACTGAGTAATAACCTTGTGACCCCCCCGAGGGTTCCCGACCCCCAGTTTGAGAACCTCTGATATAAAAGTCAAACAACATAATACAAAGTTGTAAGCTTTGAAGCACTAAGCAATCGGGATCATGCAGAGTTGCAGACTTCCAGTCCAGGTCCATTTGGCCATGCAGCATTCTGCAGCAGAAGACCAACTTTGATGTAGCAGATGGACTAAGCCTATTCCTCAGTTTTGAATGGAAGTATGTGAAGTTTGAAAAGATTAATTCTGTGCTTGCTGAACTTGCTAGACACTGATGTGATTATTTTTCCCAGTTTTCCTGTTTAAACAGGTACTTACCAGTGCCCTGTCCTGAACTAGTCTTTCCTGCGAAATTGCCAAACCTACCAAAGCCACCCACGTATGGGGTCGTAACTACACCAGTGCCCAACAAATCCATCGTATGAGTGGATAAATTCATAAAAATATCTTATTCAGGAACAAAAATGTATCCTTTTAATAATTTACTGTAGTTATCAGTGGACCACACGCTTTCACTTGTTAGTAAGATCACTATAAAAACAGCAGACACCATTTTCCTATTCGTGAAATGCTGCCACTTCAGAGCCGTCTCTTAATACCTCCATCCTTTTCATCTCTTGCCAGTAAAATGAGTTCTTCATCTGTATACCTTCTACACTGTGCTTTCAGACCTGTGAAGGATTTATTTTTCTCCTGCAGTGGAATTTTCTGCACTTAATGCATGGTTCTCAAATATACCTCTTTACTGGTCTATCCAGTAACCTGTCACTTTGAATTAATAGTTTTGTTTTCTGTGTTCACATTAGGTAGAAGTGAAGTGTTATTTCTGTATCCTCCAAGTGTTTGGCTTAATTTCTTATTTGAAGGCTCTGTGCTTTTGTATCATTAGCTGAGTGTGTTTATGAACTTGGTGACTGCAGGAGTTATAGTCCAAGGATGTTGTACTTGAGAACACTGCTAAAGAAATATCAGTAGAGGATAATGTTCTAAAGTGCCTCTAGTTAAATCAGTAAGTTAAAGATAGGTTTGCAAGCTTTGCTGAGCTTCTGCAGTTTTATGGATGAAGAGATACAGCAGCCTCATAGAGGCTTTACACTGAGGTACCTCCAGGGTGTTCACTAGTTATGGAACTCAGCACACATCTCGGGTGGATTTTTTTGTTTTGGGTTTTTTTTAAAATCGGGATGAGAGCAGCTCTGCATCCCTAAGGAATCTGCATAGTGCATGGCTCGGGCTTGTCAATGCAGAGTGCTTGATTTAATTTTTGGTTTCTTTGTAATGTGTTCCCATTTAGGTAAAATATTACATCTGTAGTGTATTGAATGTCTGGAACATACTGTCAATCACCAATATCAATGGCTGTGAAATGTATAGCAGGGGAAGACCCTGTGCACTTTTGATTGTTGCACCTGCAAGCTGGCTTTTGTTTGCACAGCTAAAGCCCCAAATGTTGAGTCCATAGCTCTTGTTAGTTGAGGGAGAAATATCCAGGAATTTGAAAGCCAGCTTGTTTCTTCATGGCAGCAAGCGTTACTAGTACTGGTAGTTGACTCATCTTATTTTTCCGTTTCAAACACCAAAGCCCAATGAAATTCCTTATCTTCCACTCCTATCTGTGTCCCAAACACAGTGGGAGAGTTTACAAAACTGTTTCCCCCTCTTTATAACAAAATGCAAGTCTGTATGGGAAAATGGATCTGTGACTTTAGAAGCAGTTCACTATTATAAGGCTTCTGGCGAGGTTTACAAAATACATCTTATTTAGTTAAAAACTAACTGAAGAGTAGGAATTTGGAACTGTGGTATTCTCAAATGAAGCACTCCAGGGATTATTTTGCCAGTTTACCAATCAGAATATTATCTTCCCTAGCTCTTGATTTGTTTGGAGCACTGTGTAAATGTGTAGTTTCAACCCATGTCAATCAAGATAACCCCTTATTTCACAGCTGCTCCTTGTCCTTGCAAGTGTATGGTGATGATTCTGTCCAAGCCTCTGATGTGTTAACGAATCTATGGTTAAGAGACCTCAAGAAGTGAAGAACTACAATGAGCGTTTGCCATATTTGCCCAATTTTGAGTTCTGAAAACAAAGGTTACACATCATCTTCCAGCCCTGCCACTCAAGGTGTCTAAAAACCAAACTTATTTTCTATAGTGCTTTTCACAGCTAGATTTCTCAGGAATAGATTTCTTTTTAATGGGAAAATCTAAAGCGTTTCCAACCCCTTTACAAATTTGTGTAGCTAAATATTGGTAGTACCTGTGTAGAAGTAGCCTCTGTGTTTAGGAATGTCTTGTGAGTAGGGCCCTACCAAATTCACAGCCATGAAAAACACGTCACGGACCATGAAATCTGGTCTTTTGTGTGCTTTTACCCTATACTATACAGATTTTACAGGGGAGACCAGCATTTCTCAAATTGGGGGTCCTGACCCAAAAGGGAGTTGCAGGGGGGGTCACCAGGTTATTTTAGGGGGGGTCACGATATTGCCACCCTTACTTCTGCGCTGCCCTCGGAGCTGGGCAGCTGGAGAGCGGCAGCTGTTGGTCAGGCGCCCAGCTCTGAAGGCAGCGCCCCCAGCAGCAGCAGCACAGAAGTAAGAGTGGCAATACCATGCCAGGCCATCCTTCCTTCTGCGCTGCTGCTGCTGCTGGTGGCTCTGTCTTCAGAGCTGGGCTCCCGGCAAGCAGCTGCCGCTCTCCAGCCGCCCTCCAGCCGCCCAGCTCTGAGGGCAGCGCCACCGCCAGCAGCACAACTCCCTTTGGGGTCAGGACCCCTAAAATTACAACACCTTGACATTTCACATTTAAATAGCTGAAATCATGAAATTTACTAATTTTAAAATCCTATGACCGTGAAATTGACCAAAATGGACAGTGAATTTGATAGGGCCCTAATCATGAGTAGCCTGGATCTTAGCACCTGATTTACTGAAATAGGGAACATTTACTTGGATTACATAGGATTATATTCCCTGTTTTCATAAAGCACTATGGGGTTATTAACTTGTGGTTAAATAGACATCAGAGCCTTGCAAAAAGGAGTTTGATTTGTCCAGATGATGGCATCTTTCATCTGATCACCCTATACTGTTATATCCAGCAAAGCTGTTTCACTCCTGCATGAACAAGTGATGCTCACAATGGCTGCACTGCTTGCCTTGTGACAGTTCAGTTGGAAATGGTGGCTGACCTTCGTCAAATGTAGTGGGCAAGAATACGGAGGAAGTGCTAACTTCTACAGGAATTAATTGGTTAAAATCAATTTTATCGAATAAGGTAGTGTCTCACTTTCATGTAAAAGATTTCTTAAAGTGGAGAAAATAACAAGAGACCCTGGACAAACATCATTCTTGTGAAGGAGCTTACTACTGTCTGAACATCTGAGTGCCTTGCAATGAGGTATATTTTTAATATCAATTATTTGGATTGATAATCTAAATCTTAGTTAACGATCTGCAAGAGCCAAGACTTGCTTTATGTAAAACTTTTAGCCAGATTAAGCTCCTAGTCTATATAAGAGCAACTAAGAATTGTGCACATTATACATTGTTCTCTTGCTTCATAAGTTTCTGAAACAGAGGATAAGTTGCAAGGGCTTCTTTTCCTCTTATGCATAGAGCCTTGCACGGTTATAAAACTTGTACCCATATAGGGTCTGCAACCCGCAAACATGGTCTGTGGATGTGGATATAAAGCGACTATCCGCAGATTTGCAGGGATCTACTTATGCAGTGGGTCAGGTTACTGCTCCATTAAAGCACTATGATTTGAGTCAAGCTTGCAGAGTCTCTTCTGTGTGTGTTTGGATCTTGCTATTTCTAAGTGTTTGACAAAACTGCAAACCCAGAACACAACAGGCTGAAATACATGTTGTTTCCAGCTGGTCAGACAGAACTGAAAGTCGGTTGATCTGCTCCTTCACAGGAGGGTTTATCTTTATCCATTTCATTCTGTGGGACTAAATGGGCCTCTGCCCTTCCTCTTTTTCTTTTTTTCTAATTCATTGTTTGCACTTGCAGTTTGCTAAATATGTAAGTGCCACTAGGATAACCATCACATACTCACCGAAGGCATGCTTTTATATTACTAAACTAGGCACATTATTATCATTCCTCCTTTTAATACCCTGTAACAAACCGTCATCCTTATTTGGGGGGGCGGGGGGAAAGCTGAGCCTCAGTGAAATTATGCTGCGATATTTGTTTGCATCTGAGTAGTTTGACTAGTTTCTACTGTTGCATGTCAGCAGTTTCACCTCCTACTTAAACTCTCTCATTCTTGTTCTTTAAATTATAAACTCCCTGGGGCAGGGATTGCCTCTGTTTATGAACAATATAGAGTGTTGAGTACCTTTTTGGTCCTAAAGAAGTAATAAACTTTGGTAGCTCATTTATGGTAGGTGTGGGTGAGGAAGGACAGTTCTTGCAGCATGTCTAAAACTAGATATGTACCTTTTGTAGGTTTTTATGAGTGATCTGCCCTGGAAACACTACACATTTTACCACTTGTGTGCACAGCACAATCCCATGCTAAATCAGAAATGATGCCACAAAGCATTGTTGGATTCCCAAGTCGGAATTTGCCGCTCTGGGTCAGCAAGTGCTGGGAATTTTGTAACAGGTGCCTCAAGTTGTTCTACAGTACCAGAGTAGGAGTGGCTGTCAAGGTTCCTTCCCGACTCTGAACTCTAGGGTACAGATGTGGGCACCTGTATGAAAGACCCCCTAAGCTTATTCTTACCAGCTTAGGTTAAACGCTGCCACCACCAAAGTGTCTAACGATAATAACAGGGGAGGTGCCCACTTGGAAATGTCTCTTCCCTCCCCCCCCCGCCCCAAAATATGCCCCCAAGCACTACACCTTCTTTCCTGGGGAAGGCTTGATAAAAATCCTCACCAATTTGCGTAGGTGAACACAGACCTAAACCCTTGGATCTTAAGAACAATGAAAAAGCAATCAGGTTCTTAAAAGATAATTTTAATTAAAGAAAAGTAAAAGGATCACCTCTGTAAAATCAGAATGGTAAATACCTTACGGGGTAATCAGATTCAAAACAGAGAGAATCCCTCTAGGCAAAACCTTAAGTTACAAAAAGACACAAAAACAGGAATATACATTCCATTCAGCACAACTTATTTTATCGGCCATTTAAACAAAACAGAATCTAACGTATATCTAACTAGATTGCTTACTAACTTTTTACAGGAGTTCTGACCTGCATTCCTGCTCTGGTCCCGGCAAAAGCATCACACAGACAGAGAGAACCCTTGTTTCTCTCTTCTTCTCCCCCCCAGGCCCCAGCTTTGAAAGTATCTTGTCTCCTCATTGGTCATTTTGGTCAGGTGCCAGTGCAGTTATCTTAGCTTCTTAACACTTTACAGGTGAAAGGGTTTTTCCTCTGGCCAGGAGGGATTTTAAAGGTATTTACCCTTCCCTTTATATTTATGACAGTGGCATTGCTAGACTCTAAAAGAAATCCCATCCAGCCTACCTTGGTTAGAAGAATGTTTGCTGTAGGGGAGAAAATGAGGAATTTTTATTGATTCCCTGAAAGACGCAAGGAGATCGCTATGGATACTATTGCAGTAAATAATTGTGATGTGCTAAAGTTCATAAATAGTAGGGCTGTCAAGCGATTTAAAAAAATCACGATTAATTGTGCGCTTAATAATAGAATATCATTTATTTAAATATTTTTGGATGTTTTCTACATTTTCAAATATATTGATTTCAATTGCAACACAATACAAAGTATATAGTGCTCACTTTATATTTTTTATTACAAATATTTTCACAGTAAACAAAAGAAATAGTATTTTTCAACTCATCTAATACAAGTACTGTAGTGCAATCTCTTTATCATGAAAGTTGAGCTTACAAATGTAGGCTCTAAAGTTTTACATTGTTTTATTTTTGAATGCAGTTTTTTTGGTACATAATTCTACAAGTCCATTCAATCCTTCAGCCAGTTGCTCAGACAAACAAATTTTGTTACAATTTGCAGGAGATAATGTTTCCCGCTTCTTGTTGACAATGTCACCTGACAGTGAGAACAGGAGTTCGCATGGCACTGTTGTATCCGGCCTCACAAGATATTTACGTGCCAGATGCGCTGAAGATTCATATGTCCCTTCATGCTTCAGCCACCATTCCAGAGGTGCCAAATGCAGCATACATTTCCTCAATTATCTGAAACAGGAACTATCAGCATGGCTAAGTCAGACTCCATTGAACTAAACTTGCTTAAAGCTTATTGCAGCCCTTGTATGCAAAGAGTGTTTCTTAAGCAACCATGTAATATAGGATCAATTCCACAGCCATTTCCTAAAGCCTCCTTTTTCAGTAGCTGTTTTCTTGGGGTTATTTATCATTTGAAGATCACGCACTCTTTGTTTATATTTGATGTGTGGAAAACACTGGTGACAATTTTGCTTTGTGCTTTCTGTCTTAACTTTTTTCAGTCTCCTGTTTATGCTTCATCACTCTGTGAGCTCCACAGATATTCATTCTCACTGGGAAGGCACTGAGGCCAAGACTTTAAACTGTGGGCGCCAGAGTTAGGCCTCCAAGTCAGTGGCTGGTATTTCAAAAGTGCTGAGAACCAGCGGCTCCCACTGAAGTCAACAGAGGCTGCTGGATACTCAGAATATTTGAAGATCAGACTTTGGTGCCTAACTTTAGACCCCTGAATAGTGTGGTGGGGGGTATTAATCTTGGCCTAAAACTTTTGGCTTTTCATCAGTACTGAGGCAATTCTCACTGAGCCTATGTCAGCAACTTCATTTAAATTAAAAAAAAGACTAATTCCCCCCCCTCCACCCCCCATCATACTGTACAGAAATGGATGACCTGGGAGGGAAAAAAACCTGGAAACTGTATCGACGTAAAATTTGCTTAGGGCTAAAACTATGCAGTTGTAAGCAGATGCCTTTTCCTAACCGTTCTCAAGCAAAGTTCACACACTATAGGATCAAAAGCTCATTCCCTTCCTTGGAGTTTGGCGTATTAACAAAGAAAGAAAGAAACCAATAACAAGGAGTCTGGTGGCACTTTAAAGACTACCATATTTATTTGGGCATAAGCTTTCATGGCTAAAAAACCCACTTGTTCAGATGCACACAAAGTTCATCAAAGGTTTGGTCCTCAAAGGTTTGGTGTTTCCTACCACAGGAATGTTCAGCCCACACTCTAGAACTCCTCCCTTAATCTTGTTAAGATAATGAGCCCCCTGCCTCAGTCAGTCAGCAGTAGCCCCTTAGCTGTTTCCCAACAAGATCCCCACCTGCTAACAGGATGGGGTGTTTCAAAACTCTAAGGGCCTGACTACACTTACATTTTATAGCGTTCTAACTTGCTGGCTCAGGGGGGTGAAAAATCACCCCCCTGAGCACAGCAAGTCAGAGCGCTTTAAAGCGCTCATGTAAACAGGCGCTGAGCACTGGGAGCCATGCTCGGAGCTAATCCCCTCGTGGAGGTGGATTACCAGGAGTGCTGGGAGAGTTCTCTTGCGACCACACTCGCACTTCCAAGCACTGCCGTGGGAGCACTCCCGTAACAGTGCTTTAAAGTTTCCAGTGTAGCCATGCCCTATGAGCATGTTACAGTGATCTTGGCCCAAGAGAAAACTTCCGTATCCATTTTCAGGGAGGTAAATGTATCTGCTCATTTGTTTCTCAAGTTTGTTGGTTTCATGTGTTTTTCTTCCTCAGTGAGAAGAGTTATACGACAGATGGAATGATGTCTTTGAATCAAGAAATTTGCTATTTCAGACAGTGCCATGGTGTGTTGCACTTGTGTAATACCTTTCATCAGAGGATCTCAAAGCATTTTGCGGCCCTGATGGGGGACCCTGGCAGTTAAAATTCAACACTTAAATTTTATTTAGCTTAATGGGAGTACAGGAGGGTAGAGGAAAAAATGTTCTTTTATCTTTGCATATTTTTAAGGTTTTTAGGTGTACAAACAGACTTGTTAAAATTGTATGACTTGTACAGAATCCCACATGGCTTCTGTTTATATCAGGGTGATGAGCTAATAAGAAATAGATACCGTTAAATGGGGGATGGGGCTATAGTCAACTTTCTTTACAGCTGTTTCTGCTCTGAGTCTATTCTTCTTTAGATGTAGGTCAGGACTGAGGAGTGTGAATAGCTACTGACTCAACACATTATTGTTAAATTTCACTTATGAGTCTTAGAATAATCAGTTTCACCCCTCATTTAGAAAATACCATCCATGCAACATGGAAATTCTTCAGCATGCATCCAGTGTGTTCAATAAAATGTTTGTTTACAAATAAATTGTAATCCTGACCATTTGTATGCGGCAAAGGTAATAGGAAGACTAGGGGAGAAAAACTTAAAAGATCATTTTCTAGAAAATGGAAATGCTTAAGAATTTAATCGGAGAAACTGAGCGTGCAGAATCGTTAGCAAGTGTGTATGTGATAGCGGTTTGCTTTTTCATCTAGTGTCCTATGTTGTCATGAGGTGTGGTTATATGAAAAATTCACTCCTAGATCAGAGACGTTGAAACATGAGGTTATAGCAAATACTCCACCTAAGAAATTACTGACGTTTCAGGCTGTCTTATGGCCTTACTTAACACAGTATGAAATACGAGAGAAATTTGACATTTTACCACTTTTACATAGGATACTTTAGGCGTCTAAGTAGAGTGTTTACAACAGAGTATTTTACACTAATGTGTTAAGATTTTAATATTAACATGCTGGGAGTGCTAAATAACTTTGGGAACAATCCTGCATTGGCAGGGGAGAGAGTTGATGACCTTCTCACTACTTTGAATGACTCAATTTCTCTCTTCTTTGTGTCCAAATTGGCAACCTAAGTTGCTGTGACACTGTTGCAAAGTGGTGTGTTGCTGAGTAGAAGTGTCATCTAGTGGCAAGAACAGAACATCAGCAGCAAGGACTGCTGGATGCTCTTCCGTTTGACACTGTTAGTTAACTGTTCTGCTTCTGTTACCATACATGTTAAATGGATAGTTTCCAATCTCAAGTGTGTTTAGTGTTTATAAAGAGCATTTCTTGAATGAAAGGTGTGGTTTGTAACTTTTTGGCATCCTCTCTTTTGGGTCCCCTTCACTTTGGTGCCTTCCACTCATTTTAGTTCCGTTTGTGTTTAACTTTTAGAACTCAACTAGCATTTGAATACTTTGCTGTCTCACGCTTTAGCCCTTATCTAATATATACAGGGTTCCTGCTCTACATAATTGCTATACTACATGGTATTTTTATCTTGGTAAAAACAGTAGATCTTGCCTAGTCTCTGAAGTTTTAAATAATCCCCACCTATTTTTTGCTCCTAACAGCAGATCATGTGACATCCAGAAAAGTAGTCACTGCTAGAGGAAAGCTAGTCTAATTTTTCTTAGTCTCTGCTGGAGGAGGGGAGAAGAAACTCCAGTATTCAGTCACTGCAATTTTGGAAGAGTATGCTGAAGGCTTAGCTTTGCAAACTTGGAATATAGCATCAGTACAGTTGAAGTGTTCTGCGTATTAATGGAATAGGTGATCTAGTTAAGGCATGCAACGAGAGAAATATCCATCAGTGAGGATCTCTCTAAAATAGCACCTAAAAGATTTTTATCAGAGAAAGTCATCTGATTGGATTACAGTTTGTACTGTAAATGTTTTCTGGCTGCTGAGCACATTCAATTAAAAACTATTGCCATTCATGGACTGAATCTGACACATACAAGGAAATCCCAAGTTCAGCCATCCACTCCATCCTTCAGTTGCTCTGTTGTGCTCCGGTGTTTCTATATATGTGCCTTAAAAGATTCCCTTACAAGATGTCCCTTCTGCACCTGGATACTTTGGGCAAGCTAAGGGAGTGTCGGGCTAATTTTAACGTGAGGCATGTCTACATGGGGACACTCAAAGTTAAGATGAATTAACTAAAGATGTGAAGCTAATGTGCACTAAACCCCCATGTGGAGGTTGTCATTTGGAAGTAGAGTGACCTTAGTCTGGTTTAGTTTAATACAATTTAACCGATGTGCATTAAATTGACAGTTAAATCACTTTGCACGGACACACTCAGGAAAGTTAGACAAGCCCTGCGACTTAATGGCAGTGTCTTCTAATGTCATAAACTGTATATGATGATAAACCTCGACAGTAACATTGTGACTCAAAATTAAAATAAAGCTCTCCAGAGGAATGGGCAGGAATTCTTTCAATGTTTGAATCTGGTGCTTGTGAAAGTAGTGAATTGATGATGCTCCTAAGATCATAGGCATAGGAAAGTCAAGCACATGCTTACATGCTTTTCTGAATGGGGGCCATTGGGAATAGAGGCTGTGCAAGCTTCCCATCCCCCACACAACTTTCTCATGCACCTCCTGTTTCTCCTGAGTAGATTGCTAATTCCTCTGCATTGTTCCAAATTGCACTCTGAATTTATAGATAATGCACTTATTGCCCTTCAGAGGCTAAAACAACTTCACATTGTGGCTTATGCTACAGTTCGAACCTAGGCTTCCAAAGTGGAAAGGAAGGTTTGTGTGTTTAAATGGCATGACAGTGTGTTAACTTTCATCCCCAAAAAGGACAGTTTTTTGCAGACTCTTTTGGGGTTGGATAATGGTAATAATTCTGCCTGTTGATTGAGTTTTAAATTAATCAAATCTTCATCTTTCTTTGCTATGTTCACCTCTGCTTTACGTTTGTTATACATCACAACACATGCTCAGGAATTGTAGAGTGATTATGGGTGTGTCTCCACTAAAACTGGAAGGTGCAATTCCCAGTTCACTTAGACATAATCACACAAGCTCGATCTATGGTTAGTGTGCTAGCTCTGAAGTGTAGCTACCCTGAATATAGTCCTAGGGTCTCAGACGGGATCATACTCGGGCAGCTAGCCCCTTACACCGTACAGCAACCGTTCTGTTTTTGGTGCACTACCTGGATCAGAGCAAAGGCAGGTGTGTCTGCTTGAGCTGGAACTCAGACCTTCCATCTCCATTGTAGACCTACCCAAAATCTTTTCCCTCTCGGCTCCAGCTGGCCTACATTTCTACCTGCTAAGCAGTGAACAATCACTAAAAACAGGAATTTCAGTACTGCTGCCTGCAAGGTTGGTGCTAGTAATAGCTAGTCATTCTAAACAAAACAACAGCTTATTCTTTAATTAAAGGGACATCGGCAGCCCAACATGAAACTTTCCTCAAAAGTTCAAGATCATGAAGGTCCTGATTCCTTATCTTCTTTTTTGTTGCTGAGAAACTTTTTAAAGAATGAAAACAGATGGAATAACCATGATTTTTCTCAACCACTCATGTATGTATGTTTTCGGTTCTGAAGCAGTTAACTAACAAACTTTATTCTGAGTGCTAGGCTAACACTGACCGAGTTTTGTGTACAAACAAGGATGATTTGTCATAAGTGGAAAATGGTGTTAAACAAAAGGAGCCAAGTTTATTTCAACAAAGTTCAGAACGCTGGAGGAGAAGAATCAATATTTGCCAGAAGGCAGAGAGGCCATTTATTAGGAGGGAAATGTTATATCCAGGCCTCTAACAAAATATTAAAGAATGGACAGTAGTGTGAAACTATATACAGTTGGTTGTCAATCCTTTTTTTTTTTTAAGTGTATCCTTTTGTTTTTAATTTTGGAAATAGAATGTTAGGTCAATGTTTAATAGTTCATATACAGGTTCATATTCAGATTGTGTACATTGTCATAGCTCTATTGAAGCCAATGGAGCTATGCTGACTTCAGTAGCTGGGAATTGGGTTCAATGTCGTTGTGTATTAAGATCTTGCAGAAAACCTAAGACACGAAAATGAGTTAAACCTCACTAGGGACATAAAAGGCAATAAGAAGATGTTCTTTAAATACATTAGGAGCCAGAGAAAGATGAAGTAAAGTGTAGGTCCTCTACTTAGCGGCAAAGGAGAGCTAATAACTGGTGACATCAAGAACGTTGAGGTGTTTAATGCCTATTTTGCTTCAGCCTTCGCTAAAAAGGTTAATGGTGATTAGATGCTCAACACAGTTAATATTAACAACTCGGGAAGGAACGCAAGCCAAAATAGGGAAAGAACCACTTAAAGAATACTTACATAAGTTAGATGTATTCAAATCAGCAGGGCCTGATGAAATTCATCCTCAGGTATTTGAGAGCAGGCTGAATCTAATTCAGAACCGTTAGCAATTATCTTTGAGAACTCTTGGAGGTCGGTTGAGGTCCCAGAGACTGAAGAAGGGCAAACATACTACCTAACTTTAAAAAGGGGAACAAAGAGGACCTGGGAATTATAGACCAGTCAGCCTAACTTGGATACCTGGAAAAATACTGGAACAAGTTATTAAACAATCAATTTGTAAGCACCTGGCGGATACTAGGGTTAAAAGGAATAGTTAGCATGGCTTTGTCAAGAACAAATCATGCCAAACCAATCTAATTTTCTTCTTTGACAGGGAAGTAGTAGATCTATCACATCTTGATTTTTAGTAAGGCTTTTGGCATAGTCCCACATGATGATATAAGCAAAGTAGGGAAATGTAGTCTAGATGAAATTATTATAAGATGGGTTCAGAACTGGTTGAAAGACCCTACTCAGAGTAGTTATCAATGGCTCGCTGTCAAA
Organism: Eretmochelys imbricata; assembly: GCF_965152235.1. Taxonomy (NCBI): domain Eukaryota; kingdom Metazoa; phylum Chordata; order Testudines; family Cheloniidae; genus Eretmochelys; species Eretmochelys imbricata. The sequence continues at coordinate 5,357,155 of NC_135597.1, forward strand.
CAGGGAGGATGTATCTAGAGGGACCTGCAGGGGTCAATCCTGGATCCAGCACTAGTTGATATTTTCATTAATGACTTGGGTCATGGAGTAGAGCATATAAAGTTTATAGAGCTTATAAAATTTGCAGATGATGCCAAGATGGGTGGGGTTGCAAGCACTTTGGAGGACAGGATTCAAATTCAAAACAACCTTGAGAAACTGGAGAATTGGTCTGAAATCACAAAGATGAAATTCAATAGACAAGTGCAAAGTACTTCATTTAGGAAGGAAAAATCAAATGCACAACTACAGAATGGGGAATAATTGGCTTACGTGGTAGTACTGCTGAATAAGATCTAAGGTTTATAGTGGATCACAAATTGAATGAGTAGGCAATATGATGCAGCTGCGAAAAAAGCAAATATCATCATTCTGGGATGTATTAACAGGAGAGTTGTATGTAAGACACAGCAATTGTCCCTCTCTACTTGGCACTGGAGAGGCCTCAGCTGGACTAATGTATCTAATTCTGGGCACTGCATTTCAGGAAAGATGTGGACAAATTGGAGAGTCTAGAGGAGAATAAGAAAAATGATAGAAGGTTTAGAAAACCTGACCTAGGAAGAAAGATTTGGGGGAAGGAGGGGGCATGTTTAATCTTGAGAAACTAAGACTGACAAGGGACCTAGTAGCAGTCTTCAAATATGTTAAGGACTGTTATAAAGAGGACTGAGATCAATTGTTCTCTGTCTTCTAAAGGTAGGACAAGAAGTAATGGGCTTAATCTGCAGCAAGGGGGAGATTTGAGGTTAGATATTAGGAAAAACTTCCTTAACTATAAGGATAGCTTAAGCTCTGGAATAGGCTTTCAAGGGAGGTTGTAGAATCCCCATCAGTTGAGGTTTTTCGAACACAGGTTGGACAAACACCTGTCAGGGATAGTCCCTTTAGAATGTCTTGTTGATGCCACTTTCTAACACTGTGGATTCAGAGAAGGATGCCTTGCATTTTAGGCCAAAGAGGAATCCATGGTTAAATGTCCTCTGACTTCCCTATTTTTAATTTAGTTACATCTTTAATCTGTTCTGCTTTCAGACTTCGTAAATAAGGGAGGAAAATGTGATATCAGCACAGAAATGTCTCAAATCTGAGGGATTAAAATTGTTTATGGAACTGAAGAGTAAATACTAACTTTAAATTCTAACTTGAGCCTTGTTTGAGGAGCTCAAGCCTTGGGGTTTTCAGATTTTGTTTTATTTTTATCAGTGTATCCCAGACTGATAAAGCAGTTTTCTGTATAAACTATTTGTTGGTAAAAAGTTTACAGATAGTTGTCTGTCTAAAACTCACTAGTGGCTAATATGCTACAGGCGCTAGTGTAAGAGGTCTCTGGCCAGAACTTCACAACCAACCCCAACATTGTGTGCTGCTTTTCCTGCTCTCCGGGCAGTTTGCCTGAATTATGGAGGGTTGTTACTGGTAGTGATCTCCTAATGGCTTATTAGTCGACCATTTCAACAACAGAACATCAAAAATTTCTCTTATGACAGTTGTATGGCAGTGCTCTATTTGTGCAAGAGAACATGTCTACCTGTACCCTGTTGTGATGGCTATACTGTGATAGCTAATGGTGTCTCAGCAATCATTTGGCTAACATTTAATTTTGCATTGCAATCTATTCTCTCCAAAACATGTGAGGTGAGTGCTCATTTTCCAAATGAGTAAACTAAGGCACAAAGATTGAGGTTCACTTACGATTCACCACTGTAAACCTAGAATGCAGCACAAGGGCTGTTGAGAGAGTCCATTTATTCATGTAATTACTTTACCAGTGTGAGGGCATAAATATCCATCCGTGAAACTCGTCTTAAATTAGTCAATAAGATTTTCATCGAAGAGAATGATCTCATTGGCGTACTGCCTTCTGTGGATGTTTTCTTGGTGTTTGAGCAGATTAACAATAAAACTACTATTCAGGCATTGCTTCTAACTGACAAATGCAAGGAAATGCCAAATAAAAGCCTCCCCTTCATCCTTCACTTTCCCTGTTCTGCAGTGGTTATTTTGGTGCACATTAATGTATAATATCTAATCCAATACCTGGATATGTTGAAGTAAGTTACAGGTGATTTACGAAGCAGAAAAAAATTGGTTGCTTTATGATGTGTATATACAATAGGCTATCTCTTCAAAATCTGGGGGGAAGCAAGGTTTTGGGGCTGCCTAGACACGAGGCAAGCTGCGCTTTAGATCCCTTTTAGATCCTCTCCAGTGCACCCCTTTGACAGATTTCACTATCTTCACCTCTCTCTCTGGGTGGAACCCTGAAGTCCTCCCATTCCTAGACTGGGTCTCTGAGCTGCAGTCCCGTGTTGACCAACTTTACATCAGGTCCATCCAGCACCTGTTTGGCACTTGTAAGCCCTTTCCCTCTGGGAGCCTGGGACTAGCAACCGATTAAAGTGACTCTCACGGCTTCTTCAAAGACAAGTATTTATTTACCCAAGGATACACAGCAGAGAGATGGGTTAAAGCAAAGACTTATGCATGTATTTCCTCTTACCTAAACCTTAATCTTTCCTTGCAAGCTTTGGTAAGCTCTACTCACCCGTTACTTCCATCTCTAGCTGAGGATAGTCAGTTTGCTTGCTGCAGTTTCTCTGTCAGCACCCCACCCCCAGGCAGCTACTGACAATCAGTATCCGCATCCTTGTTTCAAGTTGTCTTTTTAACTGTAGTCTCTTTTTCCATCTTACACTTTCAGCATTGGTAACCCGTAACTCTGCCTGTCGTCTGGAAAATAGCATCTTCCCACTTACTGGCCCAGCCATTGTTGTCTTAACTCCCTTGTAGTTGTTTACCATTGGTGTCTTATTTCATTATTTAGGTTCCTGCTTTGTTCTGCCTAACTGCCTCCTTTGACTTAGATGAGTGGAGAGAGACAGGCAAAAATCAGCGGTAAACTGAAGTACGTAGGGGATTCTTAATAAATTACTGAGCCATCTCCCTCATTCTCCACAGGGTGTTTTTGTTTAGTGTTTTAGAAACTCTTATCCTGTCTTGGCTGGAAGACTATGATGTTTGCAGAGCTGATGCAAATGATGGCACAAAAGGCAAGACTGAAAATTGAACTGTTAAGAGGGAAATGATTTTTAATGAGGTTAAAACTCTTTGGTGGATTGTATATGGTAACACCTATTTTAACTTCATTGACTTAGTAACACACTGAATAAAGGAAGCCTGTGTTTAAAGACTGAATATCTGTTCCCCTAAAATTAAGATATTAATTCAAAAAATAAACCTCTTTTCTTACTCCCACTGGGCCTCCAACAAAACTAGGGAAGACCAGACTCTCTATTCCTGATGCTTCTAAATTTGAAAGAACATGTAACTTTCAGATCTGCCTCATTCATCATAAAAAAACAAACACAAAAGCACTCACCAAGAGTGTAATTCTGTCTCCATGGAAGTCGCTGGCAAAACTCTTACTGATTTTAATGGGGCTAGAATTTCACCCCAGATTTTTACATCCTTGGCAAGAGTCCCATTTAAGGATAAGTGGCTGCCTAATGACTTTCATTCCATTTAAATGAGACCTTTCACTTAACAGTAATGTTTTCTAATGTATGCTTTCTGTGGTGATGGACCCCTAAACAACGTTACCATGACTTAGAAATAAATAAAACCACATTTGGAATTTTGCCGTTGCAGGGACCTCAAGAATTGGTGCAGCTCCATCTCTTCTGTTCTCTGCCTATGGCACATGATAGTTTACTCTTCTAAGGGCTGCAATACTTTGGTCTAATTTCAGTGGTTGGGTTTCGTGGGATGGGGAGGTGAGGGTGGCCTGTCCTCTAAAGGAGGTCAGACTAGGGATAGTGTACATGAACCCTGACTAACTTGGTGCTTGTGAAAGAGGCCTATTGAGAGTGCTCTCAAAGGCAAGGCATAGTATGAACAGGAGCTTTTCAAGCTCTCCCCATACAGCTCTAGTGAGGCACTGTAATGTTACCCTGCAGCACCTGCGGCTACTTCATTGCTAGATTTCTCGTGAGCCAAGATTTCTGATTCTTCTGCATTGTTACAAAGTGCACTGTGGATTTAGTGATATGAGACTAAAATGATCTAACTCATTACACTTGTAACTTTCACCACTACCTGAACCCAGGCTTCCAAAGTGGGAAGGAGGACGTGTGTGTTAATCCCCAGTGTAATATCCTTTAATGTTTGCCCCCAGAAAGGAGAGGTTATTACTGGCCTACTTTGGTTTGAACATCAGTGGTATGAGTGTCCTGCCTAAAGTCCTGCACCGCAGTAAGCTAGTTTTGCTGTTATACTTCAGTGCTGTGGACATTATTTATAAAGCAATTCTTGGAAATAAGTGAACATCTTCCAGAATGACACATTCCCAATGAGCCTTCGATTGCTTAATTGGTACATTATTTTTTCCATTGGGATATACCAGTTGGATTGTACTGTAATAAAGCTGACTTCATTGCCACTTACCTTATCTTTTATTGCAATGTGTTCTCACTTAGCTCAGCAGTCCTCATTTTAAACTCTGTGCCAATATATCCTTGGCTTCTCATTTGGTGAGATGCTAGGATTTGTGATTCTCTTGTTCAGTAGACCCTTGGGCAGAAAGAACTGTGTCTGGAGTTAAACCTCTTGAATTGATAGGTTTGGGTATGAGGTTAAAAAGAGCTACTTAAAACTTGAAAACGAAGTAGATTTCAAAATACTTTCTGGGATTTGATTAGTGGAAATTTTCCTCTTGATTATTTGAGACAATGTGAAACTGATCTCTGAGGCCGCATGAGTATGTGCCTGTGAAGGGAGCCAGCGTTCTCCTACCAGATCAGAGCAGCCTCAAATCTTAATCTTGATCTGAGACATGGGAGTGAGGTAAGCAATTTTTACAGCAGACATAGCATTGCACATGCCCGTGTATTTGAGAGCACAGTGGCAGCTTTTGTTTCAAGGAAACTAAACTTAGACCGTTAAATGAAACTACAACCTTTTGCTCAACAACAGGTAATGAACAGTGTTCTTGTTTTGTGTTTTTGTTTTTTAAACAAAAGGTCATCACTTACAAATACAAACTGAAATCAGTGTAGATAGGGCTAATGTATATTAGACAAGTTACACCAATAGAATTAAATGGATTTAAAATTAATTTTAACTCCACCAATGCAAACCTCTATAGATGCACTTAAATCAGTTTAAACCTTCCTTAAGGTAAATCATTATAAATTGGTAAATGTAGTGAATTAAGCTAAATCAATTTAAGTGAGGCTTAAACCAGTTTAAGTACTTGAATGTTAGGGGTATGCATTGATTTTTTTTTTTAATTCATTTAGTCACACCAGTGCAACTTTTCTAAAGTAGACCAGCTCATAGACTTAAATTCTCAAGAAAGAAGCTGATCTGAGACAAAATCCTCCAACAAACAAGTGTGTCCCCACCTTTGCATTACATTGCAGGGTAACCACAATAAACGTAGGGGTGGAAGAGAAATTAGATTCTCCAGAAATTTGAAATAATAATATAAATAGTCAGGGACTACCTTCACAGGGAAACTGTCTTGAAATATACATCCCATATGAGCTCTAGATAGCTTTTACTTCAATTAAAATAGTCTAAGAATTGATCAAAATAATCTCCTCTGGAACCAGAGATAAAATCAAACTCATAACACCCCATTTCACCCACAAATGTCAGCTGTTGTCATGTCTTTCGTTCCACAGAAACCTGAGTAAATGGACGGGACTTGCACAGATGTAATCCATTTTGGATTATGGGATGGAGGAAGGAGGAATAAATTCTGAAATTTGAGTAATTGATGGCCTTTCATAGAGACTATCTTACTGGCAACTGTTTCTTAAATAGAGGAGGGGGTACTCCAGTTGAAGTGAGCTGTAGCTCACAAAAGCTTATGCTCAAATAAATTTGTTAGTCTCTAAGGTGCCACAAGTACTCCTTTTCTTTCTGCTGACCTCAGTCTGTGTCAGTATTGAATGGGAAGGGAGGGTCTCTCCAGCAAGCAGGTCTCAAGCCACATAGGGCTGTCATAGGTCAAAACCAAGACCTTAAACGAACCATGCAGCTCAGAGATTCATTGCTTACCAGTAGCCATCTGGGTTGGGAGGGGGAGGAGTTAGGAGTTATGCTGCCAAAGGCTATATAAATATACTTGGAATAACACACTAGGTTTTCCTTCTCAAGCATTCAGCCTTTTTTTACTGATCCCATCTCATCTCCTACCCCTCAAGAAGTTCTTTCTCTCTTCCCCTAGACTATTCAGTTCCTCCCCTGATAAAACATCTCTGTAATGCAGTGTTCTGTGTTCCTGATCTTTCAGCCCCAGGCACAAATGCTTGAACTTAAGGGAGGAAAACAAGTTGAAAATTTAATATTAGAAATTCTTTGGTAGCAAATAAATTAACGTTTATGAAGCACAGAATGCTTCCAGTCTTACTCTGGAGGAGGAGGACATGTATGGTAGAGGGGAAGCTGTGCTAATAATCTGTACTTTTAAATAACTTCAGCGTAATTCTAAGGACCTTCTTAGTAGAGAGGTTTTAGTGTGTGCAGGGAGTAGTTTATTCTGAGAGCAAAGACCAAAGCTTAGAGGCAAGAATGACAGTAAAGATTAGGGGGATAGGAGGGTACCTTCAGGAGTATGTTCAGTCTGGCAGGCTGTCATGGCAGCAATACATGATGCTATTATACGGTAGCCACCTGTTCAACAAGACACCTAATTACTCCTGCTCCCTGGCCAGTAGTGAATTGGGTATAATGGAAAGCTGCTTGTGTGTAGTCTGAAAGCAGAAGAAGCAGCAAAAATGATTATGAATGTGCTCCTGGTATAGCTATTATTTGGAACTACGTTAGTGATTCTCCTGGAGGAAGCTCTGTAACTTGTTATATCTTGAAAGGCTGATGTGATGGGAGCATTGGTAACTGAAGGAATTGGTGACAGGTTTCAGAGTGGTAACCATGTTAGTCTGTGTCCACCAAAAAAACCCAAAAAACCACGAGGAGTACTTGTGGCACATTAGAGACTAACAAATTTATTTGGCTATAAAGCTTTTGTGGGCTAAAACCCACTTCATCAGATGCATGCAGTGGAAAATACAGTGGGAAGATGTATAACACAGAGAACATAAAAAAATGGGTGTTGCCATACCAACTGTAATGAGACTAATCAATTAAGGTGGGCTATTATCTGCAGGAGGAAAAATAACTTTTTTAGTGATAATCTGGATGGCCCATTTCAAACAGTTGACAAGAAGGTGTGAGTAATAATAGGGGAAAAATTAGCATGGAGAAGTAGTTTTTACCTTGTGTAATGACCCGTCCACTCTCAGTCTTTATTCAAGCCTAATAACTGGTGTCCAGTTTGCAAATTAGTTCCAATTCTGCAGTTTCTCGTTGGAGTCTGTTTTTGCAGGATTTTTTTGTTAGAGAATTGCGACTTTTAGGTCTGAAATTCAGTAACCAGGGAGGTTGAAGTGTTCTCAGACTGGTTTTTGAATGTTATAATTCTTGATGTCTGATTTGTGTCCATTTATTCTTTTGCATAGAGATTGTCCGGTTTGGCCAATGTACGTGACAGAGGGGCATTGCTGGCACATGATGGCATATATCACTTTGGTAGATGTGCAGGTGAACGAGCCTTTTATGGTGTCCCATGGTGGTACAGGCTTCTTTACTTTTCAAGGAATATTGCAGAATTGGTTCAGATTGCCCCTCTTTCTCCGCCCCTCAAAAAATCCGTATCCTACTTTTATTATTATAATAGAGAAACATAGATGTGCATGGTGATTGCATAACTCCCTCTATAAAAAGATCTGACTTACAAGCTAATGGCTTTAGCCTCTTGGTAACCCTGCATCGTAGGTAAGTGTTATAGCCCCATTTTACAAGTGAGGAAACTAGGACTCTGATCCTGTCCTTGCTTGGTGGGCAGACCCCGTTGAAGTCAGTGGGGTTCCATGCAGGCATATGACTCCATATGCACGGAGCTTACTGTGGGATTGGGACCAGAGATACAAAGATGTGACTTATTAAAGCTCACTCAAGAGGCATGTGGTAGAGTTGGGAATAGAACCCAGGCTCCTGACCATCCTCAGTACATGAAGAAAAAGGCCATGCTCTGGATAAAAGTTGAACTCATGGGAGTGAGTGGCAGAGCATTGGAATTCGCTCTCTTGCAAAATGCTAGGGAAGGGTAGGGAGATGGTGCAAGACATGTTCTTAGGCAGGGTGTCTAGCAGGATATCTGTGACTCTTGCGGGGGGGATTTCTCATGTGCCCATCAAGCAGCAATTGTTTTGTGCCTAATTCAGGTGAAGATGGCCATGAAACGTCTAAAAAAGTAGCATACGCTGAAAAGCCAGGTATGATTTCAACACACTCATTCCTTAAAACGGATGAGAGAGATTGCACGGCCGAGTCGCTCCCGAACAAACCTGTAAAAAGAAACATTGTTTTAACTGATTTTTTTTTCTCCCCCCCCCCCCCCCCCCCGTGGTCATTCCATTACAGAGCCTAGCCCAGCTCGAGAACCTGTGCAAGCAGCTGTACGAAACTACAGACACCGCAACGCGGCTCCAGGCAGAAAAAGCCTTGGTCGAGTTCACCAACAGCCCGGACTGTCTGAGCAAGTGCCAGCTCCTCCTTGAAAGAGGAAGTGTACGTAGAAAATAATAATAATCAGATTCAAACGAACTGGCATTCAAATTTTGACATTTTGGGTGAATGCTCTGAATGAAACAGGGAGCACATTAGTTTCTGCATACCCAGTAAGCTGGAACGTGTAATATTCACGAACGTCTTCTGCATACCAGACTTAAACCTTCCGTTGGTCCTGCGTTTTCTATTGGTTTAGAAAAAATTGGAGTGTACCCACTAAGAGGTTTCCCTTTTGAGGAATCCTGCTTAGATCCTAAAGCACATCTAATCCACAAAGATAAGTATGCTTAAACAGAGTTATGAAATGTGGTTCAGACTTGATATAGCGTAGTTGTTAGTTGTTGGGTGGGTTGTGGGGAGATGAAGTGTGGAAGGGGTTATTGTGAGTGGGAACACAAAGTAGGACTCTATAACCATGCTAGGAAACAGTGTGTGAATTTGGGCTAAAGTGTCACTAACACTTCTAGCAGGAGAGCTACTGTTGCACGATCATTCCAGTTTTGTCCGTGCGTCTGTTTATAGTGTGAATCACATGAAAAGAACCTGTCTTTTGATAGATGAGTTCTTGATTAATCTTATGGGCCAACCCATTATGCAGCCTGATCTAAGAATACAACGTTAACTCTGAAAGGCAGATTTTCTTATTTCCACTGCTTTAGGAGTTCTAAAATAGCTTGGAAGATGTGATCAAAGATTAAAATCCCAGCATGAGATCTGAGACTCAGATGGGATTAAAACAGCCGTTTGCTTTGGGCCATTTTATCTTACTACTAAGAATCTCTTAAAGCAAAGGTTAGCCTCTCCAATAATGTCCTCAAAGCAATCTAGCAACAATTTCAACCAGAGGAAATAACCATTTTTATCTTTACAGTACTTTTTTTCCCCTTCTAAGTGGTCACTTGATTCACTTTGTGGCAGGATAAATTATGCTTAAAATTGCTTGGTCACAGGACCTTTTGAGGCTTGACTTATGGCCCAATGTGCATTCAGCCCTTTGAGTCTATTAGATCAGTGCCTTACTCACAAAAAATCAGGAAGCATTAGCCACCCTGTCTCAAAGGATCAAGGAACCAGAATGAGATGGGGCACTGTGCAGTGTAGTCCCAGCTGAACACAAGAGCTGAATTATTTATCTCTTTGTATTGTAAGTTTTTTGTGTGTGGACTCCTTAATTTCTTTGGAATAAAAAATAAATTAACCTCTGGGTTTCAAATTGCATTTGTGTTGACCATGGAGGAACCAGCAACTAGCACAGGGAAAAAAGGAGGGGTCAATTTTTATGGGAAGTCTCTATATTACTTTGAATATAACCCGTTTTGTATCTGTAGTCTGTGTCAGATTGCCATTTTGTAAAGCTGATGCACAAATTGGATGATCTGACTCACTTACATTAAACTCTCTTTGGGCATATTATTATAAATGGGTTTCTGGTCTCTTGGATTCTTGGAATAGGTTATAGAGGCAAATCCTTTTTGTAGTACTGGGTATTATTTAACACAAGAAACACTTTCAATTATACTGCCCGCAATTCATAGAATCTCATACAGCCTAGGATTTCTGATGGTTCACTCACATTATCTGTATCCTATTCCCTAGATTAAATTAGTAATGTCCATTGGTCCGAGTGCTATTCTTTATGATATATAAATAAAATATGAAGGGGGAGGGAAAACTAACCTGTTTTGTAGTCAAGTGGAAGAGTTTGAAGTGTTTGTGTAAAATCTAGGACTGAGCGTGCAGTAACACTCGCCTGCAGCATATTGCTATTGGCACTTGTTCCTTCCTGCTTGCCATAATTCTCTCTACCCTTATGTGGGGGCACACAGGTGGGGGGGGGGTATGTCATGCTGCTGCTGCTGTCACCCGGTTATCTTTTGCCTTCTAGATGTTCTTTTTAAAATATTTTGGATAAACTTGGTGTATACAGAAACAAGGAACTAAGACAGTCAAGAGCATTTAGACTTGTGAACTGAGCTAATATTGAAGCCCAAGTTTTCAGAGACCTGAAAGTTATTGGGTTAACGCAGTGCACAACCACCTTGTCTTCTGCTGTGGCCTCTTTTATACTGAAACTTACATTAAACTGCTGCTTGTTGTGTCGTTTCTTTACAGTCCTCCTACTCCCAATTATTGGCAGCTACATGCCTTACAAAACTTGTGTCACGAACAAACAATCCTCTGCCATTGGAACAGCGAATAGACATTCGTAAGTAGAAGTCTTTCTTTTCTCTAGCCAAGCCATTGGCATAGCAAGCAAATACTATGGATAATGACTAATTAACAGTACCACATTGTGACAGGAAGTCTTTCTGCGAGCTACTAAGATTTATGGACACTGGTAGCCTCAAACGTATAGTGAAAAGGCACCTTTGCTGTCAGATAATCTTTTCCTATCCCAGAGAGTACTGGGTTTGAATGCCAGATAGATAGGAGTTATCCAGGTTCAAAGTAATCACAAATGTGTGGTCTTACGATTGAACAAATTTTAAGATAGTAACTCAATTCTCTATAAATTAGGCTATTCATCTCCTAATTCCTTCTCTTCCCTACTTGTTCCTTATAGCAAGGGGTATCTTAATTAATCCAGTTATTAGGAAAGGTGATTATTTTGTATTTGCCCTTTTTTGTTCTTCTGCTTCGCCCGGGGCGGGGGAGAAGAAGGGAGGGATTTCTTTCTGTTCATTGTCTCCCAAGACATTGGAGACAGATACTGGCTAAAGTCTGCTTTTTGCCTGTGACCCAGTACAGGGATAACTTTCCTGTTCTCTTGTCTGTATGAAATTGCATTGAACTGAGACTGGTAAGCTTCGCAGCTCTGCTGCTATCAAAGGAGCTCAGCCACAGCTCTGATCCTAGTCAGCGCTAAAGAGTGGGCCAAGGTGGAAAGCAACTTGGAAAACCTAGAATTCTAGTAATCCAAGGCTGAAAGTAAACCCTGATTGTGACCACAGATTACTGTATGTTCTGTCTTTCCAGACAGTGATCTGTGCTAAAGAGTGATAGAGCAGGTCTGATTGCACTGATGCACTCCTTTTAGGGAAGGAAGGGAGAATGAATAGGACACTTGGGCAGTCTCTTCCAAGGATATAGACTCATAAACATTAACGTCAGAAGGGACTATCGTGATCATGTAGTCTGACCTCTTGCACGTTGCAGGCCACAGAACATCACCCACCTGCTCGTGTAATAGACCATAACCTCTGGCTGAGTTACCAAAGTCCTCAGATCATGATTTAAAGACTTCCAATTGGAGAGAATTCACCATTTACACTAGTTTAAACCTGCAAGTGATGCATGCCCCATGCAGGAGAGGAAGGCAAAAAACAAAGGGTGTCTGCCAATCTGTTTAGGGGGAAAATTCCCTCCCAATGCCGAATATAGCAATCAGACCCTGAACATGTGTGCAAGCCCCATCGGACAGAGAATGGCAGATATGGTTTCAGAATTGAGAATGCTTTGTGGGACTCCGCTTGTCACTTGCAGTAGTTCCTGTGAGAGAGTCATTCTGATGGGATAGGGTAGAAGCCTATTTCTGACTAGTGTCTTGTTGGGAGAGTAACTATGGTATCTCCTTTTCTTTGTGTGGTTGTGACCGTAGGGACTCTTCTTTGCCCAACTGGCAAAAGGTTTACTGTTCTGTAACAACATCTCTTATCAGGCCTTACAAACTTTCTACTCCTAACGCACCGCTTTCATAGTATGTGTGAGGTGTAAAATGGAAGCTTATGTCATATGGATCCTCATAATAGTTATGTGATGTATGCCCTGGTGATATTTAAAAAGTTGTTTGTATATACATACTGAAAATGTTTTAGAATCTGTCTCCCAGCCACGGTTGGCAAGCAGGTTTTGCCAGACAAGGGAAGTGGAATCACCTACCTCGTTTGTTTATATGTAATTCAAACGTTGTAAAGTCCAGCACAAAAGATGCCCCATTTACACATGAGAATCAACAGGAAAAATAGATCAAGGGGGGGATGCAAAATAAACTTGGGGGGGGCACTTTGGCGCCAGCACACAAGGAAGTAAACCACATGCAGTCTTTCTGACTCTGAGGTATAAGAGAGAGAGGCACAAGGATCCCTCTTTTATCTTGCACTTGAGCGAGTGACGCTGCAGTGCAGTTGTATCAAAGAAAACAGGATCTCAACCAACCTTGGTTGAAATGCTGCAAGAAAGACCATAGGTGACAAATTGCTCTAGACAAGTTCAGCCTGTTAAAGTTTAGTCTTAGCCTAGTGCAAGCATTTCATACTTTTCTTTTACTTGTAACCCGTTGTTTTTCTTGTCTGTGCAAACTGTGCCTTAAATCTTTCCCTTTGTTAATAAACTTACATTTGTTTTTACTATACATAGATTACAGTGCTGTGTTATGTTAGAGCTGATACTCAGCTGAATCAAACAAGCTAGTGTGTATGTACTGCTCACCTGGGAGTAGTGAACCTTTTAATTACTGTGAGTGTCCGGTGAGAGGGATCTTTTCAGGGTGGTTCGTGGCCTGGGGTGCACCTATTGTTAACCTGCAAGGCTGAGTAAGGGCTTGCAGAGCCCTGAGAAGTGTGTGAGAATGGCTGAAGGACTGACACCCAGCTACCACGCACAAGACTCTGTCACGCTGGATGCAGGAGTGGGATAGCAAGGTGACTTGCCGTCTGGGGTCCCTGAGAAAGCGTGTCATCGGTGCTTTACCAAGCCAGAGTTAGTCAGCTTCTCCTTTCTCCCTGGACAACGGAATGCCCTGATGTTGGGGGAGCCTGTCCTGAGGGAAAGGTCCTTCAACCTTTCAGCAGTTCTTGCCAGACATGTTCTTACAAAGGACTGAATTCCTCTTCTAATACAAAATAACACACTTTTGGGTGGGAAGAATCTGTTTTACATGAATACCCACCCACAATTTCATATCTCTAGAACCTCCAGACCCTTGGTGTATTGTATTGTGACTAGTCTGTCAAAAAAGACCTGAATAAAAGGTCAGTTATGGTTGTCTGGATACCATAACTGCATTTACATGCTTTCAACATGGTGATTTGTTTCCTGTGTTTCGATGTAAGCTGTATAAAGATATTTTTCCTAATGCAGGTTCACAACCTTATGTTCAGCTTAACAGTCTCTTTGTCTAGGAATTTCCTTATTTTTATTCTTCTTTTTTTTGTCTTGCAGGGAACTATGTGCTCAACTACCTTGCCACCAGGCCAAAGTTGGCAACTTTTGTAACGCAAGCACTAATTCAGTTATATGCCAGGATCACAAAGTTGGGCTGGTTTGACTGTCAGAAGGATGAATATGTCTTCAGAAATGTGATCACAGATGTCACAAGGTTTTTACAGGTCAGGGACACCTTTAAAAATAAAGTGGGGCGGGGGGAGAACCAAAAACCTGGTGTGATCGGAGTGTTCTTGTTGTGCATGAGTTGCCATATAATGCTCTGAGAACCAGGGCAAGTGTGTAGCTATTTTTCTGCTTCCACTGCATTAGCTGTTGCTACTCAAGAGCTCTAGTATGTATGGCCTGTTAAAGTTGATAAATCTAAAAATCAACCTGTCTTAATAACTGTCCCATATGAGATTGTAAACCCTTCATGATAGGGACTGTCATTTTGATTTCTGTAAAGTGCCTGGCACTCATGGTGTGCTATGTGACAGGGTTGGGCCAGATGGCTACAGGAGAGTAAGAGAAGGCCGATATATTAGCCCCAGGTTAAGTAGGTCCCTTTTCCCTGGGTAAGGTAACAGGGAAGGTTCCAGAACAATCAGCAACCTTCTGGAGACAATTAAGGCTGATTAGAACACCTGCAGCCAATCAAAAAGCTGGTCGAATCAATTAAGGCAGGCTAATCAGGGCACCTGGGTTTAAAAAGGAGGTCACTTCAGTTTGTGGTGCGCATGTAAGGAGCTGGGAGCAAGAGGCGCTAGGAGCTGAGAGTGGGAATGCGGACTGTTGGAGGACTGAGGCGTAGAAGCATCCTCAGACACCAGGAGGAAGGTCCTATGGTGAGGATAAAGAAGGTGTTGGGAGGAGGCCATGGGGAAGTAGCCCAGGGAGTTGCAGCTGTCGCACAGCTGTTCCAGGAGACACTCTAAACAGCTGCATTCCACAGGGCCCTGGGCTGGAACCCAGAGTAGAGGGCGGGCCCAGGTTCTCCCCCCCCCCCCCCCCCCCCAAAAACATCCCAACTCCTGGTCAGACACAGGAGGGGTCGACCTGGACTGTGGGTTCATGAAAACGACCAAACTGAGGGCTGTTGTGAAGCTCCAAAGCGAGCAAATCCACCAATAAGCGCAAGACCCACCAAAGGTAGAGGAGGAACTTTGTCACAACTGTAAGTATTAAATAATGTGGCAGAACTTTAGGATTCCAAGTATGTAATTCTTCTGTCAAAGCCCCAAATCCAAATGATTCATCCAAAATGAGAAGCAGGATGACTACCCATTAAACTGGGGCTATGTGCACCTCACCACACTTGCAGCTGCGTTACTGCGAGTGTGACAAATTGCCTGGTTTGTTTAAATACCAATCTTTTATATTAAGCCAGGACCATCAGGACCTTTAATTTTGAATTTGGACCCTTTAGTATGGGAAAACTATCAGTTAATCAGTTTGGGTGTATCTGGTTTTTTTTTTTTTAGGTCATTAATTTTGGCTGTACCAACCTTGAGATCCTTTAAAATCCAACAGGGAGGAGAGGGGGTTATTTTTCATGCTCTGCCTGGGATTTCCTGGCAGCCATCAGAGTAGTACCGCTAAGAAAAGAGACTAAGCGTGGGGAACCTCTCATTGCTCTGGCTGGCCGACATAGCTTCAGTGAAGAAGTGGAGAAAGACTGGCTACAGCTCATTGGCTGCAGAGTGCGAGATCTGAGTTGGTGTGTGACAAAGGAAGGTTTTAAAAGTGTGTGTGATGTGGGGCGGTGGATTATAGAAGATCCTCACAGATATTATGTGGAACATCGTGGCTTGACATATCTGTAGAAACATCCCATCCCATGATTATTAGCAAATATTTACACTGGGGTCTCAGGGTGCTATTCCAATCGTAATCAGAGAGCCATTGGGCTAGAAGCTGTATAAACATGGTCAAAAGACAGTCCCTGCCCACAAGAGCGTAGCTTTACAGGCAGAAGATTGAATTTTTTCAGCAGTCCCAAACTGTGGGACTCTCTTCCAGACGAGCCTAGCATGGCATAAAATCGCACTGTTCTCACAACGCTCTCAATGCTGACTTTTTTTCTCCAATTTAACATTTTTAACAATCCAACTTCCACAAGGAAGTAGTAGTAAATAATCCCAGAGTCCATGGCTGCAGGGGGAGAAGAGGAAAGGAACTAGAGTGGGACTCTTATATTGTGATGGTGGGATTTATTTATTTGGATAGACAGTAGAATAGTATGATGAGTGTGAGGATCGTAAAATTTAAAAAGTGATATCTAGAAAATATTACAATGCCGAAGTGTTACACCTTTCCATAAACGGCTCAAACTATTTCTAGCTTTTTGAGACAATCCTGTTGCTTTTCTCTCAACTCCATCTCCTAAGGCATGTTGAAGACTGTATTTGGTTATCGGTCATGAGTTCAGCAAAGATTCCTGGCTATACAGCCGCATAGTATCATGTTAATGCTTGAGATCATTGTTCAAAACAGAGGCCTATGATTGTAGTCTCTTCCCCACCAAGTCTGCAGTGTGTTTGGACTCCTGCAAAGGGGATGAACTTAGTCTCGGATGAGAGAAGAAATTGGGACAGTTAGTGCAGGCGGGTGCTAACCAAAGTGGAGCTGGGGAGCCCCATCCAGTTACAGGAAGGGAACTCCTTGTGGCAAAAGAAGAGACCAGGGTAGCTCTTGTATGTGAAGTTAGTTGGTATGTAAAGTCTCCTTCCCAGTGAGCAGGTGTTTTGTATCAAGACTGCCAAAGACTGTAAGGGCTGTGGAGAATGAACTCCCTTGACTGCTAGAGGTGGGGCCTCATTGTCAGGAGTGAGATATTGATTGGGTGGTGGTTGGGGAAATTTTAATTGCCACTTCTCATGCTGCAGGAGTTCTGTGGCTCTAAGACTTCAGTTTTCAGAGCTGTCAGTTGGCAGCTTTCATGATAGCTAAGGTCTCAGTCCTGCAAAGATTTATGCACTTACTTAACTTTACCATTGATTTCAGTGGAACTAAATACTTGAAAGTAAGCACATATGTAAATCTTTGAAGAATCAGGGGTAAGTAGGCACCAAAAATGTGATTTAGAATAGATAGATAGATGAGCCATTAAATAACATGTGTATTTTTGTTTGAGCAGTCCATAGAAATTGTTAGCTGCTGAGAAGTCTGGCAAACATATCAAATTGTAAATAATATGAATTTTTTTAAATGCATCTAAATATAGAACTCCTCAACACATTGTGCTTGAACATTTTCCAGTCACTGTTCTACGAGGACATTGCATACCTAGCCAAATATATCTTATTTACAGTGTGCAAGTACTTCCTTCTGCATGGCAGAAGGACTTCAGAACTACAGTGAAAACTGGCGAGAACAACCTGACACTGCTAATTCCTCCTCTTCTTCCCTCCAATCTCTCTCATCAGGATAGCGTAGAACACTGCATCATAGGAGTGACAATTCTGTCTCAGCTAACGAATGAAATTAATCAAGTAAGTGCTACAGCCTTCTTCAATGAAGTAAGTGTCCAATTTTCTCATTTGTATTGTTCTGCTGTGTGTGTGTGTGTGTTTGTGTGCTGATTTTTATTTTTTTGCTATCATGCGCTTTTGCGGTAAGATATTGATATTTCTTCTGATCTAAGGATTTCTTTGCCATCTCCTGCTCTTAGCATCTTATCTTCTCCAGTACCTGGATGTAATGCTCTATGATAAAAATGAAGCAACACTAAAATAGCAAATGGGTTCCTGCCCAGTACAATCTTGCCTGTAAGGATAAAGCCCCATAGCATGAATTAGCAAAGCATCATTAGCATCTTTTGTCCTCCATTCCTATGCATTTTTTTTAACTTTGTGCATTCTCATTTTTAAAAAAATTCACAACCCTTTTTGCATTGTCAATCATTCCAATAACTTCTTCATGGGGATATAAATATAGAGTATAAACATAACAAATCTGGTAAATATTTTGAGTTCCTTTGCGAATACATAGCATGTAGCATGTTCAGTGTGCCTTACAAATACCAAGTGATCCTATTTCACACACTTTTTTGGTTTTGTTTTGGGGTTGTTTTTTGGGCGGGGAGGAGGGAGGGACTGACAGAGCAAAAAGGGACACAGAGGATAAGTAACTTGACCAAGTCTACATTTGAATTAGTGGCATAAGCAGGACTAGGATTCTGGAGTTCTTGTCTTTCAGTCCCATGGTCCAATTTCTGCTAGATCTTGCTTCCTCTCTGGTATTTATTTGAAAAGCTGGGGACTAGAGACATTAATTGGTCAAATCTAAGCATAAAGGAAATAATCATACACTCCTAAAGCCCAATTTATTTTCTAGCTGTGACTCCTTCAGACAGATTTTACTAGTGCATGTCAGACTGCCACCAGTCACCCCAAGGAGCAGTTTTCCTTGGGGACCCTTCTAGTTTAGATGAGAGAGATTATCTAGACTTTTGCTGAGAGGACCAATACTAATTAGTTTTGTTTTAGCCTTTTAAATTCTCATTAATATGGACACTAACTTTGCTTTTGCTAATACATGTGCAAACACTTGAAAACAACCCAGGCTTTGAAACTGAGAAATTCTACCATGGCATTGAATAACTTAATTAAAAATGATTGTTTGCAGTCTGTTAGGTACAGGCAATATAGGCCAAAAATTTCCCATTTTGGTGTCTAAAGCTGTGCAAAGCACCCACCGCTCTCACTGAAGTCAGTGAAGTTCAGCTTCTCTAAAAATCAGGACACTTTTTTTGTTTAGGAGCCTGCAAGCTCCCACCCTGCTCTGAACAGAATCTATTCCCGCCCATTGTGTTTAGTCCAAATTTACCTCACTTCTTGGGATTTGGCTTCATTGGTTACTCAGACAACAAAGTAACTGTAAACTTGTGGCGGGACTTTCTCCTCCGCCTTGGATGCTTCTACAGTTTCCCTGCAGGAGACCTCTCTGCCTCAGATCTTTGTTCCCTGTGCCCAGAGAACCACTCCCACCTCCCTAATAACAAGGGCAAAAATAACAAGCCTGCAAGACACAGTGAATCAGTATATATTGATCAGCATCTCCCTCCAGGGTTCTAACACCTAACAGGAGAGGGGATCAACAAAAAAGTTCTGTCACCAGTTGTTTCCTAAATCCATATTTAAATCCCTAGCTGTAGGCAACAAAGCTAGAAAATTTTGGCCATAATTCATGAATCTCTTGTTTAAATATGTAAGAGAATAATTCTACCACAAAATACTATCTAAATACACTTTGGGTTAAAGACCTCTTCCTGAAATTGCCACCACTTGCATTGCTAAAAGCACGCTCACTTGCAAGCAGTCCCTGTGTTGGTATGTGGCAAATACAGTGGATGGTGATTTATTTGGGGTTTCATAACTATATAAATTTCAGATTCATTACCATGTAACTTGTATGGGTCTTTTTTCTTAAAGTGAATTTGTGGTAACTTTTTTGTATATAAAAATATCTACACTAATCTAGCATTTTCTTTGTCCCAAAGATCTGTACAAACAACACACGTACTGAACTATTGCCTTCTCTAGTATAGGGAGAGGATTAGCCACCTGGCTTGTGGCATGTGGCACAACACTGGAGAGCTGGGAAACTTACCAGCAACAGTGAAGCAAATCCTGACTCTTACAAAAAGTGCATGAGATCAGCAATGGGCATGCAGAGAATACAGGATGCCTGTTTTCCAGACCTCCTCTAATAGATAACTGATAGGCGAGAGATGAGAGGAATATCCGTTTAGTGGTTAGGGTGCTACCCTGGGACAGGGGAGAGGTAGGTTCAATTCTCTCCTCTTCCACAAACTGTGCACGCCTTTGGGCGGGTGACTGTCTCTCTGTGCCTCCATGCCCCATCTGCACAATGGGGATAATGGCACTGCCCTGCCTCATGAGGGTGTTGTGAGGATAAATACAATAAAGGTTGTGAGGTGCTTGTATCCTACACTAACGGGGGCTGTATAAGATGGAGGGTGATCAGGTAGTGTATATGAATGAGGGTAACAAGCAGTGTCTGTTAATGAAACTCTGAATGGAGAGGAGGTTTCAGGTTAAGTATGTGTCTATGTAGGCATTTAAGCCTTCTTTCCCCATGTACCATGAGTGATTGTAAGAGTGGGGGAAGAACATTTTACTTGCAGACCAAAAAGTAATTCACCATGGGCCTCTGGGGGAATAGATCATTTATTTTAGTGCAGCTTTGCAATATTAAGAATTTTAAAAAAATCTCTGGTGCGAATACTGTAGTTTACTGTATTATATTCAGTGTTTAGAGCACATTTCTCAAATTAATATGTGCTTGTGGTATCCTATATCGAGCAACA
This sequence comes from Eretmochelys imbricata, assembly GCF_965152235.1. Lineage (NCBI taxonomy): Eukaryota > Metazoa > Chordata > Testudines > Cheloniidae > Eretmochelys > Eretmochelys imbricata. The sequence goes on from NC_135597.1 coordinate 5,377,307, forward strand.
TCCACTTACTACTTCTCCTAACACACATGGCATACTTAATTGTCGTACAGCTACAGGTCCTGTACATGGGTTTAAAAACAAACGTGGCCAGATCCAAAGTGGCACCAATGCAAAGGCCTTCTTGTAACTTTCTGTTCATCCATGTATCTTGTCATTTGGCTCTCACTGTGACTGTGATTGGCTGGTGACAGAGGACTCTGCATCTGGCCAGCATTTTCATAGACGGGAGTGGAAAGAGTAAGGGGCAATCAGGAATGATTTAGTGGATCTAGTTTAAGTAGGTCAAGAACTGTTCCCCAAACTAGATATTGGGGACTTCTGAAAAATTTTACCGACATTCCATTTTCAAAAATGATTTAGACATTAACAATTAAATTGTTTTTGAAAATGGACTTTAGCCTCCTAAATCACTTAGGTACTGTTGAAAATTTTACCCTTAATCCTGCTTTAAAACCAGCTCAAGTAAACTTGGTTTTTGCTTGAGATGAAACTGTGTGTTTAAGCATTTTCGGAACATTGTTCTCACTTAGTACCCTAGACAGGTAATATAGTTTTATTAGCAGTTCAATAAAAAGTTAATGGCAGTACAGGAACCATTATTTTATGTTAATAGACTGTAATACAATTGGAGAACGTCCCTTCAGTTTAATCAACTGATGCAATGCAATTATGGGGGAGGAATGCCCTAGTGTGCCACTAATGTTTTATTAATAACATTCCTGTGCATTCTACTTGCCTTCCTATAAACTAGTCCTAAAAGTCGCTTGTGTCTCTACCCAGGCGGACACCACCCATCCCCTGACCAAGCACAGGAAAATAGCCTCTTCGTTCCGAGACTCGTCTTTATTTGATATCTTCACGCTTTCGTGTAACTTACTGAAACAGGTAGGGAGACTGCAGTTCTGGTCAAATGCCTGTATCAAACTTAGCAGTAAACGTCTTCCTGCTGTAACTTCATTGAAACTAGTCCTTTCTTTCTAGATGTGGCAGTTTTCCACACATCTGCCTTTAGGGAGATTTTCAGATTAGATTCCTACTTTTCACTTCATAACATCTCTGTACTGCAGAAGTGCTTAGCTGTTCGTTTACAGGCAAGGTCATAGAACAGCCTGATTTTCCTACTAGGTAAGTCAGGCTCTGATTAAGGTTTTGTGTATTCACTTCGTTCAATACAAACCGAAGATAGAAATGTCATGACCTTTTTAAAATTTTCAAATGAAAACCCCTCGGATGGCTTATTTTCCCCCATTCCATACCAGGATAGCTATTCCTGTATAAAGCACTGTTATAGTGATATAATTGCGTTCCCCCAAGAGGAATCGTACCACTTTTACTATACCGGTATAATTAAAGCAGGAACAACATTCTAATATAGACATGGCCCTTGTCTGGATTGTTAGGTCTTGCAAAAATTCCTTTGTGCTGCTGAGCAGCTGTACAAAAGGAAGGTTAATGGCCCTGCCACCTTTCCCAGAGTATGCAGTCTGAAGGGAGCCTTGAATTTGTGGTTTCCCAGGTATAAAGTGAAGAAGGAAAAGGTATGTGTAGTTTGGTGTGAATTCTAGAGGCAGAGGTCCAAGGCAAGTGCTTTTTGGAATAGGGCATCAGTGGTTTACCAAAGGTTTTTCTGCAAGAGACAGTTGCCTTAGGCAGTTTGTTACCACCTCTATTCAAGAACATAGCAATTGTGTATGTTTTTGTAAGAAAAGAAATTACACTGATAAAATCCTGACTCCACACCTGGCTTCTGTTCCAAATAAGAAATGGATCTACAGGGTCCCAAGATCCATTCAAAGTGGCAACATCCCGTTGGACTGTGATCACAACTAGTGTTGTGCCAGTGTGTGAAAATTGGGAAATAACACTGCATAGAAATAGCGTGAAATTCACCAGTTTAGTTTTGCCCTTCAAACTGAGTGCAGTATTAAAGTAAACAAACTGCATAAAGGGTGAAAAACAAGTTTCACTTGGAAAAACCTTTCAGACTGAATAATCTCTAGTCCTGCTAGTCATACAGGTAAAGAGTTTGGGTTTAACAAGATTTGTTTATCTTGCCTTTATCCTTTTTAATGTTACCATGGATTCATAACTAAAACTAAAATATTACCTAGAAAACTCTTGTATGTGACATATGCCTGCATGATTTATTTGTGATTTGTCCCTCAAGATGAAATGAAACTTGGAGGCTTGAATGACATGACTCATTGGGGATACAGCCTCCAGTTTTATGTGTCTTTACCTCTCAGTCATCCCGCTTTTGTTTCCCTGGATGCCCCCATGCCCCAATTTTAAGGACAAATTGTGATGTTTTCTTTTATCCTATTTAATGTCCTCATTTTCCTGTGACTAATGCCCATTACCCCAGTTATTCCTTTATCTGTTTGGCAGCTTGCACAAGCTCCTGTGTATAAAACCAGATGTTTCCAGGGTGATCCTCCAATGACTCTAGTTGGTTTCCCTTGGAGGGAGCAGGGGATTGGGCTGCTAGGAGCTAATGATTATGTCTATATCACTGTCATAAAACAGTGCAATTAAGCAGTCATTGAAGAACAATGCCATCTAGTAGACATTCTGGAGTGGCTGTGGCAGACAATTCCAACTATCAGTGAAACAGTATAGTGGGTCCCATTGCAACTGACCAGATCAGTTTGTGGCAGATTTAGGGTAGAAGAAGTTTAGTTTCTCTATGAAAAGCATAGAGCAAATGTGCAAAGCACAGGCCTTCTAGTTTGTCTCCAGACTCCAGACCTATGTGCTGCTATAAAACAGCTATGAGCTGATCTAGCATCATGAACCCACTAATAACCTTGTGTTGCTTCAGAATCGTTGTATCTAGTCCCAGAGCTTTGAATCTGAAGTAGGGTTTATCCAGATTGTTTGTGCAACGTAGTGAATGCACTTGTTTTCCTACCGGAGAGTGTGATGGAGTAACAGGAGCCTCTGCTGATAAATGCATGTCAACCAGATAGTGTTTCCTGTGTTCTACCCAACTGAGAAATTTCCTAATCTGATGGATCTTCCAGAATAATTACTGGCTGGCAAGCATTGTTGCTGAGTGAAAAGGAAGCACTGTCCACTCTCTTTATGTAAGGACTAAAAAGCCAAATACAGATTCTTTGTTGTAAAAGTATGGGGCACCAGGGATATTTAGGGTGTTGTCTGAGGTGGTGTCTCAGCCTTGTCATGAAGGTGGCATGTGATACCTACGAATGTCCCCGCCTGTTGAAGTGCAGTTGTGCTCCTGGCTCAGCCACCGCATTGTTCTTTTTATCCACTGTGTTCTGTAGGCTTCAGGGAAGAACCTGAACTTGAATGATGAAAGCCAGCACGGCCTGCTCATGCAGCTACTCAAGCTCACACACAATTGCCTGAACTTTGATTTCATTGGCACATCAACAGATGAGTCCTCAGATGATCTCTGTACAGTGCAGATTCCAACCAGTTGGAGATCAGGTAATGCTCCAGGGGGGAAGGGGAAGCAGGCGTACCTTCTTCAGTGTGCCAAATGGCTGGCCAAGGCTCTGTCTACCACAGTGCTACTCAAAGTGGTGGTCTGCGAGCCATCGGCTGCCAGTCTGCGCGCACACTGGGGGGAAAAATGCCGGTCCCCCACATCAGATAGCTTGAGAAGCACTGGTCTACAGTATATAAATAGACCTGTGTGTCAGGAAACTAGGTGTACAGCCCTGTTGTCCACTAACCTGATTACAGATGTGATTCTTTTTGCTAGTAAAGGCTGGTCCGAAAGCACACAAGCACCCTTCCTCCTGGCCCTTCAATCCTATGCTATGTGAACTTCAGAAATCACAAATTTGGCTTGTGTGGACCGCTCAATTTTTTTTTCAGTACACTTCTCGTAGAAGGGAAGAAAAGAAGCCAGAAAGGAGCCCTGTCAGTTCTGAAATCCAGAGCTTCTCTCATGCCACTCACTTTAAAAATGGGATTCCCTGACTAGACAATTGTCAAGACAATGTTGCACTACTTGGCAGTACTTCTGCACTTGTCACTTAAGGATATAACGGTTGTACTGCGTCACACCAATGGTCGGTCTAGCCTAGCATCCTGTCTCTGAGAGTGGCTAGTGCCAGATGCTTCAGAAGGAATTAAAACAACAGGGCCGCTTTGAGTGATACGTGCCCTGTCATCCAGTCCCAGCTTCTGGCAGGGGCAGTGTCCATCCTTGACCTCCTCCTGGTCCTTAGCAGTCATTCTGCAGTCACAGATTGCTTCCTTTAAATGCCCTGCTCTATTTCTCTAGCTTAGTATGTGTATTCTGGAAGAGGAGGCTCTGGAATACAGCACTATAAGTCTTTGAAAACATTTCCGTAATGTAATCTCTTCTAGCGTAAAGAATGTGCATGCTTTTGTAGTTTTGGGCAGACAAGCACAAAAGTGTCTTTGTAAGCAAAGTACTCCGCAGAATGCAGGAATGCAGATGTCCACAGTAAGGTGCTCCTTTCTGTCTGTTTCAGCATTCTTGGATTCCTCGACCCTACAGTTGTTTTTTGACCTGTATCATTCCATTCCTCCATCGTTTTCACCTCTGGTGAGTTCAGAGTTCATGGTTCTTATGACCCCTAATATCAGAAAGCATTTACAGCACAGGGAGAGCCATATCTAAAGGACTTCATTGGTATATGAGCCTGAGATATTGGCCTTTTGATTAAAATGATGTAAAATATACGTTCAGAACAGTTGCTTATTTTGATAATATAGTATTATCCCATAAAGACCAAAGGGCAGCTGTGCCAAGCTCTTTAGTGTTGATAGTTTTGGTACCTCCAGGGGTTTTTGGAGTGGATTAAGAAGCAGTCCTCATTTGTATGAAATACTGCTACTCCTGCCCTTCTTTTGCCCCTTCCATTTGAGAATCTCAAACTGCTGTAAGTGAAGCTGAAGCCTCCCAACTGCCCGTGAGGGAGCTAGGTGATGGTATGACCGTTTTGTAGGTGGGGAAAGCTACTCGGAGAGTTGAAATGACTTGCCTAAAATCACACAGCAAGTCTGCGGCAAAGCTGGAGGTAGAAGCCAAGAGCCTGACCCCTAGTCCCATTCTCTCTCCACTGGACAAGACTGTTTCACCACATGGTGAAAGGGTCAATAGCATCAGCCCAAGTAACGGAGTCACGTGATTGGATGTTTTCTTTTAAAATACTGTCTGCCAACCAGCAACCAGGTGATCCAATAACAGAGTGAGCCAGTGCATGGAGTTGCTCACTCTGTGGCTGGACTCAATGTGCGTAAAGCATTCGAATCTAGGAAACCTCTCTTATGCTGGCCAGTCAGCAAGAGTCACACCCAAAGATGTTTCTCAGTTGGAAGTTACTCTGATCTGTGTGCATCTGTGGTATGGTAGGAAGCAGAATCTGCAAATGCCCTTCAGGTGCTGTTCAGGGAGAAGCCCAGCAAAGCATTAAACATCTTTGCTCCAGAAATCTTAAAAATTGGCTATCACCAGTGCTGGTCATTACAGGCAAAGAAAGAAAGGAAGGAAGGGGAGAAACTTGCATAGTTTGCCTATTGGTAGATTGTTTCCCTTAAAAGCACTAAATATTTCAGCATGGGGTAAAACTGGACCAGTTGCTTATATAGGCACTTAAATACTGTGGGCTAAATATTTTTCCTAGTTAACGTAGATGCATGCTGCAATGGAAACACTTCTTAACTGGCTGGAAAAGGGAGGATCTTTCTTCAAAAGGATGTTTCTAGGAGAGGTAGGACAGAGCTGGTCACTTCATTATATAGTGCTAGCCAAGCCTGAGATTTAAGCCTCAAATATTTGAGAGAGTTAAAGAACAAGTGTCACTGTTAAGCAGAAATCTAAAACAATTAAGCCAGTAATTGCTCTGAGCTTTGATCATTAAAAGTGTGAGCAAGCAAGAACCAGAGGGGCTTTAACAGCAGAGCAGGTAGCTATTCGGCTGGTTGCGGGAATCGGGGCTTGCCTCAGTGCAAAGAGTCTCTAATTAATTTGCTTCTAATGTTCCTGAAGTTCATAATACCATTGAGTAGTGTGGTAATGGATTCATTTGCATAACTGCATCCTTGAAATCTGCCTTCAGCTTAAATGTAATAGAGGCTGAGATGGAAGTGCTTTAACTTAAATGTGCATCTTGCCATTCTTCAGGTTCTCTCATATTTTCCCTAGACCATGTTAAACTCTTGTATGGAGAGGCTGGCAGGCTTTCCTCCCACTGCCAGTATTTTTCAAGTCAGCCTTTGTTTACACACAATAGCAGATGACACGAGTCAGATAAGAGGGCACAACCTGCATTTTTGCTTTCACCATTTGGGGAAATCCTTTTTCTCTGTCACCACATGACAACACAGTGGAGACTGTAACATAGTAATGGAGTTTAAGGCTTGAAGGGCCTTCCTAAAGCTGGGTGTTCATTGAGCCATGAAGCTGGAGAGATGATCCCTGTATAATGTAGTCTCTTAATCCCTCCTGCTTGTTTCCACTGGATCTCTCCTATTTTTCTCTTTTCATAGAGAGAATGTTTGGAGGTAGTTTCGTTTTAAAACCACCCTTTGAACTGTAGCAGCTGAGTTTGATTGCTAAGGAGTATCGTGAACACTTGAATGAACTACCCTCTCTGGAAAGGGAAGCAACTCCTCAAACTATTCCCTTCAGTCTGAATAAAATCTTTCCACTTTATTCCTTTTGCTTCCTTTAGGTCTTGTCCTGCTTAGTCCAGATAGCTTCTGTCCGCAGATCCCTTTTTAACAATGCAGAGAGAGCAAAGTTCCTGTCTCATCTCGTTGATGGCGTTAAACGAATACTGGAAAACCCCCAGGTGAGCATATCAGAAGCCAGGTATTTTAGTGCTCTTTCTCTACTGCATTTGCCACATTTGTTTCCAAAAACTACTCTTCTGTCAGGGGACCCTCTTTCAACCTGGCACGCCAATATTCACCACTGTCATGTAATTAGGATATGTTTTGTACAAAGTATGCCTTGTGAGGTATCATTCTAAAAATCTTGATCTGAGAGACATTAATATCTCATTGGATTGCATGTACCCCAGTTCCACCCTGGGGGGAACCCGTCACACGCCCATTACAAAAAAAATGTAGAGGAAGATGATGGGAGATCAGAGAAGAGCAACTAAAATGTTTGTTGAACTAAATATGTATAGTTCATTTAAGTGGGAGACTAAAGGTAAAGGAGAGAATAATGGTCAGAGGTGAAGGTTTAAAAAGTGTAAACCCCCGGGATGGAAGAGAATTGTTTAGTGTAGTATGTAGGGCTAGAACCAGACAAAGCGGGATGAAATTTAGGCTAAATATATGGTAAACTTCACAGCACTGATATCAGTAAGGCTTGGGAGACTAATGGTGGGGTTTACTCCACTGCAGAACAGAGAAGTGAGACTTTCACTGGACAAAACTGCTGAAAATATGCTTATGGGAACAATCTTACACTGGCCAAGGAAGAAAGACTAGATGATTTTAATGTCTGTCGTCTTTAACTTCTTTCCTCTAGTCTCCTACTCCCAATCACTTAAATATCACTTACTGTGTTGGAAGAAGCTAACCCTTCCTTTTATCGAGAATGATACTTGAGTCTTGTGGTTTAAACCTTGTGTAGTTTGCGAATGTGAATTAAGCGTGTTACAGGCTGGTGTTTTGGGTGCCAGACATTAGACATGTTCCAAGGCCTGCCATAAACGGTAGGGTTTCATTTTAGCCGGTGATCTGTACTATGTGGCTTTGAGAGATCATACTTTGCACTTGCATGTAAGGATTTCCAAGCAATTTAGAGGTGGGCAAGCCCTACCCCTTTTTTAGAAATGGGGGAGCTGAGGCACAGAGTGATAAAATAACTTGCCAAATCATGCAGTGAGTCAGTGGCAGAGTTGGGAATAAAAGCCAGGTCTCCAGACTCCCATTCCTATGCTCAAAAACGCTAGACAGTGCTACCTGTCTCATGATTTGACATACTGTTTGTTCTCTTCCTCCCCAAGAGTTTGTCAGACCCAAACAATTACCATGAGTTCTGCAGGTTGCTGGCTCGATTAAAAAGCAACTATCAACTGGGAGAGCTGGTGAAGGTGGAAAACTACCCTGAGGTCATCCGACTTATTGCCAACTTCACCGTGACCAGCCTACAGGTGGGAACTCATTGCATTTGGCCTTGTTGGCACTTCTCAAAGTGGAGGAGTTTCCCTCCTTGCATTTACTTTGCAGTGGCTATGCCAATTTGTCAGGCCCAATGGCAACAAGACTGCAGCATCCGCACAGGCTTTGTAACAGGAGAGTCTGGCTGTGCAATATTGATCATACCATGAACTCTGGCTGCAAAACCCATGAGGGGAGGGTTGTAGTTATAGCTCTGGAGTTTTTCCCATGTCCAATCAGTAGCAACTGCTGAGTCAGGGTTATTTTAGTGTAATGTATCAACCCATTATTAAAATGTAGTGTAGAGGGTGGTTCTACTGCTAATACCATCAATATCACGCAAAGGTTCCCTCTGTGTTTTCTGCTGCTGTGCAGCATACAACTACATCGCTGTACAAAATAAAATGGTATTTTAAAAATTCTTCCATGGTAACTACTGCAAACTGGTAGGCTTGATCTGCAGACAATTGGGGGGGGTGTAGCTTTTAGAAATATCAAATGTTGTTAAGATTTGTGAATTCAGGGGAATTTCAGTATTGCCTTTATGTAATGTAAATGTCAATAACTATGCATATTACTGTGCAGCTGTGTAACTTCCCTTTAGGACAGAATTGGTTCTCTTATGTAGGAGTCCAGCAGCAGTGGCTGGACCAGGCCACCAAAATGATTTCAAGAAAAACCTGTTTTAACCCAGGTCTCCAGAATTGAAAGTCTAGTGCAGCGGTTTGACAGTCCTCCTCTTGGGGTTTTCCCTCAGCTGTGGAAGGTGTGTACTACTGAAGGGACTGAGCATAGGGAGCCACGATAGAGATGGAGCTCAGCAGATGATGACTCTTGCACTGCCATGTATGTTTTCCTCACTGCACTCCAATGCTAAGATGAATGAGGCGAGAAAGCAACAAGACGGATGCTAGGATTGAGGGAGGGCACCAAGGTTCCCTATCTAACCCTGCAAGCTTGTATTTACAGACCTGAACTGGGAGCTGAAGGCTTCAGCTCGGCTAAATCACATGAAAGTTATTTTGGAGTATCTCTGGCTTTTTTGCTGAACAGTTCTCTTCCTTAGGCACTCCTGGAATTTGGATGCTGACTTAAATTCAGTGCTGTATAGGAAAATGAAGCATTAAAGCATCCTGTAAAGCCTCTGAATAGCTGCTCTCCCACTGACAAGCCGCTCAAGACAAATGTGACATTCTGCACGATCGTAAATTCACTGGCTTTCTTCCTTTCTCTATCTTGGTACCTGTAGCACTGGGAGTTTGCACCGAACAGCGTACATTATCTGCTAAGCCTTTGGCAGCGGCTGGCAGCATCAGTGCCATATGTTAAAGCCACAGAGCCTCATATGCTAGAAACATACACTCCAGAGGTCACGAAAGCTTACATCACGTCCAGGCTGGAGTCTGTGCACATCATACTGAGGTAAGGGAAGCTTAGAGATACATGAACAGTTCTACCACAGTGCCTGAAGCACATAAGGGAAAATCTTGCAGGGGTCTTTGGCTTTAGATGTATAGGCAAATAGAGCATTGACTCTGGCCCCAGGATGTTTTGCTTTGGTTGTCAATGGAGTGTCTCAGAAGAGATGTCAGAATCAGATGTGCCATCCTTGTATATTGTAGTATATTTTAATTAAAGTTAATTTATTAGATGGAAGAAACTAAAGCACAAGGACAACCGGATGCCTCAATACTTGGCATTTTTTAAACAGGTAAAGTGCTGTGTTCTAAAGCCCTGGACAAATATTGTCTTAAGCCTGCAATAAGAACTTACTCATTGCAGGTTGTAATGGCCCTTCCAATTCTATTAGTTAGTTCTGTGCCCATAAAACAAGAGGACACTATTGATGATCACTTGGTTGTATTACGTCAGTCTGTGCAATGCTCCACCATGACAGCTACCAGAGGCAAAGGTTCAGATGATGATCAGATTTTAAAAATAGCCATATGCCTAGGAGAGGGGTCTTCCATGATGGAAATAAGCTTGTGTTGTGGGTTAGGCTAGCACTGGTATTAAAGTTCCTTTATAATGCTGTTTTCTCCCCATGCAGAGATGGGTTGGAAGATCCACTAGACGACACTGGCCTTGTGCAACAGCAGTTAGATCAGCTGTCCACCATTGGTCGGTGTGAGTATGAAAAGACCTGTGCTCTCCTCGTACAGCTCTTTGACCAGTCGGCCCAGACTTTCCAGGAGCTGCTACAGAGCGCCACTGCCAGCCCCATGGACATCGCAGTGCAGGAAGGTGAGTGCACTCCCAAGAACAGCAGCCAGGGAGCCCTGATCAGATTGCCCCTTCCAAAAACAAACAAACCTACAACTCCAAAAGCCCGTTTTCCTAATGGAATCATATCAGGAGAGATCCAGTCCTACAAGCAGTCCCTTGAGGATATGGGCATGTGGCTTGGGCATTCAGCCTGGTCTATGCACAGATTTTGTACAGGTATAATGATTTCAGTTAGAGGGGTGGGTTTTTTACCTATTATAGTTACACAGATATAACCCCACGTCCCATTTGGGAAAAAGTTACTCCAGTAAAAATGTATCCACACTGGGCGGGCCTTGGGCTGCTTTACTATACTGCTGTAATTAAATCATTACCACTTCAGATGATTAGGACTTGAGTATCTGTCATATCAGCCTTGTGAGCTTTCAGAGAATAAGTGCTCCTCTTTGAGCATACAGTAATGTTTCCAAAAGTCTACAGACTCTGGTCTTGTATTAAAGGAATTTCCTGGGGTGAGGGTGATCTTATGTTGTGAGCACACTGCCGCTAGAAATGATGCTCTGAAGCAATCAGACTGCAGTTCTGATCTTGCAAATTGTACATAATTTCCACTACGTGGAAAAACAGGTAATACTGGCGTAACTTTAGCTTCTTGATCAGAGGCAATAGCTTAGCTGCGGGGGGAATGGGGCAGCGGCCACTCCCCCACCCAGCACAAGTGGAGCCTTTTTAAATTTTTGGCACCTTTTTAAATTTTACTCACCTGGCGGCGCTCCGGGTCTTCGGCGGCACTTCTGCGTCAGGTCCTTCACTCGCTCCGGTTTTCGGTGGCGGGGGAGGGGTCCTTCAGTGTTGCCGAAGACCGGAGCGAGTGAAGGACCCGATGCAGAAGTGCCACTGAAGACCCGGAGCGCTGGCGGGTGAGCATAAGTGGGTGGTGCCTTTTTATCTCCGCTCCCCCTGTTTTCTCCACCTGGCTACGCCACTGATCAGAGGACTAAAATATGCTCTTTTAAGAAATCTTTCTTCATGAACCCTGGCTTTGCCAGAGAAAAACCCAAAGAATCCCTTTTTCTCTCTCTACCATGTGGCCTGTGAAGTGTTTGTTTCTGATGTCCTCTGTTGGCTTCAGGGCGCCTGACATGGCTCGTTTATATCATCGGGGCAGTGATTGGTGGCAGGGTTTCATTCGCCAGCACAGATGAGCAGGATGCGATGGACGGCGAATTGGTTTGTCGGTAGGAATGTTGAATGCTTTCTAGCTGCGCTATGTTCCATTCTTGTGGCTGCATGGTAGTAATTCTCCTTGGGGCTTTAAGTGTTCTCCCTTCCCTCTTCTCTTCTTGCTAAAAATAACTGGATGGAATTGGCCCTCGAACAAAGACGTTGATAGCACTGGCTAGACCCACTGAGCAAACTTCTGTTGGGATTTGTCCAAACCTGGATGTCTGCAGAGGTGTTTGGCAAGGGAGCCAAATAAACATGGGGGACAGTATGTAAGGGTGGAATTTTTCCTATTTTTTAAATGCCCACTGCAGAGTAGAACCCAGTGCATTTCAGAACTGTAAGCCTTCTGTTAGCACAGTTGCTGATTTATTTGGTATAGGTAATTAATATGCAGTTTATGGCTCTTAAACAACCCTAAGCTGAGCAAAATTCCGTGTGGAACATAAGCTAATTCTGCTTCTCTTGGATCAAGAGGACTGAATCTGAGAATTTATGGAAGTTGGCTGTGTGATAACTGTTGTTAATGAGGAACTGTAAATCGAGCACTAGCTTCTCCTGCGGTTGGTGCATTACTGGAGGGAAGATATGAGACCTCAACCATTTTGAGCTGCCCTCTGTTTATGTTATACACAAGAGACTTTCTCATATTAGTCTGTTTACTTTGATCTTTTCTCTCCCTATTAGTTTTGGGCCACTTTCCAAAAAAGAGTTGTCCTTTGCTTTCCCCCCCCACCATGGGTTTATAACCTCAGTCAATGAAAACCTTTCTTACCCCCAATAGATCATTCATGGGCATTATCCACAAGCCCTACGTGGCTATAACAAAAATCAGTGGGGGATGGAGGTGCCCACTTAAATGCCTCTTCAGTCTTGTAATGAGAGCTGGAGGCTTCTGCTCAGGGGGTATCTTGGAGAACATACTGAACTTTGGCATTTGATAAGCTCTGTAGGGGGTGAAAATTCCCCTCTGTGTGGAGGGCAGGCACCAAGGCCTGTGTCTCCTCTCCTTTTCCCCTCCCCACCCCCTGCCCGTATCTTAAGTGGGACTTAAGTGGTGCATAGGCCTTCTGCTGGCTCCTCCACATAAGGGAGCGGGGGGCTTGACTCTTGGTCGTCTACTTTAGTTTAAGGTAATGTCATTCCTGTGTTTCGATCACTCTTGGCCCACCATGCCAGCTCCTAGAGAGCAAAAAGGGGTTCTCAGCCATACGCAGATTCGAAATGATACCAGCTGCCTGAAATCACTTTTCTGCTCACCCTTGTCAGTCTTCAGGCAGGCTGGTATTTCTTGTCCTCCTAGAGTGGTTGGTAGATCTGTTGCTTCTTCTTTCCCTCCCTTCAGGGTATTGCAGTTGATGAACCTGACAGACTCTCGCCTGGCACAGGCTGGGAACGAGAAACTGGAGCTTGCCATGCTGAGCTTCTTTGAGCAGTTCCGAAAGATCTACATTGGAGACCAGGTGCAGAAATCCTCCAAGGTAATTCCCTCTACCATGCAGCCTTGAGGCATTGCTGGCTACCATAATGTCTTCACATCTTTTGGCATATGAGCTGCTAGACCTTAATCTGCTCTTGTCTTGTAAGAAAAAGCTTGTTAGAAGCCCCCATCCTTCCTGCCTTCTACATACCCAGTCTTACAATGATAGCTTCAGCAGTGCAGCTTTGGCGCTGCTTGTCAGTAAGATAATGTCTGATTAGGGCACTAACCTAGGACTTAGGAGACCTGGGGTTCATATCCCTGCTCCACCACAGGCTTCTTGTGTGACCTTAGGCAAGTCACTTAGCTTCTCTGTACCTCAGTTCCCCATCTGTACAAGGGGAGTTAATAGCCCTGCCCTACTTCACAGGGGTGACATGAGGGGGAAAATGCATTAGGATCTGAATGCCTCAAAGTGTTTAGGGTAATGGGGGGCCATATAAGTATCTGAGAGGTGTTAGGGCTGGGTAGGGTTCAGATACTTGGTTAAAACCTACTGGAATTTTTTCCAGACATTCTGAAAAACCCCTAGCCTTTGCACTGATTTGAAACATGGTACGTTGGCTGCCTAAAAGGGCAGTTTTTGCAGACAAGGAAGGGTTTATGGAAGTGGGCCTTTCTCACTTTTTCTGCTATGTGTTCTCTCACAAGATACACTGGAAGTTAACATTGGTGTACTTGGAGCTTAAAGTAGCCCAGGAAAAGGGAGTTGAGAGAAACTATGCCATTTTTATTCCAAAAATTGACACTCAGCCATTCTGATGGCGATACTGAATTATGGGCTCAGGGGCACGGATTAAAGCACCTGGGTGACACTCTTGCTTCTGAAGGTGCAGAGGGCTTAGGAGTGTATGAGAGTGGGGCTAGATCACAGGGATATGAGTGCAGAGTTCATTGCTTCTTTGTACTCATTGCTGTCAGTAGAGAAACCGCATTAGTATTGCAGCTATTGGAATCCCCCTTCTCAGAAAGTGAATGCCCAGATTTTGTATACAGCATCTGTAGCTGCTCTGAGCCTGGCTGGGGATAAACTTTGCTAGAATTAAAAGGAGGATTGAAATATCTTACAGGTCAACAACATTTTCTTCTCTTGTTTGACCTGTTACCCCATGTAGCATATCAGTCTGAGTAAGAATGTGAGTGCCTCAGGGCAGGAACCTTCTCTTGGCGGTCTTGAAAAGCATGAACTAGACAGATCCCTGGGTCAGTGCTGCATGGAGCAGGGAAGAAAATGAATAAGAGCTATCGTCTCTCTTCATAAATGTGGGTCGTGGATCAAATGCTCTCCATGCTTAACTGCTTGGAGGCCCTAGTTCTCAGGGAAATGAAATAGCTATTTTTAAACTCAGGCTGCATCCCCAGTAGAGTCCCAGCCTCTTACAGCGAAAGTATCACTAATTCCATTGGCTTCTTTTTAACTTGCGTTGCTCTGTTCCTTCCAGCTATACCGCCGTCTCTCTGAGGTCCTGGGATTGAATGACGAGACCATGGTCCTGAGTGTCTTCATAGGGAAAATGTAAGTATTTCTGCTTGCAGTCATCAGGGATCCCAGGGTTCACTTGAAAGTGTAACTGGGACAACATCAATGTAAGACAGAGTGTTGTTCAGACTGAGAAAGTAACCTCTGGCTATTCGAGAGAATTATAGGCTGTGGCCAGGGGCTTAGGTCCTGTGCGGCATCCAGGATTATTTATCCGTCATGGAATCTAGCCTGGGCCATGGAGACACACAAATGTAGTACCCTGCCAGCTACACCAGGATGATGGATTCTCATTCCAGTGCCCACTTAATCTGCTGTCTGACATCATTGTTCCACGGAGCAGTCTCAGCTTTCGTGTGCTGCCACACCATTATTGCCAATCACAAGCCAAGAAAGCACTGTGGGGAAGGGGACTGCTCTCTCCAAGGTGTTCTTTTCAAATAGCAGAACTCCGTACGAAAGTAGTGCCAGTACCATTCTAAAAACTCTTCCACTTTAGTAGACTGCTCCCTCCTTGGCTAGTTCCTTGGAAGCTGCCTCCAGATTGAACATGTCAATTGGGTTTTGTCGTGTCTTTTTGGCAGTCACCATTAGAATTTTCACCACTTCAGTAGCTCCAAGGCTGAAGCCCAGTGCCGTGCGCCTGGATGCACATGGCCACCGGCTTTCCACACATCATTTTTGCCTTGGTGTGCATGGTGCCTGTCCACTCTTGCGCACCTGAGCTGCACATCCACAAGGGGTTAAATGGCTCTCCTGGAAGAAGCAAGGGCTACTAGAATTCTGCAGCTGACAGTGGATGGTGCAGGTGCAGAATTGCATACGTCTGCATGTTGTCACTGCCGCAGAATTCTCTTACCCTTGCTGCAGAAATCAGCCCTGGAGTGCCACAGAATTCCAAGGGCCTGGGTATGGGCCAGTGTAGCTTGGGACCCAAGTAGTGAAGATTATCTGAAGGATAATTTTCTAGTCAACCAAATGTAAGTACAGTAATTTTATACCAATATTTTGTGGCTTGTGATGTCTGTGACTTTTTGGAGGGTGGAGATGGTATTGGGTGACGTTTGGAACATTTCACCTTGCAACAAAAGAAATCCAAGCCGTCCCTCTGACCTGTTCTTATTCTCCTCTCCTGTAGCATCACCAACTTGAAGTATTGGGGTCGATGTGAACCTATCACCTCCAAGACGCTGCAGCTTCTCAATGACCTCTCCATTGGATATCCTTTTCTGTAGAAAGCCCTGGGTGTGTAGAACACACTTATATGGTGGAATTTGGGGAGCACTACACCAGTGTGTTATGATGAAATGGGAGCATTTTGCATAAGTCCATTAGTTATTGCCATCCACTGAGCTAATCTCAGTGCATCTTTAATGGATGCTCCTGTAGGTCTGTCAATTCACTAGGAATTTCCTAGAGCTGGAGAGAGACATCTCCAAACACAAATTCCAGCCACATAATATTGGGCATGACTTTATCATCATCCACTCTCCCAGTTGTTGGCTGTGTCTCCATGTGAATTTGGCTTATCTTTTTAAAAACAAACAAACAAAAAAACCCTTCCCCCCCCCCGCTCCCCAATTTGCAGTCTCCCATATCCCCCAAACATCTGAGTAGCCAAGAGAGCATAGATACTTGCTACCCTTTTCACCCTGGTTGCAATGAATCCCAACAGATGGCTGAAGTATTGTAGGCTTTGTAACCATGGATCAGGGCTACTTCATAGCTTATTGCCCACAGCCTGCATTTGTGTGCTGCTGCCATGTCGAAGAGCATAGTACAGGTTGGGGGTCACATCTTCCTTCCAAAATAAGATAAAAATGGAGTCTGCAGGAGGGTGAAATGTGCAGCTTCCCCTTTCAAAGCAGAGTCGATCCCGGAGCATTCCAGAACTTGTAGTGCACGATCGCAGGCTCCGCACAGACGCTTACTGCGTGGAAGGCTCGTGTGCTGTAGATTTACACCCCAGCTTGCTGCGTGCCAGCCATTTGTACAGACGAGTCCTTGGTAACAGGGTTTGGTGAGGAAAAATTTGTGGTTGAGAAGAGAAACCATTCACAAGCCAGAAAGCCCGACGTAGAACTTGTACGTCCTCTGGAAAGTGTTCCCTTGCATGTGCTGTGCAGGCACTTGGAACCGTCCAGTGGCTGGCTGGTTCTGCTTGCTGTTTCCTTAACACCCTTTCCACATACAGTAGTGTTAGGAAATTGGTGAAACTGAGCGCAGTACAGTTCATGCTGAACAATCACACGGTAAGTCTTTCATTCCCTTCCAGCCTCCCTCCGGTAACAAACCCTCACGTGCAAGGTGCGTGCATGCGGGCTAAAGCAAGAACCAGTCCTGTGTGTGTTCACACGCAGACATGCTTCTGAAGAGTAACTGTAAGTCTCCCAAATACTTGCTTCATAGGAGAAGGCTGTTTTTATGATTTATGATCTCTCTTCTCTTTGCCTCTTTCCAAAGCCTGCACTTTAATTCTGATGTCCTGGATTTATATAGTCCCTCTCATCCAAATGATTCCTGCTTCTTTGCAAATGTAATACAGGACTCTCTCTCTCACTCAGTCACTCCCCTCACTGAAATGCAGCCAACTCTGGGGAGGAATGTATGGCATTGTGATGCACTGCTACAACCTAAAGGCAGAAAGTGAAGAACGCTGTATCCAGTTGGAACTACTTTGGGAATTCAGGGAGATGACATGTAGTAGCATTCTAGTATTCTGGTCACATTCCTATCTAATAGACACTCCTACCTCTGGGGGAAAAGGGACAAGGGCTGTTCAGTTGCCACAGACGCCAGGACCTCGGACTTACAGGTCTGCCAATAGGTAGTCCTCCAGCAGTGCAGTATGTTCTCATGCTGTTCTGGGGTGTGACTCAAAGATCACTTTCAGAATCAACACCAGTTATAACAGCACTCAAGGGTTTTCCTTGGAGGTTTCCTGTACTTGTGCAGGCCCTGGATCTGGTCCTCTACTGGAAATTAATAAATAATATTGCATTAAATTGTTTTCCTGGCTTTTGATGGGAGGAAATATCAACAACAGGTGCTTGGATATGGTGATGACTCCTAGAAGTACCTGTACGATAGACTGATCTAATGATTGGATCAAGGCCCGGAAATCCGGACTCCTGGGTCTGTCACCTACAGGCTATGTGACCTTGGGCAACTCTCCTAACCTCTTACCATCCCTGTCTTACACAGGGGGAAATTCATTTCCCTCATTGGAGGTGTAGCACGATTTAATTGTTTATATAGCACTTCAGAATCCTCAGACTAAAGGTAAAGGGCCAAGTATCCTTTCCAAAGAACATGTGTTAATGTTATCTCTGTAATACAAGCAGCACTAGGGAGAGTGGCCCTCTAGTGGCTTATTCTTTGAGGTTAGCCGCAGAAGTAAAGTGGTTAGCAAAGTAAACAGAGTGGTTCAGTCCTGCCAAGGCCCTTGAAAGAACAGAGTATGACTCAAAACAATCAGGGGCCCCTAAATGCCCATGAACCTGTAATATATAAGCCTTGTTGTAAACCTGCCACTCACTGTTAACTTTGCTTTTTCATTGACAGAGTGAGCACTTTTCTTTCCTTGGTATTAACAATCAGTCCAACCTGACCGACATGAGATGTCGGACTACTTTCTACACTGCACTTGGGCGCCTCCTCATGGTGGACTTAGGTACTGCAACCCATTTTCATAGACCTGAGAGGAATGGGGAAATTGAGTTGCTATCTTGTACACAGAGCTCTTAAATGTTCTAATCCCCTTGACTGTGGAAGGTGATGGCTTAGCCAGTAAAAGCTACTGGAAACAGCAGAAGCCCCACCAGGAAGGGGGAGAAGTCTTGAGAGGGGGAGGGATTGCTGTGATAGTCTGTACTAGCAGGAGAGAGATGCAGGCCACTAATATTTAGGGCCAAGTTTTCCTTCACAAGCTGACTCTTACAGACAAACCCACATGCAGTCTTAATTCCGCGAAGTTCTCTCTGCACCCCTCGTCTTTTCTCCCTGTTAAGGATTGATAAAGGCACCATCTTTAACAAGAGGAACACAAGCTCCCTAAAATTAGCGCGCTCAATGCCTGTCTCTCACCTGCACACACACTGCTGTGAGAAGTGGAGTCTAGGTGGAAGGTGTCAGTTTCCTCTTTGCTTCTCTTTCAGGGGAAGATGAGGATCAGTATGAACAGTTCATGCTGCCCCTCACCGCTGCATTCGAGGCTGTGGCACAGATGTTCAGCACAAACACTTTCAATGAACAAGAAGCAAAAGTAAGTCCAAATTGAGCAAGACAAACATTTTAGTTACTCAGTGCCTTGGGACTTTGCATCCATTCTTTTTCCAATGGGGGCCTTGTCATCCATGACTTAATCAAAACTTCCTTTTAGTGCTTTACTCCCAAACTTTGGGAGGTGGTAGACAAGGTCGGGGAGACCCAGATCTCTTAGAGACAGGGTAAATGATTGCAAGAAGGGATCCAGGCATTTGGGAAAGGGAGGTGTCTCATTCACCCAGGGTAGCTCAGACACTGTGCGTGGCTTTAACCAGTGACACCCCTTAGTACTCTCTCTGCCCTGGCTTAACTTGAGTGCATTCCTGTTGCTTAAGAAGGAGGAGTGTCCAATTTTTGAGACTGGAGGCCACCCAAGAAACACCCCATTGCTCTTGGTTGGAAGGGCGGTGGGCTAGTGGAGGCCGCGAGAGGGAAATGTCAGGAAGTATGTCACTCAACATGTAATGTCTCTCCCTTCCCAATTCAGAGGACCTTGGTCGGCCTTGTGAGAGACCTGAGGGGAATAGCTTTTGCCTTCAATGCCAAGACCAGCTTTATGATGCTCTTTGAGTGGATGTATCCTCACCCTAAAATCCCACTGGCCACAACAGCACTAAAGACATTAGAATCGAGGGATCCGTGGTTCAGGGCTGTTGCTCCCAAAACCATACGGCTAGATGGGACCATAAGGGTCATCTAGTCTAGTCCCTGCCAAGACAGTTAATTGTGTATTCAGTTAACTCTTTGTTTGTAGTTCTCCTCTTTACAGTCAAGAGAATTTGCAGCTCCTGGTGCATCTCTCTCAAGCTTTAAGAAAAAACTCCTTTTGGGAGCCCTGCCTGTGGTTTCATATTACATCCTGCCACAAAGGAGACTAGAAATCAGTTCTAAGGCTTAGGGTTGAATTCCAAATGGGCCTAAAGGCTTTAGGCACCCAAATTCCCCTGGCTTTTAATGGGAGTTAGACACTCAGCTCCTTTAGGCTCCTCTGAAAATGCCATCCTACATCTCTTGCTCCTTAGGGCTGGCAGTAGTTGGGAAGTAGCCTGTTCACCTTGGTGAGCCCCAAATAAAGCTGATCAAGAAGCAACACCTGTGGACTCCAGGTGTTGTCTGGAGTCTTCTGCCTGGTGGAGGCCACATGCCCGTAACATGGGGCAGGCTGCTTGGAAAAGGTGAACATAAACTGATCGTGGTTGGCTTTGGCAGCAGTGGATGCAGGCACAGAGATACCCCATTATCTCCCTTTGCCCTGAGATATTTCAGTTATTGTACTGTGTAAATAAATATTACCAGCCAAACGGTGGTTTAAATGGAAACAAGTGACTCTGTTCTCCAGGAGAGTAAGCCCCGGCCAGCACCATTGGCTATGTTGAGTGCCCAGAGAGAGGCCAGGAGCAAGAGAGCCTCTCTCCAAAGGCTGGAGCAGGGCAAGACCTTTGACCTGAGTTTAAACTGCTGACCTTTTCTTCATAATTGAAACAACAAAGTTCCTTAGCTTCTGAGTTGCAGCTATCCGTCCTACATGCCAATTCTACAGCGGGCGATTGAATTGTGGTACCACGACCCAGCCTGCACTACACCTGTGCTCAAACTGATGGCAGAATTGGTGCATAACAGGTACGAGACTCCAACATCTGACAGCAAATGGGAATTCCTGTCTCCTCACTGTCACCCATTAGTTTGAGGCTTGACCATGTTCTCTGCTGCCCAGCCATGTCTCTTCCATTTCCCTCTGTTTGTGCTTTGCAGGTTGCCAGCCGAAAAAGCAGCCGCCCTCTCAGTAGGGAAGCAAATATAATAGTTGACCTATTAATCCTGCCTCATGACCCAGTTAAACCAAAGAGCTGTCTTTCTGTGAGCTCTTAACGGAAGAGAATGTGTGGAGAGACTAGATCAGAAACCAGTGTTTGTTCGTTTGTTGGAGTACCTGTTTCTGGGGCCCATCGCCATAACATCTGAGAAATTTACATTAATTTAAAAACATGCAGTTAAAATGAGTGGTGCTCCATCTGGTGGTCACATGACCAGTGGTTCTTTTTGCTAGCAGATAGATATCTCTGCCACCGTTCAGATAATTTAGAAGCTGCCTAACGTGTGAGTGAAAGACTGCCAAACTTTTATCTCTGGAGTACTGCCAGGTGAACAGAACTCTGTACGCGAGAGCAATGCTAAGCGTTGTTATAGCCATGCAAGAAGGAAACTAGACTTGAACAGAGAAAGGGGCTTTATTGCTCTTGAGGATCCATATTGTGGTGCTGTTGACCAAAGAAAAGATATATTTGTGAAAGGACAAACCCTCATAGACTTTAAGACCAGAAGGGACCATCATGATCATCTAGTGACCTCCTGCACATTGCAGGCTACAGAACCCTGCCCACTGACTCGTATAGTAGGCCCATAACCTCTGGCTGAGTTACTGAAGTCCTCAAACCTATTGAATCTCCCCCTTATTTGTTGAGGTGTAAGCTAGGAAAAAGATTCCCGTGCTACACGTCAAGTTGAAAACGTATTCACCTGTAGGGAAGCAAACTATCTAATTGCCAAGCGCGTACGTCACAGTATGGATAGGCAATAGTCCCACCACTGCCAGACCTTGCTACCACGCCGTTCCTTGGGTTACGGTGTACAGTAACGTAGCAGTTATTGCTGAGGTGGGATTTCTGGCATGTGTGATCTTAATATTCTTAAACCATGTGTCGCACTGGCCTTTTTTTTTTTTTTTTTTTTTTTTTTTTTTGGAGACAGCAGCTCTCTTGTCTCCATCTCTGAGCTGTCTGGCTTAGATAGTGCCATTATTATTACCAGACTGGGGCAACTGCTTCTGACCTCCCACAAATGGCTCTAAGCTAGGGGTGGGCAAACCTTTTGGCCCGAGGGCCATATCGGGGTTGCGAAACAGTATGGAGGGCTGGGTAGGGAAGGCTGTGCCTCCCCAAACAGCCTGGCCCCTGCCCCCTATCCACCCCCTGACTGCCCCCCTTAGAACCCCCGACCCATCCAACCCCCCCACTCCTTGTCCCCTGACTGCCCCCTCCTGGGACCTCCTGCCCCCCGGGACATCCCGCCCTGACCCCTATCCAACCCCCCTTGCTCCCTGTCCGTCCCCCATCCGGGGACCCCACCCCCATCCAACTCCCCCTGTCTCCTGACTTCCCCCTGGGACCTCCTGCCCTTTATACAATCCCCCCCAACCCTTTACCATGCCGCTCAGATCAGCAGGACAAGCTTATTGGAAAGCCTGGGAGGTGGGTGGGTGCAAGTCGCATTGCCTGCACGGCGTGTGGCTCCAGGGGAGGAGCCGGGGGCTCAGCAGCTGTAGTTTGCCCACCTCTGGTGGTGCCCAGAACCCCCCTGCCCCCAGCAAACTCCACACACACACCTGCCTTTGGGTGGGGAAGGGGGGTCTGGGGTTCAGGCGATTAGGTTGCACGAGGGGGTGGGGATGCAGGCTCTGAAAGGGAGTTTGAGTGCAGAAGGGGTGAGAGGTCAGGTTCTGGGAGGGAGGTGGGTGGGGGACGGAGTCTGGGGGCAGGCTCTGGGGTGGAGTTTGCCCCAGCCCAGAGCCTGCACCCAGGGGAGTGGGGTGCAGGAGGGGTGCAGGCTCTGGGAGGGAGTTTGGGTGGGGGAGGGGGTCTGGAGTGCAAGCTCTGGGAATGCGTTTGGGTGCTGGGTGCAGGCTCTGGGCAGGGGGCGGGGGTGCAGGAGGGGGTGGCTGTGCAGGCTCTGGGAGGGAGTTTGGGGACAAAAGTAGGTGCAGGGGAGGGGTAGGAGTGCAAGAGGGAGTTGGGGAGGAGGTGCAGGATGGGAGTGCAGGAGGAGGTCAGGGGTGCAGGCTCTGGGAGGGAGTTTGGGGGTGAGGGTGCAGGAGGAAATTTGGGGGCCGAAGGGTGTGTTTGCGGAGGGGGTGAGGGGTGCAGGCTCTGGAAATGGATGTGGGGAGTTCGATGCTTACCTGCAGCACCCCCTACGGCAGAGGCTCCTAGGCAGGGCTGGCCTGGTGGTGTCTCCTCATGCTGCTGTCTCCAGGCACCGCCCCTGCAGCTTCCCATTGGCTGCAAGGGTGTTTGGGGCGGGGGCAGCGCGCAGCGGCACAACCCCCTCACACGGGCTGCAAAGACCTGCCAGCAGCTGCCTGGAATGAGCATGCAGGAAGCCGCTCAGCCATGCTGCGGCTGAGCCCATGCTGTTTTGAATCGCCCAGAGGCACCAGGTGGGGCTGGGGGAAGAGGTGGGAAACTTTGCTGGAGCCGGGCCCCGGGACAGGAATATTCCTGGTGCCTGGGCACCACGGGCTCATAGAACTCGCCGCCCATGCTCTGCTCTAAGCACAAGGATGCCACAATATAGATCAGCAGAGCAGATGGTCACTCCTTTCTCCTTCGCACACCTGTGTGAGCAGCTTTGTATTTACTTCTGTTCTGTTCTGCCTTCTAGGTCCCAAAGGTTGCAGTTCGATGTGTCCTCACCAAATGGCATCCTGCTTTTCCGGGAGACTAGTAAAATGATAACTACATATGGTGAGTCCCCAGCTTCTGCCCTGACTTAGCTCCTGATTGCTGGTCACTTGGTGAGCAGGGACTAGTGCCCTTGTCAGTGCTGCCTGGGGTTTTGAGGAGACTGGGGTGAGATGCAGGGTGAAGTAACTTGCCAAGTTCTTACTGGCCTTGCTTGTATAAAGGGGGAGGATTCTCTCCAGGGCCTGATGCAGACAGGCAGGGGTGAGAGCTTAGGGATTTTTGCATGGGATTGAGAAAAGGAGAGGGTAGCTCATGGCTCTTCTGGTGGAGGCCAAGCAGCAGCTGTGCTGAGCTCCACATGAGCAAATGCCTTTCTGTATGGAGTTGGTAGTTACTTGGGGACTGGATCCTACTACTAAGGGAAGCCATTAACACCGCCCTGTTCCCATCAGCAAAGCCATACGCTTGCGTTCAGCCAGGTGGACCAGTTCTCTCACAGTCTCCAAGAGCGTGATGTGTAGGTAAAGAGCCATGCTACTAAGCAGTTCCTGTTGGGACATGTCACCGCATAGGCCAGGACAAGTGGTTGCTATAAGCCGTGCTCAGGAAACTGGCCCAGAGTTTCAGCACCAGCTGTCCATGTTCTCCATGGTCACTCAGACAGCTTTGCTGCTTTTCCCCAGTCTTCGCGGGGGGAGCAACGCACTGAGATGAGGGCTGGAAGCGGTGCTGGGATACTGAGTCTCCTTCTGTGCTTGTGCAGGAAATCGTATCCTAACACTAGGGGAGGTCCCAAAGGATCAAGTCTATGCCTTGAAGCTCAAGGGGATTTCCATCTGCTTCTCTATGCTGAAGGCTGCGCTAAGTGGCAGCTACGTCAACTTCGGTGTCTTCCGTCTGTATGGGGACGACGCACTCGACAATGCCTTGCAAACCTTTATTAAGCTCTTGCTCTCCATCCCGCACAGTGATCTTCTGGTAAGCCAACACACCTGTGATTAACCACTAGGTCTCATCTAATCACAAGCTATGTGCCAACTGCAGAGCCCATTCCCTGTGTGCTGATTCCAGCTGACACCCATACCTGTGTCGCCGACTTAGCTAGGATGTTGATGCTACTTCTGCTGGAACATCTGCTTTTCTCTCTCCAAAGGGCAATTGTAGGTCACGTTCAGTGCTTCATGCCCAAAGGCCCACGCAATTAGATATATCAAACTGAGCAATGAAAACTCTGTGACTTCAATATAGCACCTGTGTGTGTGTGTGTGTGTGTGTGTGTGTGTGTGTTCCTGTGAAGTAATTCCTCAGTGTCTTGCTGCTTAGAGAGCTATGCCTCACTGTGACAAACAGGAGTTGTACTTGTCCTGTCCCCTTCCCGTATGCTGCTGCTTGCAGTAATGTATTTGGAGACCAGAGTTACAAACCTAGCTAGACTGTAGTAAGGGAGACGTTGGACCTTTGGTGTTCACCAAAGGGATTTCCTAATGCCAATTAGCACTAATACTGAGCCCCAGAGTTGCTGAGCTTGAAAGAGGGCAGCTACATACATACAACAGGGCAGCTACATCCTTCTAGACAATCTTCCCTTTTTCCAGATGTGTCTAGTTTCCCTCGCATCTTCCCCAGCTCCAGCCAATCCTGCCAGGTCCCAGTACACACCACGATCTCCCTCTGCTCCTGAAAAGCAGGCAGTGCAGCCTTGTATGAGCTGAGACAAGTGCAGGGGATTCTGAGGGGCTGGTATCCATTGCATATCCTCTGTGTGTTCTACAGCAGAGCCTCTCAGACTCCAAGTTGCAGTAAGATCTGCCTTGAAGCCCTATTAAAAGGGCGAAGAGTGCAGGATGGGCAATTAAACCATGGCTTTTGAAGGAATATTGGAACTGTACAGATGAGTGAGCTTGTGCCTTTCCCACGGGGCCCTGCCTACCTGGGATTCTGGGCGAGATGGAACAACTGCATATTCAGCACAGTCTGCTGCATGCCCAGAGTCCTGTCTGAAAACAGCCCCATTCCTCCTCACCCACCCCATTTCCCTAGGGCTTGTGCGTTACGCTGCAGCTTATCTCTTCCCTCCTCTCACCGGGGCATTGGCAAGTCTCTGTAGAGCAGTGACCTAAATAATCCCACCCTTCTCTGAAAAACACTTCATGCAAATGGAGACTTTTCCTTACCTTCTGAGGCTGTTGGCAGAGCTCTCGGCACATCAGCAATCAGAACACAGTCTTGTTAGAGGCCAGCCCAACATCTGTCTTCTATACAAGCCTGGAGTACAGTATTCTCTGCCCACTGCCTGCCTGTGCTGACATGCTTGGCCAGAATCTCTGCAGGGTTGGTGAGAGTTTGCATGGTTATCCAAGCCTGTGTGCTCACTAGACTTCCTACCACAGCAGAACCTGACCCTAGTGCCCCAAGGGCTCACACAGCGTTCTTTGTCTGATAGGTTGGTACTGACACATCAAAGTAGAAGGCTGCATGTCCAGCACTGGAGTTAGCTGACTAAGCCACCAAGCCAAAAACTGGATGGAAAAGATATTCCAGTATTACACCAATGAAGGAAACGTGGCTGGATACTGTTGTGTGACATTAAGCACATAAACGGGATGAGCTAAAAAATGTAAATGTAGCACACACAAGTTGTCCGTGGGGAATGTTTTCATAAGTGTTTAGTCGAGTAGACTCTCTCAATGAGCAACTTCCAATTGGTTGAAGTGGGTTGAAAGGGATGTGATTAGACTTGCTCTGCAGGAAGTCCTGTGCTTGATTCTAAATTAACCATTAGACCCTAAAGTCTCTTCCCTCTTTCTCTCTCTCTTTCTCTCTCTGCAGGATTACCCCAAACTCAGCCAGTCATACTATTCCTTACTGGAAGTTCTTACCCAGGACCACATGAACTTTATAGCCAGTCTAGAGCCCCATGTAATCATGTATATTCTTTCTTCCATTTCAGAAGGTCTGACTGCACTAGGTAACCATCTATATTCTTTTGGGGGTACATACAACGGGCTCTTTTGGGAATGAGGAGAAGATTAAGGATTTTGGTTTAAATTAGCATAAATTTAAACCATTAACAAACTAGAGTGAAGAACTATTTATGATGCAGATTGGGAGGGAGTTTGTTCAATTTTCATGGCACGCCACCTTTGTATATGATAGTACCTAGAGGCCACCAGAGATGGCTGCTCCAGCCTTGCACTGTACTTACGTATATGTGTG
The DNA here is from genome assembly GCF_965152235.1 of Eretmochelys imbricata. NCBI lineage: Eukaryota > Metazoa > Chordata > Testudines > Cheloniidae > Eretmochelys > Eretmochelys imbricata. The sequence continues at coordinate 5,403,780 of NC_135597.1, forward strand.
TGTGACACACACATGACAGTCACTGCCCTAAGGAACTAACAATTTAAATAGACAAGAGATTAGAGAGTTTGTTTTGTCCCCATTTTAGAGCGGGGGAACTGAGGCACAGAGGTTGTGATTTACCTCGTAGAGCCAGGAATTGAACCCAGTATCCTAGACCAATGCCATAACCAGGGAAGAAAAGAGAGACACGTGGTCTATAAAGATGGCTGAAATGAGTCCATGGAGGAGCAAACAAGGAGGACAACTTTGAACTCTACCGTGCATGGCAATCCTCCCTAAATTAATGCTCCATATGGAAGGGGAATTCTGTTTAATCTCTTAAATAGAGCAGTGGGTAACGTAATAGAAAAATCTAGCTGTGAAAAATGGAGATCTGCAGATGAACAGGCTGAGTGTTAGTTTAGCTCAGTGGGTATTCCTGGTGCTCTACACCCAATATAGTCCCAAATAACTTGTGACCTCAGGACCCTACCCAGCCAACCCCCTGACCCTGGGCAGGAATAGCGCTTCCTGCAGCGAGTTTCCCATTACCGGCCCTATGGTCAGACCTAACATGATACGTGGTGATGACGGACAGGGAGGGGTGCGGTAGGGGTAGGGAGGACATCAGTAAGATCATGTGGTTACTTCGGGAAGTCAGATGCATGTCTTGGTGTCTGGTTTTATATTGCTAATGGTGACTGTACCAAGTTATCTTCGTTACATCCTTTCGAAGTACTAAGTTGCGGGCCCAACAAAAATGACCCCTGCACCAATGGTGTCTGTTCCCTCCAAATGAGTCTGTTAAAGGGAAAGAGCCGCTTGTGTACAACAGTGGTAGTTTTATTGTGCTGCTTAGTTTGCCTAAAAAGGCATGGCAGTTCCCCCAACCCAGACTGTGACAGCAGGCAGCTGAGAGCATCACCTGCTAGACATCTGCTGGTTACATGACAAACTGGGGAGCTGTGCTGAGTTACCCTAGCTAGGTGCACACATGGGTGGACGCTTACGCCTTCCCGTGTCCTGCACACGTGAACAGGGCACAGTGAGCTAATGCAGGGTACCATATTGCTTCACCTCCAGTTACTGTAGGCTTGGACACTGGAGAATCATTAGTGTGTCAACTTGGCTGCTGTTGGCTGGCTTAGGATAAATTTGTGCTACTTGGGTAGGCCTCAGAGAGGAGAAGGACTGGCCAGGTGGTGATGGGCTTGTTAGTGATGGGCCTGGGGTCTTTCCCAGCTGTGTCTCATGTAAGGAAATACTCGTCTTGTCCCACTCTCTTCCCTTTTTCTTATCCTCATAGACACCATGGTTTGCACAGGCTGCTGTTCCTGTTTGGACCACATTGTCACGTATCTCTTCAAGCAGCTGTCCCGCAGCACCAAGAAGAGGACCACTCCCCTGACCCAGGAGAGTGATCGGTTCCTGCACATCATGCAGCAGCACCCAGAAATGATTCAACAGGTAAAAAGGAAAGGGACCAGTAAAGGGGAGATGCTGCTTCTTGCAGTGTGCTGTCGCCATCTGGTGGCCACATAAGTGGTGATGCTGAACTCTCATCTGTGCTTTTCATCTTCTCTCACAGTTGCTAATCCTCAATCCCCAGCACTGCTCCCCCCCAACTCTATAGCTGAAGTCCAGAGGGGCTAAGCAACTTGCCTGAAGCCAGCCGGGGTTGGTGTAATCTTAAGAATCAGCAGGTTGTGCCTTCCCACCATGCGTTGGATGCACTGTTTTTAAACTTAAATTTGAAAGAAATAGCCAAAACCTTCTAAACTTTTTAAATATAATTTTAAAAATCCCCCAATAGGTATAGCCTGTGTTGTGGAACTTACTGATAGCTAGTAAAGCTGAAACCAGAAAAATATCTGCCAGCAGTGAGCATGTAATCTCCTTACACTATATTTTAACACAAGAGCCAATTCAAAAGAGGCTAGAAAGCTTCAGGAGGCTATATAAGTGTTCCAAACAGAACAGAAACAGCACAATCCTGCTGCTTAATGAGGGAATGACCAGGTCCTCCCCATAAGGATCAACACTCTGCCTTGAGCCTTTCGCTCTCTCTACTCAAGCTGTTTATTACCTTGTACAGCAAACACTACCTTGGTGTCATTATGCCTGGAGTTCATAATCACCTCTGCGGGATACATTTAATAATCTGGTTTTATTCCTGCAGTCTGTCATCTTCCTCTTACTGCTCTTCCCAGAACCCATGGTGAACACAGAACTGGCCAGTTTCCTTTCCTCTTTGCTGGTCGTGATTATAGATTGTAAGATCTGTAATATGAGTTGTAAAACCAGTCCAACAGTCGTTTTCCTTGCCTGAATCAGTCCCAGCTCACTTGTAGGCTGACTTCAGCACTTGCTGTCAAACACTTTTTCCCTTCCTCTGTCATTCAGTTAAATCCAGGTGAATTGCTGCATATCCGTTGGGATGGTGGGTCTGCCCCTTTTCCACCAGTGATTCCATTACTGGAATCTCTTCATTCACCCCTTTTGGTGAAACACTTGTCCCTCGTGTGCCCCTTCCCCCCCGCCAGCACATGCTTACTTCCACACTGCCACACCCAGTGATGGCACACTGCATTCCCATGTAGGCATCCAGCACCTCTCAAGTTAGACAAGAGCTCGACTTCAAGGAGGATCAGAAATCATTGTGCTGCTCTCATGCTGCCCCCTCCTGGCAGATCTGGTTGAAAAAAGCGGGCTTTGTGTTTGATTAGAACAGTGGTTCTCAGACTTTTGTACTGGGGACCCCTTTCACACAGCGAGCCTCTGAATGTGGCCCCTCCCTTATAAATTAAAAACACTTTTTTATATATTTAACACCATTATAAATGCTGAAGGCAAAGCAGGGTTTAGGATGGAAGCTGACAGTTCACAGCCTCCCATGTAATAATCTTGTGACCCCCCTGAGGGGTCCCGACTCTCAAAGTTCGAGGAAGTTGCTACAACATGAACTGGAGCCTTAGTCTGCTACAGGAAGAGACTGGAAACTGCTTGTGTGAACCAACAATGTTAAGATCTTGTGCTTACCTTTGAGCTAGTTCTGACTTGGCCTGGCAGACCATGGAGGGGAAGACGGTGTGAAGTGGCTTTCCAATGGATTGAAGAGCATGCTCACCTGCACGCGCTCCATTTCAGTTCCTGTATGCATCTAGTTTGAGGTGGTTCCCAGACAGGGATCTCTTCTGCTTTGGGACAATACAGGGAGTTTCTGCCATGGAGCCCCAAAATGGCTTTCAGCTGCTGCACACATTCCTACATAGGAGTTCATTGTGATCTGTTGGGAGCATCCATGGGCTCTCATGATGCTAATGCCTACCACAGCATGATAGCATTGCAGGCTTAAGAGGCAACCCACTGAGGCTCAAATAGGGGACATGTCACTAGTCCAGGAAGCTCTGTGCAGAGTGGGGTTAATCTCTATAGCCTCAACATCTGGGGTCAGCTTCTGACCTCCATTTACAGTAATGAAAGAGAGACGACCCAGCACTAGTGGGGGACAGAGGCAAACCTGGGTTTCAAATAAGGGTCACCTGAGAAGCGAGTTTGTGATGGGATGGTAAATACTGACACATGCTCCCAGGGCAAGAGGTGGGTTTGAGGGAACAGCCTAACTCTGTGGACCTCCCTCTATCTTTCCAGATGTTGTCAACGGTGTTGAATATCATCATCTTCGAGGACTGCAGGAATCAGTGGTCCATGTCTCGGCCTCTGCTGGGCTTGATATTGCTCAATGAAAAGGTAGGCAGGATTAAGCTGACTTTAATCAGGAGTGATCCAAGGACTTGAGCCCATCCTGGTATCCTACAAATGAACACGGGGGTACTCAGGCAGAGCTGGGGTGTGGGGAGCCAGGACTGGTGTGGCTGTGTGCACTGCAGAGCAGGAGTACAATGCTCTGGCAGGACTGTGGATTGACAAGCTTGCATGCACCATGCTTAATTCTAAGTCCTATGGGCTGCTCATTTTCTCAAGTCCTAGAATCCATCCAAAATACACAATGCGCTTTCTGCCTGCCCTTGCCCAAATGAGATGAGCTGAAGCCAGCACTGATGCTGCTGTTCAGCACTCTCCTCTGAAGGCTGATCTTCCTTCTTTTTTCTCCTCCCAGTATTTCTCTGATTTACGGAACAGTATAGTGAACAGCCAGCCCCCTGAGAAGCAACAGGCGATGCACCTCTGTTTTGAGAACCTCATGGAAGGCATTGAACGCAACCTGCTAACCAAGAATAGAGACAGGTCAGTATGGGAAAAATCCCTTGGCCAAAGAACCTGGTTGATGACCAAGCAGTGCGGCTGACAGCTCCCCACAAAGGGTGGCACTGCACAGTTAGTGAACCTGCTCCATGTGGCAAGGCCCCCAGAACACCATGGGAAATGGCTAGGCTCCATGGACACATCAGGCTTTTGTGCACAGACAGTGGGGTGATCGTGCCTTGGGCAGTTCTTGCCTCCTGGGGGCCAAGTGCTACATGGCTCATCTTGTGGGAGTAAACTCTTAAATTCCTTGGTGTAACACCAGCTCCCAGGTTCTAAAAACCTGAGCACCTGCCCAGGAGCTATATGGAGCTAAGGTGGGTCAGACACATTGTGTATCTGTTCGAATTGTTCCAAAAGTAGTAACTCAAAGGCAAACTGGCTTCCCAGTGTTGAGGTGAAGGAATAATGGAGCTGTCACTGGCTCCCCTCTCACTCCGGCATGACAGCCTCCTACATCTCACATGCAGAAAGCAGGGGTGCCGGATCTTAACCTGTGCATCTGCTCAGTGGGATGGGAGTAGGGGCTAAGGGCTGCTGGCCCTTCTCTTATCCCTGGTTCCAACTGGCAGGCAGAAAAGCAGGCCTCTCTGTGTGTGCGCTGCTGATTAGATACTCGTGCATCGTGCCCTGGTGTGGAGGGAATGGCTGGGTAGTTGCAGGTTACATTATCACACTGGCTGATGTGTTCACTGCTCCTCTGCTGCCTTCCCACTATTCACTGAAACCTGCAGGGCCAACACACCCTGACCAGATACCCCTCAGTGGCCAAAATGCAGTCATATAGCCCCAGGCCTTCTGCAGTAGCCTGTAGCTACACTCCTGCTTCATGCATGAGCAGACACTACAGATCCCAGCATGCACTGCTCCATCTTTGTCCCAAAATTAGCATTATAGGCTGGGAGTTGGAGCCTCCTGGCTCCAGCTATGTTTTAAAGGGGAGATCAAGTGTCATCTTGTCATTGTAATTGCTGACCCCCTGCTCTAACATGCTGGTCTGTGTTTTCTGTAGGTTCACTCAGAACCTGTCTGCGTTCCGACGAGAGGTAAATGACTCTATGAAGAACTCCACCTATGGCGTGAACAGCAACGACATGATGAGCTGACACCTTCCCCTGACTCCACCTGTACAGAGCAGCATCTCTTTGGCCTGGACCAGAGGGGTTAACGTTTCCGATGGAAAGATAAGAGGGCGTTTCTGATCCCTACTCTTCCCTAGGGTTGGACTGCAGCGCTGTTTGGCTGTACTCCATGTCCAAGGGAGGAGGGAACAGGAGCAGTGTTAAAGCTCACCAGGGCAGGGTGCTTCTGTTTCCTTGGGAGGGGGTGGAGGGGCATAGCCCAGGGGTGAGAATCCAGCATCTCCCTACCAGAATGTCTGGGTGGAACCCTAGCACTCTGCTGCAGCCTGCCTTGTATAAACATGTACATTTTTTCATAACATTTTGAACAAGGTTTATATTGACTCAGTTTAAAAAAAAAAAGTATGATTGAAATTTTTACAGAGTCTAGTGCACCAATGCTGAAGTGAGGGTTGTGTATGTGAGTGAGGAAGGTGTGTCTCATGCTGGCCTGAAGCTTTCTTGGGCAAGGGGGTGTGAAAGTGCAGAGATATATTTAGTGACAAGTGTAGAGAGAAGCAAAAAAAAGTAAAATTCCAAATGTATATTTTTTCTTATAAGCCCCTTTAAATCACAACTTCCTGTTACTGTTTCCCCCTTGTTATTAGGAACTCTAAGCCATGCTGTACGATCATCCAGCTGTGCTAGCCCATGGGTGTCTCCCCTCTACCCTGTGTAACAGATACTGTCCAGTTGTCACTCAGCTTCGGGCCCTTGCCACTCCATGTGTGAGTGCAGCAAGTTCTCCTTTTTTGGATTGGGATGCTTCTCCCCCTACCTATTCCCAGAAGCCCCACTACACTTTTTCCTTTTAATTGTAAATTGTCCTTTTGTTTCCCATTCTGTAAAGCTGGAAGTGCAGGTGGAATAAGAACGCTCTAAAGGTTGAGCTTGTCCATAGTACTTGTAAAAAAATCACAGGCCCCACGGAGCTGCCTTTTTGTTAAGACACAAGGGGCGCTCCCCCTGAGCAAAAGAACTGCAATGTCTTCCCTTGAGGTAGTGCATGTGTATATTTATATATAGTGCACTCCTGAATGTATGACACAGCCAAGAACATAGGATTTGTGTTGAATCTACCACCGTGGTGGTGGGTTCTTAATAACAAGGTCTGCATAGCATGAAGTACCTAACATCCCCCTTAAAACAAATCCATTTTTCTAAATCCCTATATTAAATGTTTTGGATATAAAATTTACTTACAGAAGAAAGTTAAGGGGGGGGGGATGGGAAAACCTGTTTGCCTTGTACTTTTCCACTATTGTTGCTGCTAGTTGTGTGCATCTCTAGCTCAGCTCTAACCCCCGGACACTGTCCTTAGGTTTTATTTCAATTTCTCTTCCCTGACACCACCCACTTTTTTTTTTTGTTCTTTCCTCTGGCGATTGTGTGTTGGGTCCTTTTCTGTGTGAGCAGATTGCTGGTTGACTTGTAAGGGTGTTTGCTGCATACAGTGTAAGCATTGTGACTGCAAATAAACTTCAATGGTTTCTACTGAGCTGTGTCTTTTTAGATCACCACCTCCACTCTCCCGGAAGGGAGAGAATGACTGTCTCCCTCCTAGGGATGGAGGTATTTTAACAGCAAAACTAAATCAATAGATGGCAATCCGCTGATGGAGCCGGGACTTAAACCCCAGGCTGCCACAGCCAAGGTGAGACCAGTAGCCATTATACAATACACAACCTTCTGTTGCCAATCCTAGGAGGGGAGTGTTCCACATCAAGTCAACAGTGGGCCTAGTACCTGCTCTTCAATCTGTGAAACCTACCCTTTGTGCCTGAAACTCATTCAGGCACTTGGCTGGCATTAGCTTTAACAACATCTACTAGAGATGAAGGTAAGAGCTCAGTAAAAATTTGTCAGTATTTTATCCTGTAAAATAGTTTGCATTTACATAGTCTCTCCCCAGAGGGAGAGTGTCCAGGATCATTTGCTCTGCTAGATTCCAACACTGCTTTCATGAACTCAGGTCAAATTTAAGACCAGTTACAGCTCTAGCTTTCTACCACCTCCTGTAGCAGGAATTAAGCCATTACAGCACAGTAACATTTATTTACAGGGCGCTTAGTAGTTAACATAGCAGAAATGCTGCCATAAGAGCACCGCACACAAATTCTCACATTGAAGCCCAAGTCTTGTTTGTTCTTTATCCCCTCCAGCATGAATTCACATGCCTTTCTCCCTCCCCTGCGTAAGAGTCCACTTTATATGAATGCTCCTGGCACCAGGGAATCTTCCTCCTCACCTTTCCTATCCATCTCCATGCATGGCTAGTAAAGTATTTCCATCCCTGTCCTCATGCAGATAGTCCTCTCTCTACAGCAACAGACTTTATTTCTGTGGCATGGCTGTAAACAACATTGTTATAGCCCTCTCTGTTACGAGCTGTTTCAATAGCAAAGAACTGGATCCTGGTGACTGAAACGAAGAAAAAAAATCTGTTTACAGCAGGTTAAGACCCATTTGCCTGACAGACCCCAGCATCCACAAAGCAGAGACTTACTCGAACATAAGCTTTATTCACACCACCCTGCACAGCATTGCCATGTAGGCTGCCCTGGGCAAGAGACACCAGGGGTCTGGAAGCCCTGGGAGCTAGGATTTCCCAGCTCTACAGCAGGGACTCTGGAAGCACCCAGAGATCCTGATCCAGCCAAATGCTCTGGGGGCTGGCAAGCTCCCTGGCACAGAGCAAGCCTTAATGTCTACACTGCCCAGGTCTGAGAAGAGGAGGGTGTACACAGGTACTTACTTACCAAATATTGTGTTCTCTTCCGTGTAGTCCTTAGTACAGTCCAGACGGAGCAGGGTGCCATAGTTGAAGTCTTCAACTACCCCATCAAACTGCATACAGAAGGGGCGCCATTTCTGGAGAGAGCAAAGATAACTTTCAGCCTTCTTTCTAGAACTGTCCTCATCTCCCTACAATGGCCTAGGGAGCTCCACTGTTGGGGCAAGACCATTGGATTCAGCTAGAGTGAGCAGAGGCCAGAATCACTGCAGGGTTTCCTAGACATCCTGCCCAAGGTTTCTCCAAGGAGCTGGTGCTCAGGAATAATTTCCACACTTCCTCAATAAGAAAAGGAGGACTTGTGGCACCTTAGAGACTAACATTTATTTGAGCATACGCTTTCGTGAGCTACAGCTCACTTCAGATGCATTCAGTGGAAAATACAGTGGGGAGATTTATATACACAAGAGAACATGAAACAATGAATAGCACTGGCTAGGGCTGGATTGTGGGGGGCTTCAGTTTGGGAAAGTCTCTCTGAACAGTGCAATGCCAGCAACCCCAGGTTGGAGCGAGAGATCTATAGGTACAAATCTAGTACACAACAGGGTACTAACAGAGGAGCCTCAGGGTAGCAGGGAGCACTTGTGCAAGAGAATAGCAAGCGTGTTGCTTGCACTACATAGCAGCCAGAGGTTTTTCCTCTAATCTCCATTCCCCTTTCACAGCAGCCGGAAAGCACCTTAGCTTTTGTTTTACTCTTGAGTTGAATACCACTATCCAGTTCCCCTCTGGCTAGACAAATGCTCTCCTCTACAGAGAGAGGGACTTCGCCCTCACAACCACTCAGATCCAGAAGCTCACCAATATCATGGACAGTTTGAGTCCCAAAGGGTGACGTTACACATACATATAAAGCACTGACCGCTTTGGCTGGTTCCGATTTGAGCTCCTCTGGGTCAAGCACATCGATTTTGAGGTCACCAAAGCTTTTCCTAAATCCAGCATAGATCTGGTCATCAACTTTTGTAAGTTTCAGGAACTTGGGGTCAACAGAGGAAATAAGCTGTAAGGGAAACAGATTAAATGAGACAAGACAAGCAGCAGGGGGGTGGGTCACTAGAGCATTTATGCTGAATGGGAGGAAAAATATATAGGGCTTTCAAACACAGTGATAACCGAGTTACCACTCCCTCCCTATCTCAAAGCAGGTGCTACCTGCTCTTATAGAGCCAGATTTTAACAAAAGCCCTTCCTCTGACAATCTGGCCTCAGTACAGGGCGCTCTTCCAAAGTCTGGCCAAGAGTGTCTATCACTTACAGCTGACTGTACCCTTCAGGTCTCTGCCCCAGGTAGTCACATCTCTCGGTGGTTCACTTTCTCAGACTGGGCCCTGGGCTGCAGTCCCCCACGTGATTACCTCAGCAGGCCTGACTTAGGCCCAGACCCTGCAATTCTGTTCCCTCCAGGAACAGTAACAGTGATGTCCAGCAACCAAGCAGCTTTCTTCAAGCAAAGTATTTATTCAGCACAGAAGCATTTCAGAGCAAACTGCTGGGAGCTAAAGCGGGAAGCGCTGCAAATGGTACAAGTGACTTTAAAACAATCAGCAGTCTATATGAATGTTCAGCCTGATGCTGAGACTTACCATCCCCCGGAGCTGGGGAAGGCGCAAGCTTCATCTGACCTGGACCTGTCCATGTTAGAGCTGACTGACCACTTTCCCCTGCTTTAGGCACTGGCACTGTGATCTTACCCAGTTCTTTGATCACTCCCTTTTTTAAAGAACCCATCACTTTAACCCTTCCCTCCGCAGTGCTCAGCACTACCCAACTTTGGTTTCGAATCTGTCCTGTAATTTCCCCAACCCAGTATTTGTTAGGTTGCTTTCCTCACAGCCCCCTTATTAGATCAATACATTCATAAGGGAAAATCTTACAAGCCAATACATAATCACTTCCCCCTCACTGACCAAGTCACATTCACAAAATTACTACACCTCAGTCTTCATTTCCAGTGCCCACAGAAAAGAGAACTCATTGGCTAGAAGCAAAGTGGCTTCTGGTGTCTACAGCACTCCTTGCTATTCCAGCCCTGGGCTCCCCACACATAGCTGTGCCAAAGCCCCTCGATCCTGACCTTGAGCCCCCTTCTGCTATTTTAGTCCGAGGCCTCTCTCTGGAGAGACTGTGAAATACGCCAGTCAGGTAGTGGCTTATTACAAGGATAATATCCGTGGGTTATTTTTATTAAAAGAAAAGAAAAGAAAAAGCCCAAGAAGCATGCTAGTCCCATCTCAGCCCCACTGTCATGTCTATTTATGCTAGAAGACCAGCAATTTCCTGTGGACTTACATTAAAATAGACTTCAGCGTGCTGATACGCTTTCATGGCCCAGATCATTTCGATGTTGGGCTGCAAAGAAAGAGAGAAAAAGCTGTGACATCACCTTACATGCTGACCTGGCTCTGTGTCCAGCACCTTCCCTTACCTAAGCATTTGCAGACAGTTTTTGTAACATAGATAGGGCTTAGGTTTCCCCTATGATTTCCTGTCTATGTTCTTTTCCACTTCCTGTCTCAAACAGGGGAAGGCTTGTTGAGCATATGAAGAAAGCTGCAAGAGTAGCATCAGTCTGAGGAGATACAATTCGAGGGCTGCTTTTATGCTAAAGCGCCTTATCAATTTAAGATGCAATTCAAACTATACATCAATTACACTTTCTCACCACTGAAATGCAACCATGGAACTAGGGTGACCAGAGAGCAAATGTTAAAAATCGGGACAGGGGATGAGGGGTAATAGGAGCCTATATAAGAAAAAGACCCCAAAATCAGGACTGTCCCTATAAAATCGGGACATCTAGTCACCCTACATGGAACATGGAAGTACGGTAGTTGTACAGGATTGCCAAGCAGACAGGAAGTGGAAAAGAACACAGACAAATGAAACCATAGGGGAAACCTAAGCCCTATCTACATGACAAAAATCGAATGTTTACATGTTTCAGCACACATCATGTCCCTTGCCTACAGGGACGACGTTATAACTGGGTTAGAGAACAATGTTATAAGCAGACACACCTAGGCTAGAACATATTTCCCTAACATGGGTAGCAGTTTTTTCTTGTCCACCCAGGCAAGAATAAGCTACTTTATACCAGGTTTTAGCCATCTCCATGTTTCACAACCATATTTCAACATGATTAAATTTGTAGTGGAGGCAGACTGTAGTTATTCATGTTAGAGTTTAGATGGGACAAATAAAACAGGAAGATGGGATCTGGTGGGAATACAGCACTGGTGAGAAGTGCCCATTTGACAGCTTTGGAGACTGAAATACTGTGCATATCCAAATGGGCACTGACAGGGCAAGCATCCCCGTCTACCCACCAAACACACTGCCAAGCTATGGGATCTTTAGCAATCACAAGTGATTCTTTGTATTCATTTGAGATAGCATCAAACACAAGGACTGGGAAGTTTAAAAAACCCGGAGTACACACTTTCAGGCAACAGCTTGGAACAACTCGGAGCTCAAATATCCCTGAGGTCTCAGTTTCACGATGTAACTACTACACATCAATGAACGTAGAACTAAGTGCTGCTCCTATTCAACATCTTTCTTGGCCCTGCAGAAAGACGGCCCTATTGGCCCCTCACCAATGCTCTCTCTGGGGATACTCACATCATTGCCATAGGCTTCAGCTGGCGGGGACAATGCATGGGCTGCTCCCACAGCTTCACCGGCTCCCTGCACGTGAAACAAAGAGAGATGGCTGCTGTTAGAGCCACAACTGGAACCCCACAAAGAAATAAAGAGAACGTGGGGTGGGTTTAAGTTGTATTGAAACAAATAAGCACAACCAAATGGCAAATTTGTATCCCGAAGGAGTCAAACAAGCATCATCAGGGTGCAGAAGACTGTACAGAATCCTTGCTCTGAAGAGTTTATAATTCACAAAGGAGGGGGAAAGGGCGTAACATAAAAGCAAAGGACAGTTGTACAGGGCATGCACTCCTTTTACTCCTCACTGCAAAGAGCAGTCCCCGTCCCCCGAGACCCACACATACGTGCAAAGCTAGTCTATGCCTGGGTGACGTCCAGAGGGAGGGGGGCAGATAGAGGTACACATTTTGCTCTCCCTTCTAGTGCCTGAGGGGTTAATGGGCACTGTGGGGCTCAGCCCCAGTTAGACACAATGAAAATTCACCTACAGAGCAAATTTCTGCCTTTGGAAGGCAGCAAACAGGGATGTAACATAAGGACAGCGCCCGAGGAGACAACTCCCCCCTCGGTGCTCCTGGGAGGCATCAAACTCCCCGTTCTGCCCTTCGAAGGTTCTATCCCCCCATAAAGCCTTTGTTTCACCATGAACCCTACTTACAAGGGCTCTGCAGCCCCATGCACACCCACAACCAGGACTGTGTGCCCCCCCTTTCAAGGGCTTCATAATCACCAGGACTCTAAATCCATCCCCAGGGCTTCTCCCCCACTTGGCATCTGCAACCCGCCCCCTCCTCACACACACACTTTAAACTTCCCCTCCCCCCCGGAGCTCGACCCCCCGCATCATCGAACCAGACACACCCCCCCGGAGCTCGACCCCCCATCAAACCTGCCCCGGAGCTCGACTCCCCCCCCATCAGCAAACCTTCCCCCTCTTCCCCCCCCCCGGGAGCTCGACTCCCCCCCCCCCATCAGCAAACCTTCCCCCTCCCTCCCCCGGAGCTCGACTCCCCCCCCCATCAGCAAACCTTCCCCCTCCCCCCCCCGGAGCTCGACTCCCCCCCCCATCAGCAAACCTTCCCCCTCCCCCCCCCGGAGCTCGACTCCCCCCCCCATCAGCAAACCTTCCCCCTCCCCCCCCCGGAGCTCGACTCCCCCCCCCCCCATCAGCAAACCTTCCCCCTCCCCCCCCCGGAGCTCGACTCCCCCCCCCATCAGCAAACCTTCCCCCTCCCCCCCCCGGAGCTCGACTCCCCCCCCCGGAGCTCGACTCCCCCCCCCATCAGCAAACCTTCCCCCTCCGGAGCTCGACTCCCCCCCCCCTCATCAGCAAACCTTCCCCCTCCCCCGGAACTCGACCCCCCGGCGCTCTCGCTTCTCCTCACCCGGGCTCCCAGGCGGGCCCCTGCAGCGGCCATGCTGCCTGTGACCTCTGACCCTCCATCGTCCCCCTTCCGCCCCCAGCGGAAGCTGCCCGGCCAGGGTGGTCACTGAGCATGCGCACAGCCGCTCTCGGAGGCGTGGAAGCGTGCCGGGAAGGGCGCATGCGCAGGAGGGGTGGTGCCTGACGCGCTTCTTGCTGGGCAGATGCCTGCGTGGTATTGCGGCGCCCCCTGGCTCCCCCTGGCGGCAGCTCCGGCGCATCACAGCCTGGGGCCCCCAGCCCTGTCCCAAGGACCCCAAGGTCCCAGTCCTGCCCACATCCCAGGAACCTCCCCCCAGGACACCAGGGTCCCTCTCCCACCTTAATAAGAATAATAGCACCCAGCTGGTGGGGAGCATTTTCCGGCAGTCAGGCTCAGAGCACTTTACAAAGGAGGGCGGTCCCATTATCCCCATATAACAGATAGGGAAACTGAGGCAAAGAGCTGAGAAATGGACTGGCCCAAAGTTACCCAGCAGCAGAGGCTGGTTTAGAACTTGTCTCTCTTAAATCCTAAGCCAGTGCACTAGCCACAGCACCTCTTCAAACCTACCTTGCCCTCTATCCCCGTACTTCTGATCCCCAAACACTGGCCTTACCAGGTGGGCTACACCTGACTCTCAGTACTTGCAGTTGTATTAATTGCAATTGCTTCCTTTGACTTGCAGAAGGCAATCACGCACCCGCGAGCAGGGTTCTCTCAGACACACATACCGGTAAATTACAAAGCCGGTATTTCTTCCCTAACGTGGCTGGGCCTTTTGCAAAGTACAGGGCCATTTGCTGTCAAAATTCAGGCCCAAATGCCACAGTCTTCTCCATTTTTATGGGAGAAGAATATTCCCTTGTGTTGAAATGTCTAACCCACCCACTCTGCTGCTGAGAACTAACCAAAAGGAAGCATAGCAAAGGATCCCCACAGCAGGGCTTAATTTGTGCCAGTCCATGCCAAGGCTGAGCCCCAGCACCTCTAAACCTTGGTAGTTCATAGCCCTGGTACCTCGGCTTGCCGCATCAGTTATGAAAGAAAAAAAAATTGCTTAAGCTCCAGCATCTCTTTCATTACAAATTAAGCACTGCCCAACAGCCATTGTTTTTGTGAGACCTACAAAAATCAAGTATGTCATAATTCCCATGCAATCTCTGTAACCACACTATACAAAGCTATGCTGGTTCTGTACAATCAATTTCCATACCAAGCCCTATTCCTAGGCAGGGTGACCATATGTCCTATTTTGGCTGGGACAGTCCCCTTTTTAAGCCCTGTTCTAGGCGTCCCCCATAGGGGGGCGTGGAAGAACATTCAGGGGAGTCTTGGGAGAGCGGCACCATGGTGGGGTCCACTGGGGCCAGCCCCGTGTGGAGGTGGAGGGAGAAGGGGATGGGGAGTCACTCAGGCCAGCCAGTCACATTTCACTTGGGGAAATATAGTCACCCTATTCCTAGGGCTTTGCTCAGTTCAACAGTGTAGCTCCCATAAGGTGCTGTTTTGACCAAACTCTTGGACACAATTATTATTATTACTATGTGCTGTTTGGTGCCATTCAATAAAAATAAAAACAGCCCCTGACTCAGTGAGTTTACAATCTCAGTATTATTGTTACCTGTTAGTGGTTTTACAGGGGGGCTTAGGGGCTCCAAAGCCAGATCATTATGCTTGCAGCTGTATACATACATTGTATGAACCAGCTCCTGCCCCGAAGAGCTCAAAGTCCAAATAAACACAACAGACAACTGGTAGGAGAGACAAAAAGTGACTTACCTAAACTCACACAGCACCACAGTCAGGATTAGAACTCAAGTCTTCTAGTCCAACATCACAACGAGTGAACTACAAAGGTTACACCGCTGCAAACAGCCTAGAGTCCCTCCGACTTCGGCATAGCTGATTCTGGGCTCATTTTCTAAATGAGGAAAGAAGTGACTTACTGGCCTGGATCTTGCAACCTTCTCCGCACAAACAGACTCTCGCTCACATGAAGATCAGCTGACAGAACTCAGGCCTTGACTGATTTCTATACATTCCCTTCTTGTGGGAGACCTGGGATTTTGATCAGTGGGTTTCTTTCGCTCATTAGTATCTGTGACGTATTTGCAACATGAAAAGTGCTGTGGACATGCTAGATGCTAATGACCAAGATTTGATTTCCACAGTTGCATTCGGCCAGGGTGAGCTTGTGGAACTTTCTCTCTTTGGAGGGAAAGGGCTGTTCCTCCTTAAGGCCACGTTTCAGCTTCTAGCAACAAGACTGAGGCTGATTGGGTGAAGTATTGACCCCACTCACCTGATCTGACTTTATAAGCGGCTTGAGGGGCAGGGTCTCTGTTTGCAGGGGGTGTTAGCGACAGTCCCTTTAGCAGACTATTTTATGTTGTGTGAGTGAGGTGGTGCTCGGTAAGTGAGTTATCAAATACAAATGTTAGCAAACACTTACTTTTCCTGTAAAGCTTCCTCTGGCAGTTAGCAAGGTCTATGTCCTTGGGAGAGATGTAACCTGAGGGTACTGTATTGTGTGTCCTAAATGTCTCCTGGAAGGCAGAGATTTGCTGTCCTCGTATGTGTGGCTAGTGCTCAGGATGTCATGGTAGGATTGCTGTAGGAACTCAAAGGGATTAGGCTCACAACACTGTGATGTTTGGAGAGGGTATCCCCTAGCAATAACCAGGGACACAACAGTGATGCTATGAAACTGTATCTTGCCAGTGCTGGGGGAAAGCAGGGCTCTGATTTCATTGGACCAGCAGAGTAACTCCCTCTTAGCAAGCAATGAAAGAGATGAGTATCTTGCTATATCTCAGTGGCTGCGATAAATGCGGGCCAGGGTGAGCAGTCTTGTTGAAGTCAATAGCAATGCTCTTGACATTAAGGATCTGACTTCTCGGGCTGCTGAGGAGCACCCTCAACTCTGCTTGAAAGTCATCTGCTCTATAGTTGCTTGGCACCACTTACAATCAGACCCTGCGTGTTTGAGATTGGATCCTTTGTTGCTCTTGTTTTACTCTGCTAATAAACAATGGCTACTACAGTTTGTTGTGATCCTGCCGCAAAGAATTGCTGGTGCCCTGGCTAAATGCCAATGTGTTTAAGTGTCCAGTTCTGGTGTTAAAAAGGTGCATACAGAGATTTTGCTCAATTTAATAAAATCACTAGAAATGACATGGGTGTAATGATGCTCACTCTGTAATATGGTAACACCCTGTTAAACAGAGATCTGGTGATTCTATCCTTGGATTATGTCTCTCTAAACAAAAGTTCACTTTTACAATGATTGTTTTTGTTTCTGATAGTCACCTGGCAAGGATTTGTAAACTTTTTTAAACTTCCAAAATAAATGGGGGGAGGGGTTGTTGGAAAAACTAGAAATGGTGCAGAAAAGAGCCATACTGATCTGAGGGCTGGAAAATGTCTCTTGTGCTCTTTGAGTCTCTCAATCTCTTTAGTTTATCAAAATGAAGATTGAGCGGTAACTTGATTAGTGTTTAAGTAATGTCATGGGGAGAAAATACGAGGTCCTCAGAGTCTATAATCCTGTGGAGAAAGGCATAACAAGACCCAATCACTGGAAGCTGAAGCCAGAAAAATTCTGGTTGGAAACAAGGCACAAATGAACAGTGAGGGTATTAACCATTGGGAAAAACTGTGATGGGAATGGTATATTCTTCAGATCCAGACAGAATTTAGTCAAACCCAAATTATTGAGTTCAATACTGGGGTAACTGGGTAAAAACTGAATGGCCTGTATGATACAGGGGGTCAGACTAAAAGATCTAATGTTTCTTTCTGGCCTAAACTCTGTGGAAAACTTAAATCCTATATCAGTGGGGCTGTTGCAAAGTTTTCTAGCTTAGTAAAGACTACACTCTGAGTAATGTCTTCTTCCTTCCCAGCAAAGCAAATCCTAGGAACCATGGCTCTTAACAGTAGTGCCAACAGCAACAGTAAATCTGAGAAGCCAGTGTCTCTAATCTGGGGTAAGAACCTGTCTCTCATGACTGTTACTGAGAATATAATTGCTGTGTATACTGTGACTAAGAGCCATGAATGCAGCTGAAATACGTTTCCATTGACTTATCCTGCCTCCCATCTGCTTGTTTGTGTGTCCACCTGTTGCATCTTGTTGCCTAGACCAGTGGTTCTCAACCAGGGGTATACGCGGAGGCCTTCCAGGTGGTACATCAACTCATCTAGATATTTGGCTGGTTTTACAACAGGCTTCGTAGAAAGCACTAGCAAAGTCCATACAAACTAAAATATCATACAGACAATGACTTTATACTATTCTATATACTATACACTGCAATGTAAGTACAATATTTAATTCCAATCAATTTATGTTTAATTATATGGTAAAAATGAGAAAGTCAGCAATTTCTCAGTACTAGTGTGCTGGGATACTTTTGTATTGTTACGTTTGATTTTGTAAGCAAGTAGTTTTTAAGTGAGGTGAAACTTAGGGTAGGCAAAACAAAGCAAAGGCTTGAAAGGGGTACAGTAGTCTGGAAAGGTTGAGAACCACTGGTCTAGACTACAAACACAGGAGGGAAGGGAGGACCCTATATCTTCCTGTACAGTGCCTAGCACAACAGGGCCTGACTACGGCCTCTGTGCTACTGCAATATAAGCTGTAATAACTAGGTAGCTTTGGGCTATTTCAGGGAGTATCTTGCATGGCTCCCCTGACAATCACAGCCCTCAGCTGAAATGAAACCACGCTTCCAAGGGGCAGTGAGTCTCTGCCTCTCGGTGACCAACCAAGTAACTGGAACCCTTGAGAACCTGCCCCTCTGGAGGCATGCTCCAGTGGTAGGTATCTGGAGAGCGTGCTCCTCTGGAGATGAGGATGTGCTTAGCTTGTTGTGGTCATCAGGACAGCCATCTGCCTGAAAATCATCTCCGTACCGTCTCCTCTTTAGTCTCTGAGTTGAGCAGTCAAATTACTTCGTACCACCTTAAACAGCCATCCAATTCTCCTTCTCCCACCATAATCTCTTAGGAAGTGAACTCTTCCCCTGCGTCTTACGCATCTCTTGGCTCCAGTTGGTCAATACCTGTGGCCGCTCCCTGGGACAGTGTTCTGGCTCTAATATCAACCTGCCTGACAGGAGCAAGAAGCAGAGGGATGCTTTGGGGAGCCAAACTCCTGCCTCTAGTTTGGGGCACTTGCGTATTAGCGTCTTCTCTCCTGTCTCTTCTCCTACCCCTTACCAAAAAGGAGGTGTGGTGGAAGCACCGTCTCCGACACTTCCGCCTAGATGTGACTCAGCCCTATCTCCGCTGAGAATGGGGCGGGCGGTGGGCGGAGCAGACTTGATGGGGCCTCTGCCTTCACAGGATGTGAACTAAACCATGAGACGCAAACCTATACGTTCAAGATCCCAGACGAATGGAAGTATGAGCAGCAGCTGGCCCTGCGGACCGTAAGTACCTGGCCTGCCCTTGCCCGTAGAGGGTTATCGGGCAGGGTGTGGGTGCTGGTGTTTGAAGTGGGTAGCTGAGCACAGGCTCAGCAAGAGCAAGAAGCTGGCCTTGGAAGCTAATATAAGGACATGGAGCGGAACAGAAGATCCCTAATCTAGGTACCATGATGTTCAGATATGACCAGTCCCGCCCCTGGAACCATCTGGCATGCAAACCTTGCAGGGACAGAAGAGAACAGCCTCATTATTCCCTTGCCTGGGGCAGTGCACTCATTCATGCTTGTGGACACTACTGGTCCGATAGCACCTGTACCATGGGTCTCTGCCTGGCAGTTCAAAGGGCACTGCCACCAGGCCAGCCTGCCCAAGTCCATTCAGTGCAACCAGTGCCTACAAGGCTGGCCTGCTCCAGCCATAGAAGGGAGGGGCATGTTTTGCAGAGGCGTATCTATGCTCTGTGTCCCACTGTCTGCTCCTGTGTTCATGTCCACAAGGGCTGCCGTGGAAGAGCAGCCTGTGCTGGGTGACTCCTCCCTGGGTTGAAGATAGGCCCTAATTCTCCCACCCCTGATCTCTGCCAGGGTAAATGGCTGCCCTGATCAGTCAGTCGAGGAAGCCCACTCGCCCTTGGGCCTGGCAGAAAGTGTGCTGGAGCTCTAATGAGCAGCGGCAGCGTCTTCCTTATTGGCTTATAGGCTTTAGTAGGGTTGCCACCTCTGAGACCCAAAATACCAAGACACCACCTGAGCTCATAAAACTGGACAGCTGGCAGGGTGTAAGGAGCACCCTCCCAGATTTCCTGGGACAGCAACCCCAGAGGGATGGTCCTGAGAACCTGGATGAGGCCAACCCTAGGCTAGAGCCCTATAGGCTTGTCTGGAACCCTCCTTCCCAGGTCTGGAGTTTGGCAGGGGGAGAAGTCTAGAGTTGGTGCCTTCAGGGATGTTGCTGGAATTCTGCCACTAAAGGGGTGCTGATGACTCATGCTTTCACCCAAAGATCTGCCTAGGAGAAAAAGCTAAAGATGAGTTCAATGTTGTGGAGATTGTACCAGCCGAGGACAGCCAGGACACCACGCCTGTGCCCCTAGCAACTCTGAAACCTTCAGTACTGCCAATGGTGAGTGACCACTCATCAGTCTCCAGGGATTCTAGTGGAGGGGACGACACTGAACTGGGGTTAGCTCTGATCAAGCATAAAGCCCAACCAGAGATGGGCCTGAACAAAAACACAAGATCTGAATGGCTTGTGGACAGAACCCTGCAGCTTGGCTCAGCTCACTAAAAAAGGCCAGACTTGGAGCAAACCCAAATGTTGCCCTGGGCAGTGGACAGGTTGCAATAGCAAAGGGAAGCTTGATGTGGCAACAGCCATTTCGAGAGGGGGAAAAATGCATGAGCTGAAGGCTGAGTGCACCCTCTCAGCCTTTGGCCCCTGGCAAAATAAGTGTGCCTTCAGTTCCCCTTCCTCCTGAAGACCTGCTCTCAGATCCTGTCGGGCCTCAAAGCACACCTGCTTTCCAGATATAGCTTCTAATTGAGTATGCAGCATAACCTGTTATCAGCCAGACACTGCTGCTTCCCCGCTGGCCAGTGAGTCAGCAATATGTGATGACTTTCCCAGCTAACAGCCCTTCTAGGCAGTTCAATCCTTGCCCTGAAGAGCTTACAAAGACCATCGCTGGGGAGATGGTAGCTTTCCCAACAGGCCAGGACACTGAAAATCCAGCACTGATAATGCTCAGCCGTGCATAAGTCCAAGTCCTGTGTTGTCTCTAAATTAACTAGCCCTAGTGTCTCCAAGGAGGGGAAAAGCATAGGGGAACCTACCGGCAGGCTATGGCACTTGTGTCTGTGTGCAGTGCAGGAGGATGAGGGGGAAAGCTGAAGGCCCATATAACCTGTGACATTAATCTCTTCCAGGCCACCATGGTGGGGGTTGAGCTGACTCCTCCTGTCACCTTCAGGCTGAGAGCTGGCTCTGGCCCAGTCTACATCACCGGACAACATGTTACATGTAAGCGAACGGCGCGAGGTGGGAAGAGGGGATCTGAGCCTGGTGTAAACGTAATGCAATGCCCATTGGCTCCAATGGGAGCTGCACTTGAAAGATCTACTCTGCCCCCTAGAGGATGTCCAAGGCCTACCCCAGGGCCAGGGCCTATTTTGGCCCCCTTGGGAATTCAGTGACTTTCCACCATCTCCAGACACGGGAAGGGCACAACGTCCCACTGTCGGAGCAGGGGCACTGCATGCCTCTTAACCACAGGTTCTCTTCCCTCTGCCCTACCCTTTCCTCTAGGCAGGATGGCTGGCAGGTGTGCTCTGGGGATAGTGGCTACTTCTAAAGACTCCCACTCCTACCAAGAAGCCACTAACCCTCAGCGACACATCTAGGTAACTTGAGTTGTGCGGCAACCTAAGTTCGCAAAGGGGACAAAATTGGCTCAAGTTAGCATCAGGACTCCCTCCCCTTGGAATGGGGAGCACTTCTGCCACAACTGACTGCGGCTTCTCGGGCTCGCTCTCATCGGGCCCCAAATAAAACCAAGTGTGTGAGTCCCCCAATACGGGCAGCAGCGTGTATAGCTGCTCTAAGGGTGTGTGAACTGCTCTGAGCCCAGGCTGCTCTGCTTTGCAGTGGTTCCAGATCTCTCCTGGGATGAGGAGGAGGAGGAAGAGGAGGAAGTGGCAGAGGAAGAAGAATCTCGGGAGGATTCTCCCCCCAAAGCCATCAAGCATCCAGCTTCCAACAAGCAGGGTAGCATTGCCAAGGTACTGCAGGAACGGTCAAGCTTGGAGCAACCACTGTCCGTCACATGGCCCAATTCCTCCCTGGCGGCACCACTAATTCCCTGGTGAACCTGTTGGTTCTGAATCTGTCCCTGGGTGTGGAGGTGACCAGGGAGAGAGTAGAGCGAACTCGTCTCCTGGGCCTAGCTGGAATCTTGCGGAATCTTACAGGAGACTCCTGAGTGCTTGTGGCCACTGAAGACTGTATTCCTGTCCCCAAGAGTCCTGGGGGTATTAGTGTAGCTAACTATATGTAATGTTCTGCTCCCTAACCTCTCCTTCCCGCACCCCCACCGTCAAATGAACACCCCATCCTTCGATGCTAACCTGTTGCATAGTATTGCTGAGGGTTTAATAGCTCTACTGTAGCCCAGAGGTGGCTGCATTTCAGTGGTGGGCATATAGCTTCCAAGTCCCTGCTATCTCCGGAATGTATTATATGGTGCTTGGACCCCTCCCTTCACCTGGGAAAGTCCCACATAGATGGACAGTTTTCTTGCTGCTACAGCTAATCTATGCCTGTGCAATAACCCATTTTCCTGCTGTAGGGACAAGCTACACAATTCTTCCTACTATAGAGAATTATGCTCGGGCAGTTCAAAAGAACATCCTCTCTCCACCTGTCATTTAGACCTTGTGCTAGCCTTGTCAAATTTAACTCAATCTTTCTTCTTCCCAGAAGAAGAAGATGGAGAAAGAGGAAGAGAAGTGAGTATAATCAATGGTGCGGGAGACAGTCAGATTCTGGATAGCACCCTCTAGACGAGATGGTAGGGATACCGCCTGACCGATCTCTGGCACAGGTAGAAGCTAAGGATCTCGTGGCAAGAGGGGACTAGAATTCCATAGGCCAGGAAACACAGTGACATTGACTAACCTCCAAGTCTATGGGAGATACCAGCCTTTTGGCTAGTCACGGCAGTGCTGCACTGGTACCTAACTCTGGTAAATAGCAAAGGGATAACTGTCCTGTGAACTGCTATGGGAAATCCCAGAGGAACGCTGGCATGCCCTTATCCCCGTCACACGTGCCCAAAGCCATCTGTTAGGGTTAAGTAGCTTCATGCTAAAACCTAAACACTAGCAGCTGGATTGTCCCAGGGAGAGGCAGAAGCTCAGTACCTGTAGGTAGATCTGTGAACGTCTGGCATGAGTTTCCAGGAGTGAATCTAATCTCAACGCTTCTCTTCCCTTCTCTTCTGAACAGCAGTGTTCCTTCTGATGATGATGTCCTTCCCAGCAAGGTAAGAAGCCAAACAGTGATCTCTGTGCCCCTTGGGACAAACAGAGGGAGAAACATGAATAGTATTAATACTGGCTTGAGAAATGTTTCGCTGTGGAAGTCTCTTCTGAAGCAAAGGTGGCTTTTAAAGCTGTCCCTCTGCTCTGCATGGGGCTCGTGTTTCCATTTCATCTGTGGCTGCTTTATCTCTGATTCGCTGGTTGACTAGTATTAGTCAAAGGTTAAAAAGTCACTCTGCAAATGACTCAGTCTATCTAAATCACATGCTTAAAAAATGAGTACCAAATATTATAGCAGCTGGTGGGTGCCTGTCACATGCCGCTATCTGCTTCTAATTAGCTGACAAACCCTGAAATAGGGCAGACAGTCAAACATGAAAACACGACCCTGGCAGGAAAAATAACTAACAGGCGTATGGATAACTAAACCTGGGCTTAGATCTGCATGCTCGCGAATTAGGCTCTTGCGGTCTAGTTCTAATGTCTAATCACTTGCCATGTGCTGTTGTGGGAGCAATGCGGAGTCGCTCTGCATTAACACCTTGGCCTAGTGAGTAGGTGCCATGGAATCTGGGGGTGCCTAGCCACTGGCCCGTGCTACTCTAAAGCCATAGCCTCGCTTCGTTCCCTTTGCAGGGAAGAGGAGCTGGCAGAGGGAGAAAGCCGGCAGTGAAGAAATAAACTGATCTGCAGCGAGGGGTCTACGAGGTAAGGCTGTTCTGCAAACCCCAGGCTGGCTGAGTCGAGCAAGCCACCAAGATGGGGCTTTGCTACGGAGGTGAGAGCTGATGGCTGTACTGCCTCGGGGAGACCAATATCGTGTCCCAAGTTCCCCGGGCATGCAGAGGCTAGAGGAACCATAACCGTCTGGATGCGCCATTGTCCTCTCTTGGGGCAAATGCTGGAGGCCCCTGCTACAGCTAGTGGTGCTGGTGGGAAAAGGGCCAATCAAATGCCACCTAGTTGGGGAAGGGTATTTATGGAGAGGACTAAGGATTACAACACAACGGGATAATACACAAGGTAGAATCCTTCAGGCAGGAAGCTACTGGCATAGTATCTAGCTGCCAGCAAAATGGTCTAGCAGCCGAGGGATGGAGCTTAGAGGTAGGACTCCCAAGCTCTGACTTACTGTGTCGTTCACTGCTCTGAAGCTACCCAAATGTCCCTACTGTGCACTGGCTCTGAACCAACTGGAATCGATCTGTGGGTCAAGGTAACTTTGTGGGAGGCACAAACTAGTGACTTGTCTCCAGAGAACTCATCTGGCACAGAAGTGCTCCAGGACTTTGCCCTTATACCACGCTATGATCTGACTTCTGTTTCCCCTTGCCTTCTAGGGCCTGATACGGAAGAGACCAGAGATTTTTTTGGTGCTGTTTTCTGTAAATGTCTTTAGGAAAAAAAATAAAGGGCCTTTTATTTTGCACCCTGGGTTTCACTTTCTTAAGCCTGGAAGAAGGTGGGGCACCTCTGGACAGAGCAAGAGCCTCCAAGGAGCCAAAGCCAGAATTTCAGGATGGACTCAGGCCCCACAACTAGAGTCAGATTTTCCTCCTTCAGCAGCTTCAAATTCTAGCCATAGTCTAGTCTTGGCTGCACACCTGGGATCCGTCCATGTTCCACTATCTCCCCATAGCCTGGGATTTGCAGGCATAGTTGGTAAGAGGTTTTCAGACACAATGACAGCAAGGTGAGGCTTTAATGCTTCAGCTGCAGGTCATCTACCAAACCAGCAACAGCAGTGGGTGTTCTGCTGTTGGGACAATTGCCCAGCTTGTATTGGGTCACGTGATGAGAATACCTAAGACTTCCCCCTTCAAATCAAGTGGAGGGGCATGACCTGCGTGAACAATAGCAGGTCAGTGTAAGACACCTTAAACACCCCGTGGAAACTGCTGATTAGCCATTGACGGCTCTCCTGCTGCATGCTCCAAAAGCCAGAGCTAAATCTTCTAGACCCTTCCTCTTCAGGATGAGAAATAGCTTCCAGCCTCCTGGGCTGGAGTCCTGACCTGCAAAGCAGCTTGATCAGCTGTGGCAAAAGGCTGCTCTGCTGGAGTGAAGGCCCTGTAGCCCCAGAGGCCGCTCTCTCCCGCAGCGTAGTACTGCTCTAGTGCTGTAGAGGACAGCACCGCAAAAGGAAAGAGCTCAGCAGCAGAGGTTTGCGGGGGGGCTCCCAGCTCTCTGCGGAGCGTGGAATGCAGTTTCATGGGCGAATGAACGTCTGCCAGCTCTTTCTGAGCCCAGTGAGACTGGGACAGCACCTCTGGCTGTGCAGGGATGCTGGCTAAGTGAGCGGCTATATATCTCTCTCGTTTTCCATGGAGAGATCCCATCTGCTTTGGTAACAATGCGTAGCCTCAAACTCACTCCAGTTCTGATCCTGAACCAGCTCATGGCAGGGAGCCAGCCTTTTTCACAGGGGTGCTGAGAGCCATTGAATCAAACTGCAAATCCTGCATATGATGGAAACCACTTCAAGCCAGGGGGGTAGCAGTAACCCCAGCACCCCTCGTTCCAGCACCAATGCTTGTTCAGAAATGTCACCCTACCCTGCCAGGCTAGAGCACCAGAGATGGCACTGGTCTCTGCTCAGGTGGTGACTGGAGGCTGCTAGGGCAGACTCCCCTCTCTCTCTCTCCTAGTCTGCCAGCTTCCTTCTACCCCCAGGAGCCAGCTCAGACTATTAATAACCTAGATTTTTCTCACCTGTATCTTTGTCAAGACCTGGGGCAGCATCTGCTACAGCCATAGACTGAGGTCAGTGTCGGGTATGCCAGCCTTTCCCATGGGCTGTCACTCTGTGCAGCTAGGAAATACGACACCTAGAACAGGGAACAGGGCAGCCCCTGCTGCTTGGCAGGCACCAGAGGCCAGTCTGTGCCCAGGGCCGTGGGGCTGCACTGGCAGCCAGCAGACATGACCTACCTGGGAGCGGTACAAAGGGAAGGGACTGCAGAGTGAGCAATGTGCACACAGGGCTATGCTGGCTGGGTGCCATCTGCCTAATGCAAGGGCTTCTCCTACCAGGGACGGGGACCCCCCCACGAGAGGGCAGCCTGCCCCTCAGCCATCCCTGGCCTACTTCTGATCCCATGGGGCCGTGCACAAAGCTCCCCGCTCAGCCTGACTGAGCCCCCTTGCTGTCCTGCATGGAATGTGCAGCAGAAGCGCTGTGGGGAAGGGGCTGTCTAAAAGGTGGTCTCTGCCTAGCTGCTTCTGCAGTAGTTGGTCTCCCCCCTCCCCCCCTGCACTGCATCTGCAGGAGGGGAGCTAAATAGGGGCCACTTAACATGTGAGCTGGGGTCTGACTGCCGAGAGCCTGATGGAGGTGGTGACAGGTTTAGTGCTGGGGGGTGGGGAGCAGGAACAGAGGCTTCAGATACTGAATCCAACTGCTGCTCTGCTGGCCAGGCTCCCAATTTGTCCAGGGCTATAAAAACTCTGCAGTCCCGGAGACGGATGGCCACGGATGCTGGGTGGTCTTCAGCTTGCAGTGCTGGGCCACCCCATCTCTGCTTGGAGCCGGGGCCTGGGGGTGCTGCTGTGTCACAGGATGAGAGTAAGGGGCAAGGGCTCCCTGAGCTCTCCACTTCCCTTCAGCGGCCTTTGTTGGGGATGGCTACTCTCCACTAAGACCCCATGGAACCCACTTCCAGAGGCGGAGTCAGCTGAGTGGGGCACGGCCTGGAGTCTGGGCTCTGACACCCAACCGCCTCACAGGGCCTCCAACCCAAGCCCAAACATCTGCATGCCCATATTCTAGTGCCACATCCCAAGACTGAGCCGGGCTGTCTCTTAGCGTAGTGCAGACGGAGCCGTAGTGTCCCCTCAGGCCTGACTTACAGCCACTACTGCTCTTCTGCTGCTGGCTCCTATGGCCCCAAGCCTGACCCCCACTCTCCGCTCCCTCTCTGCCCCTCCCAGCAGGGGAGTGGAGCTATCTGAC
Source organism: Eretmochelys imbricata (assembly GCF_965152235.1). Taxonomy (NCBI): domain Eukaryota; kingdom Metazoa; phylum Chordata; order Testudines; family Cheloniidae; genus Eretmochelys; species Eretmochelys imbricata. Next base: position 5,430,439 of record NC_135597.1, read on the forward strand.
CATTGAAAATAGGCAGTGAAGAATCCACTGCCCCTGCCTAGAATCACCTGTGACTTGGGCTGGAACAGCTAGGTAACGCTCCAACTCTCGGCCAACGTGCCATGGGATCTTTCTTTAATAAGCAAGATTGGCCAGGGTCTTGTTTTGATAACCCCAGCTAGTACCTCCAGCAGCACCAGGCCCCCTGTGCCAGCTGGGGCATCATGTGCTCCCCTAATTACCAGGTCACCCACAGAGGCAAATCCATCTGCTCCATTTAAGGGACGCAGTAAAGTGGGTTCCTGGCTCTAGAAGTGCAGGGCTGGTCACCCAGAATGGCAGCAGCATCTGCCTTCTATTCTAAGCAGACCTGACAGCCCCTCCCTACCAACTCCAAAGCCATGCCAGGACAAACTTGCATGCTGCAGAGGCGGAAAGTGATGCGTAGCACAGCGAGGGTCTCCTGCAGGGTAACCAGAAGCAGGAGTCCTGCCTTCTGCTTTGGGTACAAGACCATCCAAACCAGCTATTAAGCTCCCCTCCCAAGCTTTTCCAAACTTTTACCCTACCATCCTTGGCCAAAATGTCCCTTGCTGCCCCTTTCCTGTGTGTGGCTTAGCTGTGATGCTGCACCCCAGATGCAGTTGCATTTCAGTGAAGGAGCCTGTTATTGGTGCAGTTTGTGAAGTGCTTTGGGATAGCTGGCACCCCTTACACTGTAAAACATTCATCTTCATTGCCATTAGCAGGGGTGCCAGCACAGATCACCCCCATAATGCTCTGGAGTTTCTCCCAGAAGCAGTAGATGCCCCTCTCTTAAATGCTCATACCCTAGCAGACAGCTCAAAAATCCCTATAGGAGAACCCCCATCACCCTCTCCTCCCCCCAAAACACACACACACACAGTCTGTCCACAGAGTAACAAGTGTGGCTGTGAATAGGAGACAATAGAGGATTACCAAGCAGCAGGAGAGACAATTATAACCCATTGGCCTGGCCTTGGTCTGGAGTTAGCAGGTATTTGTGGCAGGTCTGCCACCCCTCGGAGCATAGTGGGAGACTGCTGTGCTGCGAGATTGGCTCCAAGAGGGGAGCAAAACCTTCTACAATGGCCAGCTTTAATTCTCCTCCAGGTGTGTGGCAGGGAGCCTGGACCTGGGGGAGGGGGGTGAGCCAAAAGGGATTGCTGCTATCCCTGGGGAGTGGAGGGGGGTGAGTGGTGGAGGGAGGGGGAGAGAGAGAAAATGAATGAGAGGGATAGGGGTGCAGAAGGGAACATCTGATCAGCTGTGTACTACACACAAAATGTACCCCCCTTTAGCCCCAGGCATTGCCATGAGGGAAAACACTGAGACTCAGCCCATCATTCTCCCTGGGGAGATGAAACTGAGGAAAGATGGAGTAGCAGAGAAAAGCATGCCAGCAACAAGATCTCCCAGGCTGCAGAGCCAGCCTCCTGGGAAAGGCTGGGATCCCCATCCCTGGGAACCCACAAAGCTATACTGTGTGGAGAATGCACTGGAGAGGATGCGTCTGCCCTGGCCTCTGGGAGAGAAAGAGACGAGATGGGGCTTGATGGGGCTCTTCCCTCTCCACAGTCTGATCCCAGCAGATCTTGCTGTTTAATACTCATCCCTGGTCTCATCGTTCTCCCTGGCCTGAAGTGGGTGGCTACTTAAATCACTAAGACAGAGGGCACCTGCATCCCCTATTCAGGACGTTCCTTACGGGAGAAACCGAGGCAGTGTTGTTTAGACTGGGCAATAGAAGCCAGGTCCCAGCATGGGCCGGGGAGAGGGGACAGTTTGAACTAAAGCATATTCTTCCCACCTCTGCTGAAGTGCTAAGGCTTTGGGCAACGGTCCATGAGCCAGAAGATGGGGAGCTAGACAGAGTGGCAGGGCAGGGTGGTCATCTCTTGGGATGGCCCTCCACCCTGGACTGCAGGGACAATCATGAACTTGATGTGGCCCTCCTGCTCCCCGCTGGCCCCTGGCAGCAGCCCCAAAGTATCTGGGGGACTGGCGCAGCATAGGGATGCCACAGCAGGGCTGTTACCACATGGTCCTGGGGGATAAAGCCTACACAGTGGCAGCACCCTGTAAGGGTACCTCCTTTCAGCAGGGGAGCTGATGTGTCAGCAGGCCCCTGTTAAACCAGGAGATGTCCCAGCATGGCCCATCCAGGTATGAGCCCTGGGTGGCATGTTCTAGGGACCCAGCTCCCCGCTGGCATTGCCCTGCTGTTAATGATCTATTTTGGCCCCAGCATGCAAGCGGAAATCAAAGGCTGGAAGTGGAGGGGCTGTGTGAAGGGCTCGGCCCCTGTGAAGATGGAGCCCACCTGTCGGGGGCTGGAGTCACACATCCAGCAGCCGCCAAATGGGAACGCCATAAACACTGGAAGCGTGAAGCCACCGTTGGGTAGCTGCCGGCCAGACCGCGTTGCAGGGTGAATCACAGCAGCTGCCGACACAGGTCCAGTGCCCGGCTTCACTGCAGCGGGGGCCTCCTGGCTACTCAGGAAGGTGAAATCCTCATGGGGGACCCCACAGAGACTGAGCTATTCCCTGAAACCGCTCCTCAGAGCACAGAGCCTGGAGACTTTGCGAGAGGAGAGGCGGCTGGAGAAATGAGGGCTACAGCAGCAGCTCTGTCTCCAATAGGTCACGAGAGGAGCCCAGGAGCGGTAACCAGGCTGGAATGCTCCGGCTCCAGGCGTCACCGTGGGATGCTGCTGGATGGTTGGCTTGGGCAGGGCAGGGCTGTAGGGAAGTTAACTCTGCCTGACAGCCTCCAGGTCCCTTCCTGTAGCAGGCAGCCTCTCCGGGCAGGCTGAAAAGCTGAAGGAAGCTGAGCCCCTCATTCCTGCAGGGCTGCCTGTGATCCAGTTCCTTGTGGCAGCTGCAGACACAGGTGGGGCTGTGATATGCCGAGAGATCCCCTCCCTCTCGCAGCTGGGCACGGTGGCTCTCCGCAGGCCAGCACTGCAGAAGGTTTTGATAGGAGGCACGGCCCCCCCATAGGCCCTCATCTCCCCGCACAGCCCGCTTCCACAAACAGGCCCCTCCTCGCTGTGCTCTCCAGCAGGTCGATGGCTGCTGGCCATGTGTTGAGCCCACAGCACCTTGGACATGCCCCCACCACAGGGAGGGACCGCCCCTCCCTCCCTGCGCGATGAGAACAGAGAAGCCCACAGGATGAAGAAGGGAGACACAGGACCTGTCCATCAAGGTGTAGGAAGCCCTGCAGGCTGTGCCCAGTGCCAAAGGTCTGTGCAGAGAGCCCCGGGGCTCCCCAAAGGCTCAGCACTGGGGGTGCTGGAGCTGAAGAGTAATCCCAGAGACTGGCCTGTAGGGAACAAAGCCTTTATTAGAAAGGCTGCCCCACTCTATTGAGCTTAGTGCTGGCCTGGAGACCACAGGAGGAGATGGTGAGGGATCTCTTGTTTGATCTGTTTGACCTCAATTGTACGCAAGGCCTGAGAACAAAATTTTGAAAGAAAGCCCTGTTAAGGACATAGAGGTAAATGGTAATTGGGATAAAATACAACATGATTTTACAAAAGGTAGATCATGCCAGACCAACATGATCTCTTTCTTTGAGAAGACAGACAAAGGAAATGAAGTAGATCCAATCTACCTTGATTTCAGTAAGGTATGTAATAGAGTTCCACATGGGATATTATTAGTTACATTGGAGAAGATGGGGATTAAGATGAGAACTGAAAGGTGGATAAGGAATTGGTTAAAGGGGAGACTATAAGAAGTCATACTGAAAGTTGAACTGTCAGGCTGGAGGAAGGTTACTAGTGGAGTTCCTCAGGGACTGGACTTGGAATCAGTCTTATTTAACATTTTCATTAATGACCTTGGCACAAAAAGTGGGAGTGTGCTAATAAAATTTGTGGATGACACAAAATTAGGAGGTATTGCCAATATGGAGGAGGACCGGGAGGTCATACAGGAAGATTTGGACAACCTTGAAAACTGTAGTAACAGAAATAGGATGAAATTTAATAGTGCAAAGTACAAGCTCATGCACTTCAGGACTAACAACAAGAATTTTGCTATAAAATGAGAACTTAACAGTTAGAAACAACAGAGGAGGAGAAAGACCTGGGTGTATTGGTCGATCACAGAGTGACTATGAGATACCAACGTGATGTGGCTGAGGAAAAGCCTAATGCAGTCCTGGGATGCATGAGGCGAAGTAGTTCCAGTAGAGACAGGGAAGTGTTATTACCATTATACAGGCACTAGTGAGAGCCCTCATATGGAATACTGTGTGCAAGTCTGGTCTTCTGTGTTTAAGAAAGATAAATTTAGACTGGAACAGGTGCAGAGAAGGGATACTAGGATGATCAGAGGGATGGAGAACCTACCTTAGGAGAGGAGACTTAAGGAGCTTGGCTTCTTTAACCTAACAAAATGAAGGCTGAATGGAGATATGACTGCTCTCTATAAATACAGCACAGGGATAAACACCAGGATGGGAGAGGTAAAGGCCAATGTTGGCACAAGAACAAATGGATATAACTGGCCATCAGTAAGTTTAGGCTTGAAATTAGATCAGAGTGAAGTTCTGGAGCACCCTTCCCAGGGGAATAATGGGGGGAAACAGTCTAACTTGTTTCAAGATTGAACTTGATAAGTTTCTGGGGGGGCGGGGTTTATAATGAGGTGTCCTACAATGGCACATGGCCCATCCATGACAGCTATCTCCAACAGCTGGAGATGGGACACTAGATGGGGAGGGCTCTGAGTTACTACAGGGAATTCTTGCCCAGGTGTCTGGCTGGTAGGTCTCACCCACAAGCTCAGGGTCTAACTGTTGTTTATGGCCAGGAAGGAATTTTTCCCCAGATCAGGTTGGCAGAGACCCTGGGTTTTTTTGCCTTCCTCTCCTTTGCCTTCCTGACTCATGCAGCATGGGGCATGAGTCACTTGCAGGTTTAAACTAGTGTAAATGGTGGATTCTCTGTAACTTGACATCTTTAAATCAAAATTTGAGGACTTCAGTAATGCAGCCAGAGATTATGGGTGGGCGACGTTCTGTGGCCTGTGATGTGCAGGAGGTCAGTCTAGATGACCATGATGGTCCCTTCTGGCCTTGAAGTCTATGATTCCACTTTTGGTCGTATTGAGCAATTCAGTCCTTGGTTCACTCCTTTGATTGGTCGCATTGAGAATTTTGGCCCTGGGCTCTCCCCTTTGATTGGTTGCATTAAACAGCCCTTGGCTCGCTCCTCTGGTTGCGTTGAGAGGGTCCATGCTCTGCCCTTTAAATCCCTCTGGCCGTTGTTATCAGCCCAGCTGACTCGTGCATGCTGGCCTCCCCCTGCACTGCCCGGCAAGCAAGTCAGCCGCCGATAAGGGCCCCCACGTGCCCAGAGGATCCACACGAACGGCAGCCTTGAGCAGCAACTCCCCCAGCCCTGCCTATCTCTCTGAGGTTTCATCAGCAAGATGAGCGTCAGCCTGCAGGCACAATCTCACCCAGCTCTTTATTGCCCACCTCCAGTTTGCTTCTTGGCTGTACAGCTCTGGAGGATGGCTCTGAGCCAGTGTCTCCAAAGACTGACAGGGATAATGCTGCCTGCATGTGCAGCACCAGATCCAGCCCCCTGAGCCCTGCTTCATGGCAAGGAGCCCCCAGCTACTCTGGAGGGGCTCTGCTATGGGGACCCCAGAGAGACCTCTCTGAGCTACCATCAGCCCAGATGGAGACCCTGTGCAGCGAGCAGGCTAGAAGACAAACAGCAGAGGCAGAAACATCCATGCCTCTACATACATGCCACAGAGCACAGGGCTTCATGTCACTTCTGGCCTAACAGCAGAGGTGATGGCACAGACCACGAGGTGGTCATCGAATACCGGGTCAGGTGTCCTATGAACCAAGAGGGCATCACACGCCCACATGAAGCACCGTGTGATAACATAATAAGCACATGACTGGACCACTAGACCATCGTGGGACCATGGAGCATCAAGTAGCAGGATGTGTCGGAAGACATACCACCGTGATCAGCATGCCCTGTCAGCCACTGAGCCACATGACATATGATTGCACAGGCTCTGAGTGACCACTTGGGGATGCATCACACATGCTACCAGTCCAGAGGACCACCTGTCCTCTCAGCCAAGGACCGAGCACGGGACATCATGGGACCATGCTACGCTGAACCATTCACCTGTGCAACCAACTGGACATGGGACTGCATATGGGCCCTTGTGATCATGCAGCACCGTACCACTCACTCTGTCACACACCGGACCCGTGACATGTGATTACACGTAGGAGATCATGTGATCACTGTGTACTCTGCCAACCAAGAGGACATGTGACCTCTCTGAAACCCCCTCTCCTTTAGGAAGTCATTCCAGGTAGTTTCCCCAGCTGGGGGTTCCCTCCTCCAGACCGCGCTGGTGCTCCCCTGCCAGCCGTGGCTACATGACAACCTTAGGCCCCCACAAGCATGTTCACATCAGTCATGCTGGGTTACGTGGCCGCTGGTTATAATGGGCAGGGACACAGCAGCCCCTTTGATGGCTGCTCCTGACTGGGTGCAGATAAATTCATCCCCGCCTCTGTTGAGACACACTCAGCCCCTGCAGAGAATGCCAACTGCTTCTGGGAAAGGGGCCTCCCAAGTGAAGAGCAGGGGTCCGCTGCCTCTCATGTCCGACACAGCAAACAGAGCTGCCTCCTTATCTTATTGACCTTGGCATTCCAGCATCCCAGCCCACCTCAACCTCAGAGCAGGCCCTCTGCCCCTCCTATGGGTAAGTGCCATTCACTGCCCATTCGCCATGGATGCAGACAGACAAGGGGAAGAATGAGGGGCCAGGCAGGGCAGGGGAGGGGAACTGGAAGGGAGTGCAAAAGGGAGTACATTTCACTGCCTGTGAGGACTCTGGCTGTCATGCTAAATGGTTTGGCCATCCCCAGCATCTCTTCCTGGCACGGCGGGGAGTCCCACTGAGAGTGGGGACCGGGCAAGCCGTGAGCTCAGGGAAGCAGCAACACGGCTGGGGGACAATGTCCCTGTGGAGGCCGGCATGTCTGAGCATCATCTGAGCATCCTGCATCGTCCAGACAGATGGACACACAAGCCTCAAGGACACATCAGCAAACACTGGACGTGGAAACAAATGGTGAGGACAGAAGCTGATAGTACTCGTACGTTGGCCCTTCCTCCATCCCTTTGCTGTGTCCATCTGTCCCTCCTGCCCTGGGACTCTTTCTCTCTTTCTCACTCATTTCCTATTTTTCCTTGGTTTCTCTCTCTCTATCTCCAGATCTCATGCATCAGCAATTGTTGTCTGAGGGGGGGGAGAGGATAAACAGGGACTCCTGCCACACCCCTCCCTGGATGAGCCCTCCTGCGATCCACCCTTGCTCCTTGGCTTGAAAGCTCCATCCACAGGCATGCGAAGGGCCCTTCTCATCAGCATCCACAATCCTGCCGTCACCTCTGCTCCCCTCCTGACTGGAGGGCTGGTTCCCCAGCTGGCTGCTTTCCCCTCTCTGCCCCATGCCTTCCCTGGAGGACCCCTGGAAGCCAGTAGTGATGATGACAGGACCACCTGATGGTGCCAGGGACTTTGTTTACAATCATCAGCTATACAAACACATTGTTTCTGTGCAAGAAGCTACCAGGCTAAGGTGTGGGGGGGCCGGGGATAGTGGACTGGGGAGAGCCCCTTCCCCCTCCCTGCTCATCAGCCAGGAGCTGTTGACATCTGTTTTCATTGGGGATGCTTTGATGCCGGCTGTTCTTGATTGAAGGCAAACAGAGCCCTGGAGGCGAGTGAGGACAGGTTTCCAATCCTCGGGGGCTCCGGTGTCGTCTCGGCACAGCCATCAATAATGGTCCGAGGGGCCTCAGCTTCATCCTGGCCCTTGCAGGGGGCTCCAGCTCCTACAGACAGCTATTTGTGCTGTGTTGGAAAGACCCAAGTACCCAGATGGGCTTGCTGACTGAACGGTAACGCTGCAGGGGCAGGCAAGGGACACGTGTATGTGGGATCAGAGCAGTGGGCCCATCTAGGCCAGTGTAGCCCCCTTCCTGTCATGCCAAATCAGATTCCTGGCCCATCGAGCCCAGAATCTCCACTGACCAAGGGTCCATCTAGTCCACCATCCCTTCTCTGACAGCGGCCAATGCTGGTTACTACAAAGGAGAGCGTAACACCCCCATCCTACGCCAAACTGTGCTCCATGCATGGCGCCCTGGGCAGGCATTTCTTACTGACCTCAGCTGGTGCCAGCTATCTGCTGAATGACCTTAAGTGCCCAGATACCATGGGGATGGGCTTTGTGTAAGAATCTACATGGGCTTTTGATGTCTTGGGTTCCCCCCTCATAGAATGGGGAGGGGTATCACCCTTTCCTCCTTGATTGATGCTGCGATTCTCAGGTGGAAGAGCCCATTAGTATTGTCATGACAGTATTCAGCAATAATAATTATGGTTATGTGCTGAGCTTGGCATGTGGCGGGTGTCTGCATGGAGGCAGAGGCAGGCTAAGAGCCATTTCCAACTTAACCTTCAGAGTCTCCGGAGCTCCTGACCTTAAAGGCTCTTCGGCACCCGAATGCACCCGAGCCAGGTTCCCTGGGCTTCCAATCATCCCACTACAGCCTCTCACTGCTTCTTTTCCTCCAGAGAGACCCACTGCCCTCTCTGCAGTGCAACTGCTCAAGCCGGGAGCTCAGAGATGGGGGAAGCTGTGGGGACATTTAGCCCTGGACCCTGCCAGCAGCCCCTTTAAATCAATGCTGCATGAGGAGTACGTTGGTGGTCAAATGGTCCCCTCAGTTTGCCTCCAGGCTCTGCCATGCTCCCACATGTGTGACTCAGCCAGTGGGGATGTCTAGAGTTACTGGCCCCTTCCGCCCAGAAGGGACACTGGCTCTGGGGTTACTAGAAGGGAAACTGTGCAAAAAGGGTCAGACTTTTGAAGGAAGAGGCAGCAGGAAATCAAGTGCATTCCATCCTTTTGCAGGGAAAGGCACCGGTGTGCGTACAACTGTATTGCGTACATCACGTCACGTGTGCAAACGTATGTTCAACAGGAGATCATGGATCTCATCCGCCATTCAAACCAGGATCCAAAGTGTCAGTTGTGGGAGGTCCTTGGGGAGATGTTCCGACCCGCTCATGTGAATCCTGAAAGCCATGGTTCTGGGTAACAGTAGGTGGGAGGCAACTGCTTTGTGGCTGTTACTTGTGCCCCAGCACTGTCCAGCTGGAGGTTAAAGGTTCTGAAACTCTGAAGCGCATTCCAGTGATAAAAGTGATGATAAAATCCTTTTGCCTTTATGGCTCCCTCCATCTGAGCATCTCAACGCACTTTGCAAATACTATTGAAATGACCCCTCGAGTGCTAGGTCAGGATCAGCATCCCCATTTTACAGATGGGGAAACTGAGGCACAGAGCATGGAAGGGACTTGCCCAAGGGTCCACAGAGAGTCAGTGGCAGAGCCAGAAAGCCTGTGTACCAGTCCCCTGCTGTGAGCACTAGACAATACTCCCTCCTAAAGACATGAACAGAGTCCGGGCGTTCTGTCTCCCAGCCCCCTGCTCTTACCTCAGCATCCATTCCTCCTTCCCTGGATTTCCAGATGACGTTTTCCCCCGGGGAGCGAGGGAGAGACACAGCCATATCTACCACTTTGCCCTTTCCCCAGGGTCCCTATATAAGCCATTTTTTCCCTTCCTCGTCCTAGTCCATCCCATGCAACTGATGTGCACTTCAGGGAGGGTTGGGGCGGGGGCGTGGAGAAGTTGATCCCCGATAAGCTGCTGCCAGCCAGTTCCCTAGGTGATATTAGCACCTCTTCCCAGTGTAATCATCGCATGAGACAAAGCATTCCCATAGGAGAAGCCTAGGGAAAGAGGAAGCCATGGGAGCTGGCGCTCCCCCATTACACACACAAACCAGAGGGAAGGTCAACACTTTTGTTTATTTGAAGCTGCATTTTGTGGTTTGGGGGAACTTCCTGAATGGGGGAGGTGAGAAAGCTTAATTTGCATCGTTAGCACCAAATCACATCTTCCCCCCAATACTAAAACTTCAAAAGGGGGAGGGGGTCTCCATGCTCCCAGCCCTGCTCCGCTGGGCTCCTCCATCATGGGAGGTGGGGAGGGGGGCAAAAAGAACCCAAGAAAATCCTATGCCCCTCACTAGCCCTTTCCACCCAGGGAACCATTATATGGCCTGTTCTGCACTGCAGGTTTCAGACACTGATGTTCAGGTACCCACATTACTGCCCTAATATAAACCCCTAGGGGAGTAAGGGAAACCTGGGGAGGCAGTGTTACCTAGTGGATAGCGCACTGCATTAGCACTCGGGAGACCTGGGTTCTATACCCAGCTCAGTCACTAGTGAATGACTTTGAGCAGGTCACTTTCCCCCTCTTCGTGCCTCAGTTTCCCCACCTGTAAAATGAGGCTAATGATACTGACCTTCTTTGTAAAATGCTTGAGATCTACTAATGAAAAGAGCTAGGTATTATTATTTGCAACTGCGCTGTTTATCCCTGCTTGAAACCAGGAAAAGCTGCGTGGGTTCAGATCGGGGCTTAGGGCAGCGTTGCCTGTCTACACTAGGGGTTAGGAAGTGGGGCTGTGCTGTCGAGAAGGCCTACATTAGTATCTTCTATAGGGGTTCTTATAAGGAGCGAAGTATCATCACCTCCATTTTGCACATGGGGAAACTAAGATAGAGTGTGAAAGTGACTAATTATTACCTATATGACAGCAATGCCAAAAAGCCCTGATTAGGGCCCATTGTGCTCAGGGCTGTAGCAGCATACAGGAAGGAAAGGTCCATGGCCCAAAGACCTGAGACCCCATTAGAAGCAATACAGGTGATGAGCAATAGAGGCTTGTCTACACACAAAATGTCCTGGTGCTTGGGAAGAATGGAGTTAGGTGACATGAGACAACGTGATTTGTCCTGGACTGCGCTCAGCAAGCTCTTCCCAGTCCTGTTCAGACATGATCTGATTCAGCAGAATGGACAAGCTGCGGGAGGCCAGAAAGGGAGCATGGGGAACAGTGAGAGTCACCCAAGTCACACAGAACCCAATCTCCTTCTTTGGCCACCAGCCCCCCGCATCAGCGGCTGACTGCTTTGCATGAGCACCTATTTCTGGGATAGGGTAAGTCACCTTTGAAGTACACAATAATACAGTCGTTTCTGTAGCACCTTTCATGCCAAAGCGCTTAGTAAACCGAGGGCAGGTCCACCAGTGAAACGGAGCCACCTCTGGGGCGAAAGGCAGCAGCCGTTTAACAGTGCACAGTAACACTATGCAGCACTTTGAGACATAATAAGGGGCATTATCTAGATAACTGTCAAAGGTATTTATAAGGCACTTATCACCTTCGTAGCCAAGCGCTGAAGCAAATGGACCATGAAGAGATGCAAGCCCTTAGTCTTCTGATGTGAAGTCAGATACCAGATCCATTAGGCCACATGGTCACACAGCATCCTGGGGGGTATTTTATGCCTTCCTCTGAAGTATCTGTTATTGGTCACTGCGGGAAACTGAAAGGGAAGGTGTGGAGCTGTTAGTACGGGACTGGCTGTGCCCATGAGCGGGTGTCATGCCAGCATGGAAGTGACTATGCTAACGCATTGCGTTAAGCATCTGATGTTTCCAGAGGCCCAAGCAGACTCCAAATGAGCTGAGTGCTCATGCAATTGATTAAAAAGTGTTGCGGTTTCTTTCCTGACAAGGCTGACTGTATGTGGAGTGCTTACCAAGCCTAGGCGGACCATTGCTCCGGTTCGGGGTGGCCTGTCGCTACCAGTGCTCTGGAAGGGGTATATTTGGTCATAAAGGACAAAAGTTAGGGTGCTAGGGAAGCCAATCACACTTTATAATCAGGACACTCCAACGGCAATATAATTATAGTGCAGTCACAGGGTGGTTATGCTTTTTGATACTTAATTCATGTAGCTAGAAAGTTCATTACGTGACTGGGAATGACAACAGTGCATAATTAATGTACATGGATTCTGATAGTATATATGAATTAGAGGAGTAATAATAAGTAACTCAGCCATGAAGATTGCCTTTCAGTGTGCAATTATCATGAAGTCACATAACTGGAAGGTTAAGTTGCAGTGTAACCCTCCTGTAATTGTAATAATATTAGAAAGGGTGACTGAGATATCTGGCTCTAAAGCAACCCCTAGTTAGAAAGGCCCAGGTTTGCTTTAGAGATACATTTCTCACACAGTGGCTACAATGAATACAGCGGCTTCTGACCAAGGATACAAAAGCAGTCACCAAATATTACCCAATGAAGTCTCATAGTCCTCCTGTGCGGTAGGTCCGTATCGTATCCCCATTTAAGAGTACCAAAGCACAGGGAGATGAAGGGCCTTGCCTGAGGTCTTGCAGGGAGTCAATTGCAGAGCAGCTAGGCATGGCCCTCAGAAGAGTTCTGACTTGCAGCCCCCTGCTCTTACCACTACACACACTCCGTCCTGGAGCTAGCTATGAACCCAGGAGCCCTGGGTCCCAGTCTCGTGATCTGCTGTTAGAGACACTCCCTTCTGGAAATGGCCATAGAACCAAGGAGCCATGACTCCCAGAACTGAGTGCCAACCACTGGAAATAACCCTGCAGGCCAGTGCATGTGGTTGATGTGTAGCTGAACTGGGGGCACTGAGTGTGATTGGGGGTTCACTGTAGAGACCGAGTTCTGAGTTGAATGGGGTGCAGCTGCTCCTCCCTGAGACATTCAGAGCTGGAGGTGGCCTAGTCTAAAGGGGTGTTTCAGTTCCAGTCTCAGTCCTGGATTTGAGCTCCTTTTATGGGAGCTTTTGTAGCTCTGAGCTCCCTCCTGGGCCCCTTTCAGCAGTGCCCAAGTGTGCAAAACCCCAGACCAGCACCTGGGCTCAGTAGCGAGGGCAGAGAGCATTTAGAGGGAGACAACCGAATTCCAGTGGCAGAGGGCCTGGGCAGGCGCTGGCTTGGTTTCCCAGATTGTCCCCCCTTCCGCTATGATCTCTGCTTCCAGAATGCGCCACTTACACCAGCCATGCAATAACAGCTCAGTGCCTCTACCCCCCGCCTCCACTTTCCAGGGGAGCGGAGAGTGTCTGTGGCCGGCGGCTGAGCGGGGGCAGCAAGGACTCCCAGGGAGGGAGTGTGGAGAGAAGGGAGTACACCTTTCCCTTGCCAGGCAAACACAGTTGCTTGATTCTCAAAATAAATGGCAGGCGGCCACCGAGTTGGACTGGGGCAGTGATACCAAATGGACACACTGTATCAAACCCCATTGCCTCTGGAGAAGGCTGCTCCGGACACAGATAAACAAAGTATTGGCTATTGGCCCACATCCGTCTGCTGTCAGCCTCCTCCCCGTGTAGGTTTTAGCCTGACTTCTACTGAGAGGTACCAGGGCTCTTCTTTGGGTGAATTCCCAAGGTCACTGGTAGTTGGGAGCATGTTGGGCCACTAGCTAGAGCTGAAAGCTAGCCCATCACCCCCACCAGGGAAGCTGCGACCCCCTCTGCAGTGGGTTTCTAGCCATTCATCTGAGCAAGGGGAGGCCCAAACCTCCTGGGGCATCACTACATGCAGGCTGGGAGGGGAGTAACTGCGTTCTTTCCCCCACAAGACATAAGTCACCAGCCACCTGATGCTATTGTATGATGCTGGCCAAAAAGCCCCCCTTGCCCCCAGCTCTCACATGCCGCGCCCCAGCTGAGGTGCTGAACTCCAGCACTTGTGGCTTTCCTGCGCAGATGCCCCCACGCTGTAAGTTAAAAGCACAGGTAGACCCTGCCACAGGCGCATACCCCTCCTATGCCAGGTGTGTGCAGCTGGGAGTGGGGGATTGGATGAGTCAATCACCCTCTCGCCACTTCTGTTAATTCAGGTTGGTTTCTCCAACTGGGGGACACAACAAGCCACTCTGCCAAGCTGCCTCCCCACCCCCTTTCTCCTCCCTCACAGGCTCCTGCTAGGTAAGGTTCCTCCTTCCTTCTCCAGCTGCTGAATGACTTGCAGGGAAGCCAGAAGGGAAGGTTCTGCCCCTGTCTGCAGAGACTCTTCCAAGCTTTCAGGGCTGACACTTGTGAAGGGGCTAGCAATAGCCTGCAAGCAAGTCCCTGCTCCCTCATGTAATCTCTCTGTTGGATCCAAGCTTGGAATTTACTGGAGCCTGAGCCTCTCAAGTGTCTTCTCCTCCCCAGATGAGAGCGCCTTGCCCTGAGCCACCTTCCCATGTAGGAGGAAGCAGCTACCAGGCTGCAGGAGGGATGCAACCCACTGATTAAACTGAGGAAAGCAGCAAGTTTCTATTTTGGGGAAGGGTGGGGTGGGGAGGAAAGGGGAAATGGATGAAACAAACTTGGATGCTGTGAAGGTTCTTCAAGCACAGCCAGGACCCTGGTAAAGATTAAAAAAGAAAGGAAAGAAGACGACGGATGCTTTGCTCAAGCCATCTCCATGCACTGTATCAATTTTTGTTCCGGGCACTTTATGATCGCATGTGGTCTTAAAGGTGCAAGAAGTGGGGGTGTTTTTTTCTGACACCTCCTTTCCTGCTGTTACTGGGGGGTTTAGACTAAAAAGGAGGGGACACTGCTCCTTAGCTTCACCCCCAGGAATGTGCCAGCTTTAAGAGATCTTTGCAGCTTTGGGAGATTTTGAGAGCGCTCAGCTCAGAGCTGATTTAGTTCATTTTATGTATTTATCTCTTTTTTTCCCTTTTGGCAAGCGACATGCAGCAGTACGTCAGCCTCCAAAACCTTTCCATGTAAGCGCTTTTTTTCTTTCCTCCCAGCTAGTTTTGTTCCAATTATTTGCAACAAGGTTTAATCAATAGTGTATTAGTAGTAGACAGAATAACCCCCAAACAAAACCCTGTGTATTTTTTTCTCTCTCTCTTTTTTGTTTCCAAATACAGATGTTTCCAGCTCTTAATGCTCTCCTGTCAAACCCAGGTACGTATGCAACACACTGTCTGTTTTACTAACCAACCCCCCCTCAAAATGCAAAAAGTCAGGATACGGTTTTTTAGATTTACTTGTGGAGTTCTTTCTTTGCAACAAAACCAAAGTGTTTAAAGACACAGGGCTGCAATAGCATTCAAACCCAAAGTGCCCAAAGCTCTTTTGGAAACTAGAGTAATTGCTTTTATTTCCCTGTGGTGCGTTGCTTTAATCCTAAAGGTGGCATGTATTGGTTTGTGTTTGGTGCTTGAAAATAAATTGGCTAATGTTGTACTCTTAACCGAAATCAAAATGTTACCTGTGCATTCTGTTTTGCTAATGCTGACAATACCGATTATTATTATTAAAGTTATTAAACATAGCACAGTTTTAAAAGTTAAGGAGCTCGCTCCTGCAAATACCTATGCACATGGGTAACTTTACTCGTATGAGTAAACCTAGGGGTAGATTTTAATCTCAGACCAGCATCGCTCAGGAGTAACTCAGTAGCTTACTCAATGGCACTACTCATGTGAGTAAAATTACTTATGTATGTGCATGTTTGAAGGTTCAGGACCAATTGTAGGACTGGATAATCATGGAGGTAACACTAATTATTTTAATTGTTTCAGAAATGAAATTGTGTCTATCTAGGAGTAGGTGTAATAGACAATTAAGGTCAGCGGGACTGCTCCTGTGTGTAACTGCTCACAGGATTGGGCCTTCGCCCCTAGAGAACGGGAACATTGTGCTGTATAGCAACCCAGTATATTTTGTTAGACTACTGCTCATTGAGGGGAAATGCTCGATTCCAGAAATATACCAAGTTGAGATTTTGTGACCTGAGTCTCCTCTCACACCAGTTTTATACCAGTGTGACTCCATCAGGCCAGATCTGCAGCTGGTGTAAATCAGCACTGACTTCAGTGGAGCTATCCCAATTTACACCAGCTGGGGATCTGTCCCAATCACGTCAGTGGAGTTACTCCTGATTTACACCAGCATGAGTGAGAGCAGAATCAGGCCCGTTGGTTTGAAATCCAAAGTCAGAGCAGCTTGCTGTGGCTTGGGGTTTAACACCCCTGGACCCCCATTCCTTTTAAAGATGCAGCGTCCCTTTTTGTGATCTCAATAAAAGCCAGGGCTATTAAAATGCACTGTTCCATACCAGCACCCTCTCAGCTAGACTCAAAACCGTTTTAACAGGCCAGCCTTGGATTCCTTATAACATGCACTCCGGACCTTTTTAAGGTAAGAAAACAAGAGGGGAACGGACGTGCCTTTGATGGGGACAGAAACAACCCCAAAGCCTTGCCAGAAGCGAGACCCTAGACCCTTCCCCACCCCCCCAACACATGCACACACAGAAAGGCTCAGAGATGCAGCCTGTTACGGAACAGAAATTAGCACACTGGTGTTGGGCCTGGTTTTATTGCCCCCTTGGAGGCGGGGGACTCATTTGATGGTGCTGTGAAAGGTGGTGCGGAGCTTTCCCTTGAACTGCTTGCCTTGCTCCCACTGAGGGTGTACAGCAGGCGGGGGGGCAAGCTGGCAAAGGCCAGAGCCATGCTTGAGCTCCTGTGTGATGAGCAGCTGTCTCTGGGACGGCTGATCAACAGTTCCTTTGGCAGCAGCAAGGGGTCGATCCCCCCCAGCGGCCACACTAAAGACCTGTGAAGATTCCACATAGATAATGTTTGCTGTGATCTTTGCTAGACCCTCTCTGTCCTCCTTTGTGAGGGAGGTGGGGGGGGGGGAGAAGAGAGAGAGAGAGAGGTTTTGCCCTGTGATCTGAAATGAGCAGAGGCTGCTGAATGCTGAAGGAAAAGGTGGGAAAGATCACTCAAGGGGAGAATGAAGCAGAGCCAAAAAAAAAAAAGGCAAGAGGCTTTTGGATGAACTAAAAGGAGCAGCTCCAGGAACTCATGGAAAGGGGATTTCTACCCGGCTTATCAGCTCCTCCTGCATTCATGCCTTCCCCAGAGGAACGCACAAGTCCCCCATTGTCAGGGTTCACAGGTCCAGCATGATGCTATGAGTCCTGATAGAGGGGACAGACAGCTGCAGGGCTAGGAAGGGTTCCCACTGAGCTCAGTTGAGTTGAGACCCAGCTGAATTGAGGCAGGGAGCAGGGGGTGGGGGGAGAGAGCCCTGCTCCAGAAGCCAGTCTGAGTCAAAAGGAAACAATTGCCCTCTTTGCCAAAGTGTCTGGTCCTGCGAGGTGCTGAGTGCCTGGGACCCCCATAGAAGCGTACAGTATCTGTGAGTGCTCAGAACCTGGGCAGGACTAGACCATTCACCTGATCACGGACGTGCAACACCAAACTCTTCAGAAGTGACTCGAGGTGCCCTGCGTGGGAAACCTTAAAGTGAGCTGAGCACCCACCGTCTGAAAATCAGGGCCCTTTAAAGTGTCTCACGCTGCGCACCGAAAAATGGAGGCACCCAAAATCACTAGTCACTTCTTAGACTCTCTTGCTCTCATCCTACATAGGGCTCGTCGGGCCACCCTCGTTCATGCTGGTGAGCACTCGCACAAGCACTCTTGATCATCGGGGGGCTGCGTGTCTAACGGTGCACAAGTATGAGATAGCGTTGTACAATCAAGTCTATTGTGAATGTCCTGCCTTTAGTGCCTCACCATAAATATAAGTGTCACACTTTATAAACAATTTCTGAATTGACCCTTAAAGGATTAATACATGATTAATAGCTGTTATGAGCATGGTGCCAGGTATCAGTGCTGTAGGCTGCTCAGGTTTATAAGCACACCAGTAGAAGATGTTGTAGATGGTTATAACCATGGCTTACAAGCAACCCGTCATCCTGTTGGACTCTGAAAAAAACATTTATTAAAGCATCTATTAACCCTTTATTAACTATTTATAACTAGAACCTTGCTAGAAAGTGTGACCATAATATAAAATAATAGAGGATAGCTCCCACTTATGGCCAGATTTGCAAAACTGCTAAGCACGAGACATGCTGAGTCCTCTGGAAAATCTAATCACCTATTTAGGTGCCTGAAGGGATGCTGAGCTTTTTGGAAAACCTGGGCCTGATGGTACGTTCTGAGCCTGCCTGAAAAATCTGGTAATAATGTCACCAGTAGGTATATGAAACACCCTACTGTGCAGAAGCTATTAATACAGGGAGATCCAATCTGTGTTTAAGTTACCAGTTTTTATTATTATTTATTATGTGTAGTACTGTGGGAGACCTGGTCACAACCCAGAACCCCACTGCTGCCTTTCCTTTTACAACAAGAAGTTCTGAGCCAATCCAGTGGCCCATGTTACTGCTCCGTGAAGGTTCAGATGAGCTGAAGTTGGTGCTGTAGATAATCTCTGACCAGCACTCAGATTCCCAGAGAAATATGGGGCAGATTAAAGTGGTCCATAGACAGGGCCTGATCCTGCTTCACCTGAAGTCAATGGCAAAATGCTCAGTGGGAACAGGGTAGCAATAGGCATTTTAAGATCTCAGTTCTGCTATGGTAATAGCTGGGTGAAATCCTGGCCCCACTGAAGTCAACTGGGGTAAATCACTGGTGTTCCCCTGAAGGCAATGGAGAAACTTTACACAGCTGAGGATGGATTTACCTATGTGTCATGCACAAACTAAAGATCTACATTCTAGCTGAGATTTTTAAAGATGGCTAAGAGATTTGGACGACAGCTGTTTCAAAAATCCAAGTCTTTCAACATTTTTTTCCTAATTTTCTCACAGAAATATTTTGGGTTTTCCAACAACAACAAAAGAATTTTTCCAGCTTTCGATGAGCAGCGTTGGTAAATTTTTTCTGCTGTTGGTAAGAAGTTCAGGTTTTGAAAACTCTATTTATGCTGCAACCAAAAACAAAAAAAAAAAAAGATATTCTAAACATTTTTTACCAAAAACTGAATATTTTTACAAAAGAATATTTTCCAGTTTCCATGTTTTAAAATGAAAAACTCAGTCATTTTGACCAAACTAACAAACATTTGTATTTTGGTCAAAAAGCTATTCCTTGTCTCCCCCACTCCATCTGTCCCCCCGGCCAAAAAAGTTTAAATTTAAAAAATTTGACCACCCGAATTGCATGTCCAAATCTCTTAAGGAGCTTTGAAAAATCTCAGTCTTAGCTCTTAAAAAACAGGGCTTCCTACTCCACTTGCATGGAGATTAAATGAAGCCTTCTCATACCAATAAAATGCATAGTTAAAGACATTGATTGAAGTTTAACTGCTCCGTGATAGCTCTGTATCGTCATAGGGATTGAGGATTATCAGCATTGTAGTCAACCAGCATGTCTGTAGTAATTAGCTGGTATTTACCATACAATAACTCTTCTGTTGGGGAGCGTGTGTTTCTGCTAGGGCATTAACATAAGTCACAAAGCCTGCTTGGGTACAATACACACTTTATTTAGCAGCCTTTCGCAGTGCGCTGAACCACTCCAGGCTGATTCTGCTGTCAGTTACACTGGTGTAAATCAGGAGTAATGCCGCTGAAGTTAATGGAGTTATGCCAGTGTAAGTCTGAAAGGCTGAGCTCTAGATTCTGCTCTCACATCAGAATCTATAGTAGCGCCTGGCCAGTAGGGAGCAGAATGTGGCCCTCTCCTTTTAGTGTATCTTTGAGGAGGAGAGGGGGGAATTTGGTCAATATGCTTTGACACACATGCATGTTAGGAGAATTGTAGCCAGAGCAGCACATAATGTTTGTACGTAGATCCACAAACACATCAGTCTTCTCTGGTTTCCTGCACTGATAGAAAAATTTAGTTTATTGTCATGTTTGCTAAAGTTTAGGAAACTTTCAAGGCAGTTCAGGCCTGGTTTGGAGCAAACTTGGGCCGGTGTATGGCATTGAGTTGATCCTGTTTGAAACAAGCAGCCAGCCTCATGTTATTTTAACAGGAGACCAATGGTTTGGACCCAAGTTTCACGTTGAGCTTTGTGGTCCTGACGTTGAAAGCAAAATTTGGGGCAGGGAACTTCACCCAGATTGAAAGCAAAGGGAAACGTTCTCCCAAACTCCAGTGAATTGAAGTCTCAGAGCCCTACGTGGTTGTACTCATGCCCTCTGTGTTATGGTTATAGAAGATGCACTGTGTTGCTGATTCGGTAACACAATGTCTAGTTGCTCCTCACACATACATGGAGCTTCCAGCTCTGAGCCCTCACTGCGGGTTCAACACTTGAGTTCATTTACATGAACCAGAGCAGGATTCGGCCCATCCTTAGCTGAGTCAAAGAGTAGAACGACCTTCCCAAGAGTAACCTCCCATTTGCTACTGGTGAGCCACTGTGTATTAGGAACCACATTCAGTTCTCAGTTCCGCTCAGCCTGTTTCATGGCTGGCAGCAAAGGGTGGAAGCTGAAGGGTGGGGGGGGGAGAAAGGGGTTACTGTTTAGCTATTTTACCACACTGTGATTTGAAGGAGCTGGCCAAGAAAGAGCCCCCTCCCCCTACACATGAGGGAGAGCCTGGCTTGCTCAAGGTGGTGTATGTTTTGTTGTTAGCCTGGGTTTTGAAGCCTTGATGTTCTTTAGTATTTCTGTGCCTCCCAGCCGGTGGTTCTTGTGCACGATTGTATGACAGGATTGCTTACCATGGTGGGGGCAGGACTCAGGGACCTGGGGCTCACTTACGGTCTATGTCTTATGTCCTAAAAGCTCATGCTTCAGGGTTTCAGCCAGCTGCCTCAGGGGTCAGGAAGGGATGTCGTCCCCCCCCCCCCCCCACAATGCTTTCTGGGGGTTTTTTTTTTGTTAATCTCCTTCCTCTGTAGCATCAGGGATGGCCACAGCTGGAGGTGGGACACTGGACAGGGAGGACTAGGGCTCTGAGGTGGCACCGAGCATTCTCTCTGCCAGGTGCTTGGCTGCCTGGTTCTTACTCACATGCTCACTGATCGCCAGATGTGGGGTCCGGAAGAAAGATTGGCAGTGACCTCGGGCAGGGGCGTCTGCCTTCCTCCGCAGCATGTGGATGCGGGTCCCTTGTCAGGGTTATCTGGTCTCTCTCACTTAACCATTTCCCTGCCTCAGACACTGGTGCATCTCAGTCCCTCCTGTTCTCTGCCTTTGGCACATCACAGTCTAGTCTCCTGTGGGCTGTCATACTTGGGTTGCGTTTCAGTTGTTGGGTTTAGTGTGCAGGTGCTGGTGGCCTGTGATATACAGGACGTCAAACTAGATAATCTCGTGGTCTCTTCTGGCCTTAAACTCTAAGACCCTAGGTCATCAGTGGCTCAAACAATGGGCAGTAAGAGAACTCGTGCTTCGCTCTCTGAGACTCTGATATAACATCTGCTTGGGGATCCGGGGGGGCGGCCGAGAGGCGCTGGGGATCCGGGGGGGCGGCCGAGAGGCGCTGGGTTGGGCTGGGCTGGGGATCCGGAGCCTAGGCCAGCAGTGAAGTTTTGGTTTGCCCTTCGTGTCTGGCGTGAGTGTTGGCACCTGTCAGCAACAGTGATGGTGCCAGGGCATCAGCGGGCCCCTCTGATGGAGGTTTGGCCAGCGTGGATCGGAAGTGCTGGCCATAGACTCTGAGCGCTACCGCTGACTTGCCACTCGCTGATTTGCAGCCCCGTTTTCTAGTATTTGTCAATGCTGAGGATGAGCCTGGCTCCCAGCAAGGGTCCTGAGGCACCCAGAGAAATGTGTGAGACATGCAGCAGCAGGCTGTGTGTGCTGATAGCACAGTGAGGTTGCGGAAGTAGCTGGCGTTCTCTGTGACATACGCCTGCAGTTTGCGTGGGCGTAATCTTCCAGGAAGACCCTCGAATACACATTACTCCCGCGTCTTTGCCGTCAGGGCCCCTGGCAATACAGCAGGGACAGGACAACCCAATCCTTTATTTTATGATCACAGTCATGGGGGCGCAGGGGACTCATTCTTTGGGAAGAATTTGGCTTCTTTCCTATGGTCTGTATTTTGCTCTTGTTCTGTTGTTACTAACGACAATGAGAGGCGGGGGGAGGGAGGGAGACACCTGTACTACTTCATCTGTTCTACTTTCTCCCGAGCTGCGCTAACAAGTCCTGGGTTTGAAGAATCACATTCACAAGGTGGCCGGATGCCAGGACGATGGGCACGGAATAGATAGAGACTTAGATTGGAAGCTCTTTAGGGCAGGGATTGTCTTTTTGTTCAATGTTTGTACAGCACCTAGAACAATGGGGTCCTGCTCCAGGACTAGGGTTCCTATGTGCTCCAATAATACAAGTAAATAAATAAATAGAGTGTTATAGTGGACATATGGATGATGGTTATTTATGGTAGATGGAAGGTTTATATAAGAGTATTATACTGGATAAATGGATGATGGTTATATATGGAAGATAGAAGGTTATATTTGATAAGCAATTTATATCTGATAGAGAGTAATATTACATATAACATATGGAGAGACTGCCAAACCAGTAGAGGAGGGTTATAGTGGATGGATGGATATATTTCTATAGACACAGAGAGAGAACCATCTTCCCTTTAGCAATCAATTTCGCTGTCCCGGAGGAGTAGGACTTTTTGGGTGACAGGGCACAGGAGCCCATGACTCATAATGATCCCAAGTAACAAAGAAATAAGAGAAACAAGTGGAATTGTTTCTCAACAGGACGGGTCTCCGAGTTTCCAGGAGATGTGGGTGGGTCTTGGTTAGGGAGGTATGTTGCTAGAGAAAAGCACGAGATTAACCCTTCTTAGAAGGTAGCCACCTGTGTACCGCAGAAAAGCAGCAGTGCAAGCTTTTACACACACCCAGCCTCTCACCCCTTGATCCACCCGCCCATGCAGCCTCTCACCCCTTGATCTAGCACCTCTACTAGTCTGCGGGGAGCTGGGTTTCCATTCAGTCCTCTGTTTAGCCTGCCAGCTAGTTCCATCTGTGGTGGCCGGTGTTATGGGCACTGGACTCAGACTCCTCTCACGTAGGTCAGCTAACAGCCATTAGGCGGCAATGGCTTTGGGTCACTGTCTATTTGGAATGGAGCCAAACCAGAGGTGAAAGGCTCTGTATCCAATCTCTGCCCCTCAGGCTGTCCTGGAATCTAAAACGCATACACAAGTTTGCATGGAATGCTATGAAACTGCATGGGGACTCCGGCCTGGGGTGCCTCTAATTTCAAGCTAGGTTCCATCATGTATGTGACCTCCTCTCCAGAGTACCAAACTCCATCTCCTGTCATCTATGTGGTCTCCTGACCAGGATGTCCCTTTGTTGGTTCCTGACTATATCCCAGCCACCTCCTTGGCATACTCCTCAGGGTCCCAGACCCCATCCCACCACCCTGCGTGAGCTCTCCTGCCCAGGATGGCCTAGTGATGGCTCCCGACTCCATATCCTCGCCATGTCTGTGGGGCTGTCCAAAACAAATTGATTTTATTTTTCCCTTTGTAAACAAAGGGGGAGAATCAACCGTCTCCTAATTTTAACCAGTACGTGAGGGACCAGGGCGCCATGACAGACCAGCTGAGCCGAAGGCAGATCAGGGAGTACCAGCTCTACAGCCGGACCAGTGGCAAGCATGTCCAGGTGAACGGCAAAAGGATCACCGCCACAGCAGAGGATGGCAACAAATTCGGTAAGAAGTTGGAGATGCCCCCATCCCATCAGAGCACATGGCCAGATCTCAGCCATCTGTGATGGAAAGAGACTGGCTGGTAGGGAATGCACTTTAATTCTAAGAGATTATCATGTGGCTGTATCAGCCACATCTGGAAATGGTTGTCGGCCCTGCAGAGATTCTACATCTGGAACCTGGTCAGAGAGGCCAGTGCCAATGCAGGGATGAGTCACACTGCTTGGGTTAGATTGTGAGCTCCTTGGGGTAGGGACCACCTCTTTGTTCTGTCTCTGTGCGGCACCTAGACAACAGGGCTTTGACCCATATCTGGGGCTCCTACGTGTTATCACAATGGGGTCTATACACCTGGGTTCTATTACCAGCTCAAGGAAGGCAGTGGGATTTAATGTTTAGAGCAGGTTGGGTTGGGCTGGGTATTAGGACTGTTCCCAGTTCAGGGAGGGAATGAGACCTAGTGTCTAGAACAAGGATGCCTAAGTCATGACTCCCAGGTTTTGTTCCCACCATTGCCAGTGAATCACTGTGCCACAACCCTGCTCCATGCCTCAGCTTCTCTGTCTGTAAAACGGGGATAATGGTACTGCCTCCGTCCCTGTGGAGCGCTTTGAGACACTTGACTGAGACAGATAACTAGCATCCCTGGAACGGGCTAAGAAGGGTCACAAGGGTTGCTTTCGTATATGTCCCCAAGGAAGAGACAGAGACCAGGAGGCTTTCCAGTTTCATAGCCACAGCTTCACTTGCAATGCAACCAGCTGAACACTGGTATGTATTAGAAACCGAAAGACGACTTCCTGGCAATTGAGAATATCCAGGAACCTGTGGCCAGCATTTTAAAAGGTATTCTGGTCTAATACACAAAACAGGCTTGCTAAAGCCACTCCAGTCCATCCCTAGCATGTTTGGGACTGAATCTCTGGGTGAAATCTTGACCCCATTGTATTCAAAAGTCCCTTTGACTTGAGGATTCCATCCCTCATGTGAGAATCCAGCAAAATGTATGGATTGTTGAGATATTTCCACAAAGGGAAATGTAAACTTGTAAAGGCAAAGTCCTGACTATCACCAGAGACTGTGATGCTTCAAACGTACAATGACTTGTTATGGTAACAATCCAGCACTACTTTAGGGACAAGAGTCCCAGATTCTCCTCAGGAGAAGTTACATGCAACTCTTGTTCAATTTATATTCTGATCAGGTTATTTGGGGGTTAAACCTAAATCTGATCTGAAAGTCATGGCTCTGAGATCTTGTTTAGACTTCAGTTATGCACATGCAGGCAACTGGAAGATTAATACATTGTCTTCAACTACCAGGTTAAATCAAAGAGAAAATCTTTAACTGGATTTAAAATCCACCTAGGTCCTGCTCCCTTCCACTTCAGTGGGAGCAGGAATCTGACCATATTGATAGTCTGTTAGAATACAAAATAGGATGGTTACAGTTTGTTCTGGACATGAAATGAAGATTTAAAGATTCAGTGTTACAAAAAGTACCGAGGAGGTCCATTTGTTTTGGGTTTTTTAAAATTATTTTAAGGATTGATAGAGATATTAATGGTTTTCAAAGGATGTTTTTTCAAAAGCCAACAGATAAAAAGAACATTCCAAAGCATAATGATTAAAACTTATCCCAGAGGGGGGAATTCTTCGGTTTATTGAAGAACTGTTCAAGATCAGTTAAGCACGACAATAAGGCTTGATCAAAAAGCTGGTGGCAGGACAGCTGCAGCCAAATCAAGGAGAGGTGCTAAAAACTTAATTGTTCCATTTGATTGAAATGGTCTCATAAACACCCTGAATGCAGCAGATAAGAGAATTTGCAAAGAAACCTTGGTGTGAGCTTCCGATGGATCTTACGCTCCATGTGCCAGTTTCTGCACTTGCTTAGGAATCAGTCCAACTCCCGTTAAAGCCAGTGGCCCATTAGCTCCCCTGGGAGCTGGATTGTGGTCTTTATACCTGGAGCCAACCCCACTTAAGTCAAGGGAGTTTCATCCATGTAACTGAGAGCAGGATTCAGTTCATAACTCCCCATCATCCAAGCAAAACTATGGCTTTCCTAATTTGCTTGATTTACCAGCTGTAACAGACAGTCTAGTGGTCGGAGGCGGGCATAACGTTTTACTGCGTTAGAATTAGATTCTGTTACTCATCCAAGTGTGGATAGAGGCTTTTTCTTAGGGATTGTAACCAGAGACTGGCTAATGGCGCAAACATTTAGATTGGGATTTTGACCCCTCGTAAGGGCAGGGGTGTTCGGAGGGGGGATTTGGGTTAGGGGCCCATCAGTAATTGGAACAAATAGTGTATTGGTCATAGGGGCATAGGACAGGAAGGGACTTTGTGGGTCATCACATGCCATTCCATCGTATAATCCGATTCATAAATGTACCAAGCTCCATCCCAGTTAGGTTCCTGGCCCTGACTACTCCTGTTGGGGGGCTGGTCCAGAACCTCACTCCTCTGATTAGAAACCTGCTAATTTCCAGTCTGAATTTATTTGTGGACATGGGTTGTTCTGCCCATGTGGATTTTACCTGGGAAGGGGGATGAAAGCCAAGGAGCCTGAATATAAAACCAGCGGGTCCCAAAACCTGAGAGATCTAGTTGTTTTATCACTGTAACTGGGCCATGTGCACTGTACTGCGTCTCTCTAAGTGTACAGTTCACATCACTGTAACCCTGCCACAGATACCCAGAGAAAAAGGCACCTGCAAAGGCAAGCAGCACAACTGAGTTTTTATGGCTAGGGACAATAGTCTGAGGTTTTCTCAGGCTGAACTTCACTCCTCCGCAGAGGGCCTAACCCAGAAACTATGCACCACTCGAGTCCAACTTAAGCCCCTTTTCGAGGGCTTAAGTGCAGGGTGCCCACCCCTCAAGCATTTGTCAATAGTCACCCCCAAAGGGTTCAAAAATTAAAAAGCATTCCAAATTTTGGAGGGTGGTGTTTCTCGGGCCCTCTAAAAATCATGAGATTGGCTTAAAAATCATTGGTGGGGGGTGTTAATTACTATATTTGGGGTTCTTGTTATTTGCCACCTGGTTTCTGAGCCTTTAGGATACACACAGGTCATGTTTTCAAGCTTTTCCCTACAGCCAGGAGGGCTAGAATTCTTTTTTTTTTTTTTTAAATGAAAGCTGAGAGTCTCATCTTGCTAGAGTTAGTCCTTGTACCACGCCTGGCACAATGGGGTCCTGCTCCATGACTAGGGCTCCTAAGCACAACAGTGATACTGCTACTAAGTGGTACATAGGCATTATTCTGGTCCTCTGCACAGGGCTGAATTTCAACCTAGAACAGCATTATATTTTGCAGAAGCCAAAGCCCTCCTGCAGTAAGTTACACTTGCTCACAGGCTATTTTGCTACTGGAATCTGCTATTCCCCATTGCTCTGGCATTAGGCTTTAGGAATTGTCACGTGTTAAAGAATCCCAAAGATGCCCCTGAATTTTCTTAATAAAAATACTTAATTTCTATTAAAAACAGAAAGGCTATTCTAAACAGCTTAGACGTTAAAATAGCTCAACTCACCAGCTGCCAGGTACTCCTGCCTTGCACTTTCTAGATCTTTCTCCAGATTAATTAAACAAACACAGATGCAGGCTATAGTTAATTAAACACAGGTGCAGGCTAGATCCTTGGTTGCAACGATGTAGGTATTTCTGTCTGTTCACAGAGGGTTGGAGTCAATAGGAACACATCAGACCCCAGGTGTTCTAATTAAAGAATGTGGAATGGACGCTCAGACAATTAACCCTTGACTGACTGGTCAAAAGTCTAACACAGCAAAACACACACAGTATGCAATGGTACTAATACTGTGCCTAGTCCCATGCTTTGTGCAGCTTTCACCTTTTATTTCCTGTGTGTTTAGATGACGCTGAATACTGGCAGTGGCCATTTTTCATCACCTGCCCACGTGAAGGGTTTGTTCATTGTTACCCCGGACAGAGGCAGAATTACTTAATTGTAATATAATTACTATTACTTCTGGCCTTGCCCCTAACAGCTTACACTATAACACACAATGGGTGGGAGGGGAAACAGAGAAAGAAGTTACTTGCCTGCAGACACGCACTTGGGCCAGGAGTTGACCCTATGTCCCCAACTCCTAAGCCAATATCTTAGCTACAAGAAAAGGAGGACTTGTGGCACCTTAGAGACTAACCAATTTATTTGAGCATAAGCTTTCGTGAGCTACAGGAACCGATGAAGTGAGCTGTAGCTCACGAAAGCTTATGCTCAAATAAATTGGTTAGTCTCTAAGGTGCCACAAGTCCTCCTGTTCTCTCTGCGGATACAGACTAACACGGCTGCTTCTCTGAAACCTATCTTAGCTACTAGACTGTGCTGCTGTTTGTAAATAGATGCCGCCTTTATTTCCTGATTTGATCAAAGCAGCAGCCCTGGCTTTCGCCCTGTCCTCATAGATCCTTGAGGTAAGTGGGCAAGTTATCTGTGCTAGGTATGTGCTTCCCTTTGCTTCTCAGATGAAAGGGGCAGTGGATTGCTAGAGATGTAAGAACAGAACTACAAACCAGAGGCTTGGACACTCCAGCCATCCCCTCTGGCAGCTTTCCTGCTGGGTTACTGTCTAACTCCGATTTCTGTATCATGGTCCTGTTACCTGCAGGGCGGAAAGCACCATGTACTGGGACAATTCAATGAGATGTGTCCCCACAGCCCCCCTCTGAGGCTGGGCACTGCTGTTATCCCCCTGGTACAATGGGGACCTGAGGCACACAGAGAGTGAGGGTGTGCCTACACTTCGACACTAATCTCCAGCTCGAGGAGACCTATGCACACTAGCTCTGATGGAGCAAACGTGCTAAAAACAGAACGTAACAGCAGAAGCATGAGCAGCTAGCCACCCCAGCCCACATGCCTGTTGTTTGGGAGGAGTGCATACTCAGGGCAGTTAGCAGCTACACTTTATTGTTAGCACGCACGATTGGGTCCCTCTTCTTGAGCTGGGAATCCTACATCCAAGTGTAGATGTGCCCTGTGTATCTTGCCCAAGGTCACCTGGGGAGTTTGTGGTATAGCAGGGAAGTACTAGCCAGGTGTCCTAACCACTGGGTTGTCTGTCCCCTAGAGCCGAGATAATGTAACCGCTGGTAGCACGGTCTGTGTGTGCTGTTTGGGCATTTGTTTTTAATGCACTCCCTATGCTCTTCTGGATCTCTGCATGGGCCTGAGTGCGCACACTGACCCCCGGACACGCAGACTGGCCAGCACTCACTCTAGCATCGGTGGAAGGAGTTTGGTTTGGTTTGGTTTTCTCCCTCTCTCTCTTTCTCTCATCCTTGCAGCAAAGCTGATTGTGGAGACGGACACCTTTGGGAGCCGTGTGCGCATCAAGGGAGCCGAGAGCGAGAAATACATCTGCATGAGCAAGAGGGGGAAGCTCATTGGAAAAGTGAGTCACAGCCAGGGAAGGTGGGACAAGAAGCAATGGGCTTAATCTGCAGCAGGGGAGATTTAGGTTAGATATTAGGAAAAACTTTCTAACCCAAGGGTAGTTAAGCTCTGGAACTACCAAGGGAGGTTGTGGAATCCCTGTCATTGGAGGCTTTTAACAGCAGGTCAGAGGGATGGTCTAGGTTTGCTTGGTCCTGCCTCAGAGAGGGGGCTGGACTGGATGACCTCTCAAGGTCCCTGCCAGCCCTATGATTCTATCAATCTGGCGAGTCTTGATCCAGTTCCCACCCCCCGATTAGCATTATACAGCCCCCTTGCTGGGAGCCCCAGAACAGCAGCCAAGGACTAAATGGGACAGAGAGACGGGACTCCCTTCCTACCCCTGAGTGGTGGGGTTCCCTGCCTGGCAAGAGCCTGGGAAGCCTGCCCAGCTTCCATGAGGTCTGGCAACCCGGCACCCTCCATTGGCACTAGATCCTCCCAGGCCTTGATTCTGCTCCCTCCGAAGTCCAATGGCAACACCAGTGGCCCAGGATCAGACCCATCCTAACAACACTTAACCCTTTCCCTGCTGGATTAACGCACTCTCTCCCCCTTCCTTCCCTCCAGCCCAATGGCAAGAGCAAAGACTGCATCTTCACTGAGATTGTTCTGGAGAACAACTACACAGCCTTCCAGAATGCCCGCCATGAGGGCTGGTACATGGCCTTCACGCGCAAGGGCCGCCCTCGGAAAGCCACCAAGAGCCGCCAGAACCAGCGGGAGGCTCACTTCATCAAGCGCCTCTACCGCGGCCAGCTGCCCTTCCCCAACAACGCCGAGCGGCAGAAGCAGTTTGAGTTTGTGGGGTCCTCCTCCCCGACGCGCCGGACGAAGCGCACCCGCACCCCGCGGCCCCACACGTAGGGCCCTGCGCTTTGTCTAGTGCTGCTGACCCCTGCCGTGCGGAGGGCCGGGCCATCTGCCCTCCCCGCCCACAGACCCAGGCTGCTACCCCATGCTGTATGTAGGGCCGTGCCGTCTGCCTCCCCGCACACAGATCCACTCTGCTGCCCCATTCTGTACCTAGGACTGTGTGTCACTTGCACGCCCTGTGCCCACCACTGTCCCATGCTGCACGTTGCTGTGTGTCCTGCCCTCCAAACACACCCATTGCCCCAGGCTGTACATAGGACTGTGCCCTCCCAGCACCCTGCCACTCCCCATATTTTATTTTACAAAGATGCTCTATTTTTATACTTCGATTCTCTTAGGCACAAAGAAATATTAACTCGAGGAGCAAGCGTCAGGTGTGGGGGGGTTATTTTTTGTATATAGATGTAACCCCAGGCAGGATTTCCCTTTGTTCTAGAGCACCCCTGTGCCCACCTGCCCTGTAACGACCCCCAAGATTCAACACCCATTGCTTTGCCTGTTCTTCTGTGCAGCGATCCCTGCTGGGAGGGCAGCAGACAGCAACTGGTTTTGGAGACTTCTTCTGACCCTGTTCTCAGCATCAAAGGTGCTAACTCCACCGTGGCGGCCAAGTTCCTGTGGGACCAATCGTGGCAGCTGGTTGGGTTTTTTTATTCTGCTACACGGGCTAAGCTCAAAACTTCTGACTGGTGCGATCTTTTAGACTGTAGGACAGTCTCCCCATGTGGACAAGTGGAATAAGACTGCCGAATGGACTGTAGGGAAGAATCCTGCCTTGGGATAGGGATGAACTAACAGGACTTTTTTCTCCAGTGTGCATGGATGGATCTAGCAAACAGACAGACGATATGCAGGAGACTGTATGCAAGAGTCCCAGGGCCAACAAATCCAAGTGACTTGGAAGCCTGTAGAGCAGCAGAAGGGTTGAGATCATCCTGCCTTCCCAGAGGGGAGGTAGATGTCTGTCTGTCTATGGTACTTAGCTGGCCCCATTACTGTAGCCCCTCACAGTCTGTAATATATTTATCCTTGCAACACTCCTGGAAGGCAGGGCAGTGCTATTATCTCCTTTGTACAGAGAGGGAACTGAGACACAGAGAGACTAAGACCTGGTCTATACTTAAAATATAGATTGACCCATCTACGTCACTCAGGAGGATGAAAATATTTGCACCCCCTGAGCTCTGTAGTTAAGCCGATCTAGCCCCCAGCATAGACGTGGCTAAGTCGGTGAAAGAATTCTTCCCTCAATCTAGTTGCTGCCGTTTCGGGAGGTGGATTATCTAGATGGAGGGGGAAAATGCACCCTGTGACTGCTGTATAGGCATGCTCACAATGACTTGCCTAAGGGCACCCAGAAAAGTCCAAGAAAGATCAGGGAATTGTGCCTAGGTCTTTAAAGTACTGACTTAGCACACTAACCACTGGGCCATCTTTCCCCTCCTGGGTGGTTATTTCCCAGAGGGAAGAAGGTTCTGGGACTGAGAGGTGGGCGTTCCAGCATGGAAAAGTTGAGCACCACAGTTGCAGAGGCCAGGTCCCAGCACTTGTTTTCAGCTTGTCACAAGCCTCTTTATTTTATTTATTTTATTGTAGGGTTTTGGCTTCCCTTCTTCCCTCAGTCAGGGGCTTTCCTTTTGCTTCAAGAGACCAAATTCCCAACCACACTCCCACTTTGGAGGAGAAATAAAATGAGGAACCCCCGTTTGACTAGCCAGAGAGTGACCTGGCCTAGTGTCTATGATTCCCTATCAGGTAAAGAGAAACCACTTTTAGGTTTTTATAATAGATTCCCATATTTCCTTAAAGAGTCGACTGCTGTCGGTTTAGGCCTAAACATTTAGACTTTGGGATTTTTAAAAAAAAAACTGAAATGAATAAAAATTAATGTCTGGGGTGTTTTTTTTATTTCAAGCACAGCATGTTCTGGGGGCTTGTCTGTATGTTTCTTTTGAGATGTAAGTGTTGCTCTGCTGTACGGGAGACCCAAATGCAGCAGCATCAGAAGGCCGATCGAGCTGCACTTCCCAAGTTGAGCAAAGTACAAACAATTAAATAAATTGCACACGTGGCAAAAAGCAAATGATTTTCCCTACCCAGTGATTTCAGGCAGAGTAATCTTTGGCTCTATTTCTAAAGGGCTGTCTACACAACGCAAGCTGTGCACGGGCTAGCGTATTCAAGCTAGCTTTAATCTAGCTAGTATTGGTAACGCTATGAAGTCAGCAGAGCGGGCTGGCAAGTTGCGTATGTACCCAACATCTGCGCCAGGCTCGCCTCGTACTATCAGAGCTGAAGCCCGCACTGTGCTGTCTTCGCTGCTACTGGTACCCACGCTAGCTGGATTCAAGCTGGCTCAATAGGCTGGCCCCTGCATCGCTTTTGCTGTGTAGACAGACCCTAACACAGGCACAGATGTTTGAATTTGTTTAATGCCTTAGAATTGTGGTATTCCAGTGCCACCCCCAGAGTCTGTTGTTCTAGAGGCTGCACAGGGGGATAGTAGGAGACAATCCTTGTGCCAAAGAGCTGAGGGTACAATTTTCAAAAGTGCCTGAGTGACTTGGGAGCCTCCGTCCCATTTTCAAAAGTAACTTAGGCCTTTAGGAGCCTGTGTTGTTTGAAAGTTAATGGGACTGAACAGAACAACGGCTGAACTGGGTCAAACCAAAGGTCCATCTCGCCCAGTATCCTATCTTCTGACAGTAGCCAATGGCAAGTGCCTGAGAGGGAATGAACAGAACAGGTAATTATCGAGTGATCTGTCCCCTGTTGTCCACGCTCAGCTTCTGGCAATCAGAGGCTAGGGACACCCCAAGTATGGGGTTGCATCCCTGACCATCTTGACTAATAGCCATTGACACTGTTAAGTCACTTAGGTGCTTTTGAAAATTTTACCAGCCCAAATAGCCAAATCATATGGGGGGGGGGAATAAGAGAGGGGGAAACTGAGGTACAGAAAAGTGAAGAGTCTTGCCCAAGGTCGCCCTGCAGGTCAGCGGCAGAGCTGGCAATAGAAGCCAAGATCTCTCTATTCCCACATCTGGTGCTATAGCCACTAGTCCACACTGCCTCTTGAGAAGCTAGAACCTGATTAACTCTATTAGTTAATCAACAAATCCTATCAGTTTTCCAACACCCCTTCCCCCTGTCACTCTCACCCCATTTCTCAGCATGGTTCTGAGCAAAGTGCCATGGTGAGGTCTTCTATTACCAGAGAGGAACAGTGGTTTTGTGATTCGAACTGGCGAGAGGCCTGACTTCTATTCCTGGCTCTGTCCGTGTCTTGCTCCATGACCTTGGGTGAGCATTTACAGGAGAGGTCATTGATTTGAAGTGCCAAGGGGTGGGGGAAATCTTCCATAGCATTGAATCCTTACATCAAGACCAGGGCTGTGGTTCTGCTGTTTCTTACACTGGAGCAACTCCACTGACTTCAGGGGGTTGCTTCTGTCTTACGCTCGTCTAAGTGAGCACAGAGTCAGGCTGTAAAAGGCTCTTTCTGAGATGCACTAGCTTCTCTGCACTGACTGAGTTTGACTGAGTGGAATTTTCTGGCTCATCTTGATGCAGGGACCAGACTGGATGATCACAGCAGTCCCTTAAAGGGCCTTAAAATGCATAATCTTGAGCCACCTTTGCCTGGTTTCCAGAGGTGCTGAGTACCTGCAGCTTCCATTGAAGTGAATAAAGCCCCCCAATTTAGCTGTCATCAGAAGCTAGTCCCAGCCTTGCAGAAGAGCATTAAGCTCTAGCAAGCCGCGCTTGTCAGAAAGAACCATGGAGATTTTTCTACTGCCGCATCCTTGGTTATTTTTATCAGGTTTCCCCTGATGGACCTAGCGTGAGTGACGGGCTGATCACTGAAGTCCCTGGAAAGGCCTCCAAATGGTTTCAACGGGCTCTGGATCAGGCCCCAATTCAGCAAAGCACTTGTAGCTCATGCCTCTAGTTAAGCATGTGCTAAAGTCCCATTGAAGTCGAAGAGACTTCAGCCTCTGCTGTAAGTGAAACTTGTGCTTTGCTGTGCACGGACAGTAAAGCCCCAGCTCTCAGACTCATGTGATCACACCATGTTGGGGGTTTTAAGTAAATATCTAACTTTTGTAGCTTTGGATAAAAGCACAAAAAGGCCCAAAAAACCCAAGCAAATTAAAAAACAAACAATTATTTTAAAAAATTAATCTCATGATTTATAAGCCAATCCTGTGATTTTTTTTTTGATTTTTTTTTTTTTTTTGAGGGGTAGAGAGCTGGCTCATCATGTTTGAACCAGACCTTTAACAAGGTTCTCTGCGATGGTGTCTCTTTAAGGCAAGGAAATGGGAAAAGCCCCTTCCTGGCACTAACTGTAGCTGGGTCAGGCTGAATACCTGGCTACTCTTTAGACACAGAGGGATTTCTGTGAGATCAAAGGGCCGCAGGGGCTGATTGAAAGTGGGGGCCTTGGGGAAGGAGCAGAGAGGAGGGGAGCTGGGGCCAGAAGAGGACCAGCCAGCCCGCCCAAAGGTGATAATACCTCTTCTTGTTCCTTGGCTGGAAACTGGCTCCAGCCCCTGGGAATGAGGCGAGAGGGGCCGTGTCTGTGGAGACAGCACCTGAAAGGGAAACATTAGACTCCAATCAATCAGCAGCAAATTAGGAGCAAAGCAAGGTGGCTTCCGTGCACACACAAAAGGGAGCTTTGCTCTGCCTCCTGTCCATCCGTTCCTCCCTACCCCCCATCGAAGCATGAAGGGCCCAGTGTGCGCCATCAGGGTGACGCCGCCAGGCCTTAATCCCAAGGGGTGGATGCCATTAGAGGGGATTTGCATGCCATGTGTGTCTATGCATGGTCAGGGGCACGGGAGACCGGCAATTTGAAATGAGACTCACAGGGAGGGGGCATCATTCAATCAGACAGGGGGTTAATTTGTTCTTGGGAAAGAGGCTTCAACACCATGCTCTGGGGGCTGATGCAGTGCTCCTGTCTCCAGCTTCCCCTGCAGAGATACCGTCCTCTTTCCCCCACCTTGCTGCCCAGGATTGCCAGGTGCACGCTGCTCTCTTCCCTGCTGTGACTCAGGGAGGGCGGAATGCAAACCCCGCTGGGGTTGTTGGAAGCAAACCTATTTCCAGAAGCCAAATTGCAGGGTCCCCTCTGAGATTCTAACAGCAAAGAAGAGAGAATGTATTCAAAGGGGTGGATTGGGCACTTTGCAGACTGTCTTTTTGCTCTGTGTCTGTACAGCGCCGACCACAATGGGGCCCTGATCCTTGATTGGAGTTCCTAGGGACTACAGCAATAATAATGATTATAATGAACACGCTCTATTTTAAATGCCAATTTCCTGTTAAATTAACCAAAGAAAGCAGCACAAGCAGAGACCACTTCTAGCAAACTTGGAAGTTTTCTGCTTTCAGATGGGAACTGGGTGGTCTGAGCACAGCTCTAGATTACCAAGACCAGGTCTGCTGTTGGGAAGTCTGGTGAAATGGCAGTTCCCACCAACCGGCACTGGATATGCCAGGGAAGGGAGGCCATATGTCACCACCACGGCAGCCCTTGCAATGGTGGTGGCTGTAGCACAAAGGCTTCTGTTGGTTTTACCACCTGGCGATCTCGCCCTTTTGTGAGTAACAAAATTACCTTCCGGGGTTCTGGCTTCTTCTGGTTTCTGACTTCATAAAGTCATAGAGTTTAGGGCCAGAAGGGATTATTAGATCAAGTCTGACCTCCTGTATATCACAGGCCAATAAATTTCACGCTGTTAAGCTTGTATTCAGCCTATGTCCCCAGCACTCCCCGCCAAGGGCATTATATCCTGGCATTTCATGGTGGCTTTCCTATTGTTCTGTTAATATGCCAGCTCTGGAGCTTATCTTAAAGCCCCGGTTCCAGGAGTCATGTGATTACATGAGAACCTCAGCTTTCATTTTCAAAAATAGCATGTCTCTAGCACTCCCGGTTGGGGAGAAAAAATGAAAAAGGAGATCCCTGCTGGCTCTGGTGCCAGAAGGCCAGTAAACAGATCCTATCAAATACTGATATTTTAAATCTCATGATTTCTAAACCAATCTAATTAATTTGTGGGCCCTGACTCATGGTTTCTGAATGCTTGGAGTTGGCAATACTGCATACAGCAGAGCAGAGTCCACCTGACAGGCTGAGTTGGTGCAGTGACATGGCCATGAAGAAAGGTATAGGGCTTCGGGCCAGGATCTGTTCTTAGGGACACCAACATGAATCCAGAGCAGCTCCTCTGACTTAATGCAGTTACTCCAGCATAACTGAGCTCAGAGACATCTGATTCTCCTAACATAACATGCTTGCTACTGCCAGCCAGGGCCAATTGTTCTCCATGTCTACTGAAAGTAGGACAAGAAGTTATCAGCTTAATCTGCAGCCAGGGAAATTTAGGTTAGATATTAGGAATAGGAACAACTTTCTAACCATAAGGGGAGTTAAGCTCAGGAACAGGCTGCCCAGGGAGGTGGTGGAATCCCCGTCACTGGAGGTTTCAAGAACAGGTTGGACAAACACCTGTCAGGAATGGTCTAGGTTTACTTGGTCCTTCCTCAGCATGAGTAGATAGACTGGGTGACCTCTTGGAGTCCCTTCCTGCCCTAAATTTCTATGATTTCAGGACTGCTTTCAATGCTGCTAAGCCCCCAGGATTCCCTTTGAAGTCAATGACAGCCATCCAACTCTTAAGGGGCCTGGTCCCTGAGGTGGCTTGCAGTGAGCTCCATGGACACCCCAAATCCACTGCTGCAGCCACATCGCCTCTTCCACCACCACCCGACCCGCGCCGTCTGACCTCTCCCTGTAATTGCTTTTCCTTCTCACAATGACGGGGCGGACGGGGATGAAGAATCTTAATCCTTTAACTGGGTCTAAAAAGAGCCATTTACAAAGCTACACAAATATAATGCGGCAGGGATGCCGCTGAGGTAGGGTGAGGGGGAGGGAGAGCGGGTGGAAAAAGGGAAAATTATAACAGTTTGAGTTAAATGAAGCTTTAAAGCAGGAGGGAAATGCAACACCCAGTAATTACTGGCTAACAATAAGGCCAGGAGCCCGCTCCCAGGTGTGACAGTCAGAGAATTAGCACAGGGGCTGTTTTAGGGGCTGTTTTTTTTTTCTCCCTTCGGCCTCATAGAGTTTGGTTCTTGTTTCCACAGGAATTCGAGACATTCTTTAAACTCAGAAGGCTTTAAAAGGGCTGGTTTTGCCTCCCCATTCCCTCCCACCCCCACACACACCCCTATTTAGCCAGAGCTTCAAAGGTGGGGGAGTTCCCTTTGTGTAATCTCTGCTTTAATTTTTTTTCCTTCTTTCTATCCCCTTCCCCCCTTTTATTTTATTCCCCCCCTCCCTTCTCATTCTTCTTGACCTCCCCGTATAGAATGGAGTCTGAAGGGTGAGTCCTTTTTAATTATGGCTGGGGAAGAAAAAACTCACACTGTTTCTTTCTTGTTTTTTGAGGTGAGACTTGGAGAGGGGAGGGGCGGGGGCTGGAGGGGAGGGGACTGGAATGTCTTTCTGTGCAAAAAGTGCAGTCAAGGATATCCCACCCCGGCAGCATCCTGCAAAGCATGATGGCCCCCAAGTTAAAAGCAAAATGTCTTTCCCAAGGCTTTTCTCATCGGGCCGCTTAGTTCCTCGCCGACTCTGGCTGGTAGCTTGAAAGGTCTTGTGTGTGTGTCTGTGTCTCTGTGTGTGTGTGTATGTGTGCAGGGAGGGGTGTATGGAGTGGGAGGTGCATTGGGACCCAGCTGGGGATGGAAGGGTCTCAATGCTGGTGAGATTAACTCGCTGGAAGGGGAAGTAATAATGGCACCTCTCATGCAATTAATAAAGTTAGTGGGGCAGGGAGTCTGGGAATGCGAGTCGGGGAGGCCGGCATGGTCGGAATGAAAGAGCAGATGCCAGCGAGGCAAATTAGAGATGAGCCCGAACCCCGGGAGCGTCTCCCCTGAGGCCACCCACCCTGAGCATTGGGGGCAGAGAGGGGGATGGAACAAATCGACCCCAGATCTGAACCTGCCCCACTTCAGGGTTCACAAAAACCAAGGCTGACTGATGAGTTTGCAAAGCATAACCTGCCTCTTGTTTTGCCCCACTTGCTCCAAGCAATTGCAGGGTCAGAGGAAAGGCAATTCCAGCAAGGAGAAATCTAGCTCTAGGCACTGGTCCCAGGAACCCTGGAGAGTCCCAGTTTCAGGGCACTTTGGTCTGGTCGGCAACTGAATTTGGTGGGGCGGAGAGGAGGTGTTCAATTAGATCGGGGCAGTTTGCTTTAGTTAGTCCCAGGGAAGCTGGATTCCAGGGGCCCAATTCCCCACTGCACTGCGCCTTGTGCAGTCATTTCCACCCGTGAAAAGTGCATGAGGAGGGAGTGGAAAGTACCACCCGAGCAGCATGTTTTGTATTTGGTTTGCATTGGTGTAAAGGGCTGTACGTGGTACAGTCCCTTCTGCTTCTGTCGCTATCTACCATAGACTCAGCGTCCGAGGCATCAGCAGCACCGGAGGTGGGGAGCTAATGCTAAAGGTGGAGCAGGAACAGCAATAGGTTTGGACACAACAGACACTGCCTTCCAGAAGGATCCAAGCGGCAACCCCACTCTGCTCCCAATGAAATGCCAGCTGGGACTGGTTCCAGACAGGGCTGTGCGCCCTGCCCCTGAGAGAAGAATGATGATGTTCTGCAAGTGATTTGATTTGAGAGAAGGACAAGGGGAGGGGAAAGGAAGAGGCTCAGGCTGGGTCCTCCTGACTCTCTGGGAACTGGGTTTATCCTGTCCAGCCCTTTGCCTCTGACCATGAATGTGGGGGATAGGAAAAGCCAGCTCCAAGCACCGCTAAACTTCTGGAGCTTGGAATGTGGGTCTTCATGGTGGTACCTTGGCCCATGGCCAATTGTCACTGCGATTATTTGGTGCAATTAACACTGCTTCACCTGGACTGTGGTATGCTGGGATCCCGTTATCACTCTGGGCTCCTGAGTCCTTCTCTGCCTGGCGTACCCGAGAGCCTGTCTGCCCTAGGGACCCTTGCATTGGGGTAACTATACCAGTGCGCTATTCCTCTGCTGCTTTCTCCCAGCTTTGCCCTCTCTCAGTGCCTTCCCTGCGCATTAATAACTACGTTAATGTTTAGGCTGGCTCAGCAGCACCTGGCTCTATCCAAACCAAACAGGTTTGTGACTGAGAAGAGGGAGGTAGGAGCTTGCTTCCGCCCTGGCCCAGGAAAGATTCCCACTGCATGAGTTTGCTGGCAGATCCCAGTGGGCAGGGCAGCCAGGGTAAGCCGAGCCATTTGCCAGGGTTCCCTGGGCAGGGAGAAGATCCTAGAGAAAAGAAGGTGGGTGCTGGTCCATGACGGAGTCCCAGGGGCACCGCGCTGCCTAACCGAGGCCCCACATACCCCGGAGATCTGGTGGAGCACGTAAGTGCTGCTGTAATGCTCTTTAATGCATATTGGTAACCTGATGCCAGGAGCTGAAAGGCACCTTATTCCTGTGCAGAACGAGCACCCTGTGAGTGCGACATGTTACTAAATCTAAAAGTGGCGTTTCACGCTCACTTTGCACAGGTGTAAACAGCTGCACCAGGTGCAGGGCAATGGGGAATCAGGCCTGAGAGTCCAGTGATGCTGGCAGGACTCCTGGGTTCCATTCCCAACTCTGCCACTGGCCCCCCCACTCACGGAGAGCCCTAGGACTGCACCCGATTTGGAGAGACCTTTAAAATTATCAAAGATGAATGCAAAGAACCACAGATCAGATGTGTTCTGGGAGCTGGACAGAAACTATCATACAGACAAGAAACCCCAGGCTTCTCTGGGGGCCTCTGTGGGGTTCTGATGTGTCCATTCATCCCTGTGAATTGCCCCTGTACACTGCATGGCAATTGCCTGCCACATATTCACACCCCTATAGGCACCTGGAGTACCTCACCCTACAGCAGCCCACCCATCTCAGGCATCAGGGGGCTCCAGCGTTTTGCAATCTCCGTGGCTTGGAGTTGAAAAGGCAATTAATTCCGTCATGTGTTTGGCTGGTTGTCAGGGGAAGGTGTCTGGGATTTTTTCCTTCGTGCTCAGATCAGGAACTTCCCAGAGCATCTGTGTCAGTCTGTCCAGCTCAGGACCTTTGGCAGGGACAGGGAATTCCAGGTGTGGTGTTTGTACAGTGGACACAGAGGGGTCCTAGGGTTTCCATTCACTGTTGCTTTTTGTTTCCCAGGCACTAACCTAATGGTACAATGACCAGGCAGCAAACACACGGCAGGAAACCCAAACAGATGTTTGCATTGACAATTAAAACAAAATTCAGGGCAGGGGGCAGTGAAACCAGCACAGGGCTGGGAGAGGGAGCCGCTCGTGGGCACAGGGAGTGAGACCAGCACGGGGCTAGGCAAGGGGAGTCAGGTGGGGACCCGGGGATGAAACCAGCACAGGTCATGTGCTTGTGGTACTGGGGACCGTGCCTTTAAGGGCTGAGCTTCCCACAGAGAAAGTCTGGGTGGGGGCACTGGGAACCCTGGACACGGACGATAGCAGAGCTCCAGCAAGCCCTGAGCGATCACTGAACGCCACCACACGGAGGGTCGCGTGGGGCTGGCAAGGCATGCTAAGTTTGTCAGGGACAGTCTCGAAAGCTTGTTCCACACTCACCCAGCATTCGTTCTGCTGTGTCCCCTCCGGCCCTCACACAGGCTCTTGCCGCGACTGGGGGAAGGGGGAAAAGAGAGGGAAATGAAATACTGACCAGGCAGACAAACTGCTACTGAAGCCATGGTGTGTACTCATGCGTGTGTGCCTAGGGATCACTCCTGTGTAGATGGTGTGAGAGAGACACACCCCAGGCCTGTGCCACAGTGAATAATTGGGAGAAAAACTCCTGCAAATCATCCTCTGTGTGTGTCATATCTGCACAGCAGGGTGGGTGTAGGCAGTGTGACAAATAGACAGACACCCCACAATGGAGAAATTGTGTGAGTGGATGGGTGAGAGAGAGAGAGAGAGAATGGGTGTACCTGGGCCTCCCTGTGTCTTTCTGTCTCTGGGTGTACACAGGACTCTTCTGTACAAATTAGGCCCTGTATCACAATCCTCCCCATGGCAACACCGCGTGGCCCGGTGCAGAGTTGGGTTCATCCTGATTACAGGGTGTGGTGGGGAAGGTGCTGCTGGGGAGGCTTCTTTCAGGCCAATCCAGGGAGTCCCTAGCCTAGATTTGCAGCTCTGACTGGTGCAAGGGGCTGTGGGGCAGGGAGCGTGGAGGGGGAAAGGTCTCATTTCCCAGCCACTCCGAGGGACAGGGAATAACTTGCCCCCTTCCAAAGAGCCCTGGGGCCCTCACTGAATTCTCTCCCTGGCCCTTCCATGGCCACTCACATGCCAAGCAACCGGGGAGCCTGAGGGAGGAATAAGGAGCTGCCGCTGCTGCAGATTATCCCTCCTCGCCAGCTCTGCTGCTGCTGCTCACTCGAGCCCTGGGTTGCTGAGAGGGGCGGTCGCCGTAGCAACGTGCAGTGGCGGGGAGGAGATGCTCAGAGCAGCGATGGCTCCCCATGGAAGGGCAAACCTGCCTGCAGCTAGGGACAGGCTCCCTTGAAGGTAGGTCCAATTTGCTGTGTCCCTCTCCTCTGCCTCTCCTGTTGCCATTCCCCCCTCCCCACCCAACACCCACGTCCGTTGTGGGTGGGTTTCTGGCTGGCTGCTCCTGCTTGCTTGGGGGAGGCCAGAGTTGGGTGGCAGAGGTCCCAAGCATAGGGGTACAGAGGGCTCCACCGTGCTGGGCTGTGGGGGGTCCCGCATCGTCAGGGGCAGTAGGGAACACATGCAGTATTGGTTAATCCAGTTACAAAGCAGGCAGGTCACAGGGGAGGGTGAAAACAACGAGGAGTCTTGTGGCACCTTAAAGACTAACAAATGTATTAGAGCATAAGCTTTGGTGGGCTATGACCCACTTCTTCAGATGCATGGAGTGAAAATTACAGGGTGTGTCACTGATGGACTAAGTGTGGTGCTGGGACTGTGTGTGCATGGGTCCGAGTGACAATGTCTGTCAGGGCAGGCGACAGTGTGTCTGCATGTCCCTCTCCTGTACATATCTATTTAATAACACCTCCCAGCCCCAGACCTGGGCTGAGAATCCACTGCTAAGAATCCATCTCTCCCCAGAAGGGCTTGGGTGACTTCCATCCCTGTTTCAATGACTGCAGAGCACCCACACCTGTTCCTCGGGGGCCCCACGAAGCTCTGACAGCCCAGCCCAGGTGACGGTTTGGAGATGAGGCTGTCTGAACAGATACATCACCCGGAAGATTTCTGCTGGTAGACGAGGCTGCGTTGGTTTCATTGCTTAGTCCTCTGAGGCCCTGTGGCTCCTCCTTGGCAACCCCCAGGGCTCTCTGAGGGAACAAGAGTCTGAGCGTTCAGCACCCTGCCCCCACAGAGGGGACTGCATGTGAGGTCGCACTGCCCATCACCAGGAATGGTAAGGAACCCTAGAACCACACCCCTGGGGAGGGCAGCTCTGAAACCGGGCCGTGCATGCCTCGATCCTGGCCCGATGGATTAAGAGCCCCTGCAGGGAGTCTGGTTTGTTAATCGATGGAACAGGAGGGGCTGGGTTGAAGTTTCCCGCCTCTGATTTCTGGGCTGATTTCATTAGTTCCTCTTATTGACCATCATATTCTGAGGCGTTAGACATTAGTGGACTTCGCAGCATTCTTAATGCATGAGAAACGGGGTTCGCATGAGTACATTGGCCATGCGATGGACGACTATTGATCATTTATGGGGCGCCTGGCTTCTACTCCTGGCTGTGGCTGGGGGTGGGGTGTGTGGTTAGAGCAGCAGGGTGTGAGTCAGGACAGCAGTGTTATCCCTGTCTCTGGGTGAGCATGGGGTCCAGTGGCTAGGTACTATGCCCATACCGTAGAACTGGGCAAAGCTGTGTCTCAACATGGCTGCTAATTTCTCCCCTTTGCAGAGGGCTCTTGGTAAAAGGTGCCAGAGAAATGCCGCTGGTGTTCTTGTCATTATTGGCCTCCTCTTGCTATACCTACTTCCCTGCATGTCCCGAGTGTATGTGGATGGCTGGGATATTGCTAGAGACAGAGAGAGGCCTGAACCCTCCCTCATCCATCTCCGATAGTCTCCATTTCACACGGAGCTCTCTGGAGGTGGCCTGCTCCCTGACAGCTGGTTCTCTTAGAGTCGGATCAGGAACACCTGCCCCCGCACCCGCAGTTGCAGAACTGTCAGTGACTATTTAGTCTCTGAGCCACTTCCCTCCCTGCCCCCCGTCCCCCAGTTCTGTGCTGTTCTAGCTGTGTGGGGAGAGAGGCTACTGCTCTTTGCTCTCCCCCAGCTGTGTTGTCCAGTGCACTTGCAACCGATGATGATTAAGCAGTTGTTGCAAAGGAACTCCTGAAGGGGGAGCCCTTGGATTTATTTGGGAACATGGCACTGCCAAGAATGCCAGGTTGGGAAGTCACAGGCTCAGGAAGGCCGGAGGACAGGTCCCCTTGCTAGGTGTAGCAGCCCCTGTTTCCTGGCTCTCTGGAGCCACGAGGGGTATTCTGGAGAGCTTAGGGCCTGGTTTTCATAGTCGGCGAGCACCCGCAAACGCCACCTGCAATGGATTGGAGCTGTAGGCGCCTCTGAAAATGAGGCCATTAATGTTTCCACCCCATCAGGGCCTACCTGTAGGGTCCCCGCCCCTTTGCATGTGATCTGAAATAGCAGGCCCCTGTCCTGCATCCGTGGGAAATGCATTCTGGCATCTCAAGCCAGAGATGAACCCAGATCACTGAGCTAAGCGCAGTGGATTTGGATGGGACATGGATGGGAGACCTCCCAGGGAAATCTAAGCTGCTGCCAAAGTTGGTGCTGATGATTCAGCAGAGGATGCTCTTCCTTCAGGGTCATCAGTGAATGGGTTCCCCAGCCTTGTGCAAAGGGGTGCTGGAGGCAGTCCCTCTTGGATCAGGTGCGACACCAAACCCCAGGTCATTTATGGGCATTACAGATCCTGCAGCATCTTTTCCATGACATGGGGTGTCAGCCACAGTGTCCTTGCCAAATTCCACCATGGGGTCTGCATTCTGCTTCCTTAGAGCGGGCTGTGACTCACCCTCCCTGCTCCAACCCCCCTGGAACTTTGTGGGAGATCTGATCCAAGTCCGAAGCCGGTCTCTAGTGTCCATACAGATACGATTATCAACCTAAAGCGTTATAGTGTTGAGTCCTAGACAGCTGCCACGTTCCGCCCCAGAGGCA
This sequence comes from Eretmochelys imbricata, assembly GCF_965152235.1. Classification (NCBI taxonomy): domain Eukaryota; kingdom Metazoa; phylum Chordata; order Testudines; family Cheloniidae; genus Eretmochelys; species Eretmochelys imbricata. Next base: position 5,474,584 of record NC_135597.1, read on the forward strand.
GCTGCACTCCAACAGTTGGCAAGGTGGGGTGATGTGGGAGGAAAGGTGGGTCTAGACGTATACTATCCATGAGCTATAGCCAGCTGGAGCAAAGCCATTTCTGCAGGATGACATCCCGTTTGTCAGCCTGTTTCCTTTACATTGCATTGCCTGAATTTTCTGGGGGGGAATTCTACCCATTGCTCCCCAACCCACTCCTCTCCCTTCCATTCTGCCTTGCTATTTTTGGCACCGACACAGAGCGTTTATTTCATTTTATTTTGCAACAACAAAAATTAACAGAGGGAGGGAGAGAGAGCAAGATGGAGAGCCGCCACCTCTCACAAATACTGCTTCGTCATGATGCTGGTTAATTCTCCTCTTGTTCAGAAATGGACTGAGCCAGCAGCAGAGGTGGGGAGCTGCACACACACACGCTCTGACTGGCTCTGTAAATCCACATTGCTATCACCACTCGATCCTTTGCAGGCACTGCCTCTGGGGCTGGGAGATACACACATACATACACACACACACACACACAGGACTGTCATGCTGTCAGATACACGCCAACAGCACAGCAGCTGAACCCAGCAAGGGCAGCCGGCTGAGGACTCGCTGGGATACTCCCAAGCAAGAGGCAGAAGGAGGGGAAGGAGAGGCGTTTTGCAGCAAGAGAGGGCAGGGGAGCAGTTCTCTGGGCTCCTGGGGCTTGTTGTTGTTATCGTTCTCGGCTTGTTTTTCGGGCTGGGAAACCATGCGAGATTCCTGGAAGAGGCTTCCATAGCCCCAGCTGGGTGAGTCAAGAGGGCTGCCGTGCAATCTCATTGAGCTCGTACTTGACCCCTGCCATGGCTCGGCAGGCATGAGGGGTGGGAGGGCACATTCCAGGCAGATGCTGTTCCACTCTGGTGCCTGTGCCCAGGACTAACCCAACCTGCAGCAAGCGAGTGTGCAGAACCGGCGGGGACTAGAGTTCAGCTGGTATGTTGTTAATAGCATCAACTCTACCTCCTCCTGCCTTCCCTTCCTCATCCTCTTCTTGCTTTGCTTTCTCCCTCCCTTCCCTCCCTGTCTGTTGGTGCTTTGCTCTTTCTTTCCTTCTGTCCGGCCTCTTCCTCCTCCCAGGCACCTGGAAAGGGGACATCCTTGCTAAGTGAGGATGCTCACCCTCCACTGCCAGAAGCATCACTGCCGGCTACGACAAAATGTGTATTTTTCATAAGTGGCTTCCGAAATGCAGGCCCCACAGACAGCCTGGGCACGTGCTGGCCCTAGGGTGCTGCTGGTGATGTGGGGCAGCAGGGGTATTGTGCTGCTCGTGTGGAGCTAAGGTAGTCTAAGCTGGCACTTGGTTGGCAGGAGCTGGTGTTGGTAGTATCGGCCAGGATGCTGGTGCCAGCCAGGCACAGATTAATAAGAGCCGTCTGGCTGGGCTCTGCTAAGGGGGTCTTGCTGGGCTGCGCTGGCCTATTACTGGTTTGAGAGGCTGCTTAAAATGTTTTGGTTTTAGCGTTTTAATGCTCAGGGCTAAATGTTCATGCATAGGCAACTAAACAAGGCATTAGCACCCCAGCTTCGGCCCTGCGGTTAGACCTTGGGTCACATAATGAGTTTTTGTGCTCTGAGGTTCCGAACCAAGCATCCAGGTGACAGGGGCGGCAGGTTTGTATAATTTTTGGTGGTGCCCAGAACGGGTCCAAGTCCTGCCCCACCCACACCTGCCTAAGGCCCTGGGAGGGAGTTTGGGTGCGGGAGGGGTGCGGGCTCTGGGCTGGGGCAGAGGATTGGGGTGCAGGAGGGGATGAGGGCGGCGGGCTCTGTGAGGGAGTTGGGGTGTGGGAGAGGGTGAGGGGTGCGGCTCTTACCTCGGGCGGCTCCCAAAAGCAACCTAAGGCAGCTCCTAGGTGGGGGATGTCGGGGGGGTCTCTATGTGCCGCTGTCCGCAGGCACCGCCCCCAGCCAATGGGAGCTCTGGAGTTGGTGCTCAGGGTGGGGGCAGTGTGCGGACATACACATCCCCCCCGGGGCCACAGGGACGCATCGGCTGCTTCCGGGAGCAGTGCGGAGCGAGGGTGGGCAGGAAGGCGCCATAGCCCCACTATATTGCCGGTGGTGGCAGTGGCGGCCGGGGCTCCTTTTAAATCGCTTGGGGGCAGCAGGCGGGGTCAGGAGATGCTCCAGGGGAGGTGCGTGGGGACAGCAGGCAGGGCCAGGGGAGAGACCCGGCCCCGCAAATTGGTGGAGCCGGGCCCCTGGGTCCTGAATATTCCTGGAGCACGGGCACCACGGACCCATATAACTCACCGCCCCTGCCAGGTGAGGAATTTGGATGTTCTGGGGACCTGTGTTTGACAAATGAGTTCCCCAGCTCTCTTGAGCCCATTCCCCATGGGCTCAGAAATCCAGTCCAGTTCTTTTTCTCCTCTCAGGGCTGCATCCGGAGCCCATTCCAGGTGGGCACAGAAATGCAGTAGGTCCAGGCCTTTAATGTCCATTTCCTACAGAGACACAATTTTGTGACTAACAGGAAAGCTACAAGGCTGGCAGGCAGGCTGCTTCCACAGCTGCACAGCTCCCCTTCCCCCAGCCGTAGACTCCCTCATAGCAACTGGCTCCCTACAGTTGCAAATTGAAATACAGTTTTAGGCGTCTGGGGATGCTCCCAGAGGCCCTTGTATCATAAGGGAGTTCAGAAGCCTGACCTGGGACCAGCTGATTCCCAGGCCAAAACAGGAATGAGACAAGGGTTTGCACTTGTTTGCAACTCGGGGAGAACTTCTCTGTGCAGAGAGTGAATGAGGTAGAGGAGGAAGAGCAAGGCCAGCAGAGTAGTGTCGTGTTAGGTGGAAAGCGGGGTATGGCTGTAGAGGAGGACATAGGCAACGGGCAGGTCGAGGATCTATCATATGGGGTCAAGAGGAAAACATCTCAGAAGAAAAGTAGATTTTTGCTCCCAAGGGCACCGGTTTGAAAACAGCCCAAATCAGCAGTGACCAGAAGCCATTCCCGTCTGATAGACCTCATGGGCAGTGAGTTACAGGGTCTTAGTTCAGTTTCTAGCAGGACAAGCATCTAGATCCCAAAAATCTCCACTGCGATTGGCCTTAATTTGCCTCCACCCTTATGGGCAGGCAGAGGGAGCAAACAGCCTGAGCTTAATAGGCCACTGAGACTGAACTCCCCTCTCATTCTAGAGAGGGATCCCTCTGGGGCAGGGCTGAGAGGCATGGGAGGTTGCAGCCCATATACTGTGGGGACACAAGGACATGGTGGGTGTTGCAGATTTTGGAATGGGATCAAGGTCTCATAGGCCCATCTGCCCCTCCCATCACCTATCCGATGGCACCGGAGCTGGGCCGGGACACACAGGCAGATGCCAGCGCCTCCTATGCTAAAAGAGTGGGGATACTACCCGCTTGCACAGTGGGGAAAGGGGAACTGGGATCGCTGCCTAGATGGGGTGACTCTCGTCAGGATCGAAGGACAGAGCTATAGAGCAGCCATGGGACCAGCCCACTCATGCACCTGCCTTAGGGTTTCAAGCATTGTCGGAATGGCTCTTCGATTCTCCCATGACAGGCGCGTTAGGGCACCAGAGAGAAATGCACGTCCCCCTGGTTGAGAGATCTGAGCTCGAGCCACAACCTCGACTGGACACTCCAAAGTCTCTCGGCTCCAGAGCTTTGTTTTCACTCATGATCAAGGCCTTTAGCAAACTTCTGACCCAGGTCTGGGCTGGGATTTCAGAGTCCTCCATGTTCCTGCTGGGGGCTCCGATCCAGGGGGTTGGTACAGTCCCACTGGCAGGACACTGAGAGGGAATGTTGGAAGGGCTGCATCTAGCCATGCCCAGGGCCTGGCACTGCTACCCAGCTGGGTTGCTGGGACAGAAAGGGAAGAGCCCTTCCCTCTGTGATCCCCCCAGGGTGTGCCAATATGTAGCGCAGGTTTCCAGAGGCGCTTGCTGTCCAGGCTCTGGGAGGATGGTTTGTTTCTGTTGCTCCTCGCAAGCTGGGTGTGTTGAGCTGGGCATTATCAGCTGGTAGGAAGGCTCAGTTTCTTTGCCGCCCGCCTCCCTGTGCCCCTTCCACATCCTCAGCTACTGAGACCAGCTCTGGCCTCGTGGTGAAGCACATGCTGCTAATGCCCGGAGCTGGCTTGAGAACCCATTTGTACCAGAGCAGTAGAAGCTGAGAAGGTGGAACTGGTTACGGCTGCCAAGCTGAGACAATCAGAGTGAGAGAGGCCTGGGGAAATGCAGGGCACTCCATGACTCCCTCCTGGCGAAGGAACTTGCACATGGTTTGCTCTGACTTGTCTCTAAGGGGAACGCCTGCCTTGTTAGGCCGTTGGTGGGTGTCAAACACCACACCCTCCTACCCCACTCAGCCAGGGCAGAAATCAAACCGTCCCGCTGGGTTTGGGCAGGATCAGCTGAGCTCAGAAACAGCCACTGGCCAATGAGAGAGCCAAGGCTCAACTGTGCTTTGCTGTGGTGGGTGTTGAACTCCACTAACCCTGTCTGGCCCGGGGAGGGCGGGGGCAGTTGTATCCAGCTAAAGGGAGAGGGGAGCAGTGTTTGATCCTGCCATCATATGCAGGGAAGGCAGGGCAGTGTGTGTGTACATCTATCTATCTATGACTTCCTAAGAAGAAGTACTCCAGAAAGGGATCTGTGGGTCCTAGTGGATCACAAGCTAAATATGAGTCAACAATGTAACACTGTTGCAAAAAGTAGTGTGTCCAGTTCTGGACACCACACTTCAGGAAAGATGTGGAGAAAGTCCAGAGAAGAGCAACAAAAATAATTAAAGATCTAGAAAACATGACCTATGAGATTTTAAAAATTGGATTTGTTTAGTCTGGAGAAGAGATGACTGAAGGGGGACATGATAACAGTTTTCAAATATGTAAAAGGTTGTTACAAGGAGGAGGGAGAAAAATTGTTTTTCTTAACCTCTGAGGATAGGACAAGAAGCAATGGGCTTAAATTGCAGCAAGGGAGGTTTAGGTTGGACATTAGGAAAATCTTCCTGTCAGGGGGGTTAAGCACTGGAATAAATTGCCTAGGGAGGTTGTGGAATCTCCATCATTGGGGATTTTTAAGAGCAGGTTAGACAAACACCTGTCAGGGATGGTCTAGATAATACTTAGTCCTGCCATGAGTGCGGGGGACTGGACTAGATGACCCCTTGAGGTCCCTTTCAGTCTTATGATTCTATCATTCTATTTAGTGTTCACCATGATATCCCAGAGAGACCCCTCCAGCTTCGTGCTGTGCGGAGAGTGCCCAGCCAGGATGACATAGACCTGATCTTGGCTACCCCTGTGTGTTTCCTGCTCTGTATAAATGCTTTGTAAGGATAAGACAGGATCAAGGGGACAGAGCTCTCCTTTGTAGCTTGCTTCTTTGCTCAGAGCAGGAAGGGGCCTGCCAAGGAAACTCGCCCTCCTGAAGAATGATTCCCCGCCCCGTTTTCCACAGCCCCAGGGTGACTCCTGAGGGTGCCATGTGGTAAGGAGCCAAGCACTTCCTGAATCCAAGGCAGGTCGGGTTCAGCTGATAGGGCAGCTTTGCCAAGAGGGTGTGAAGTTAGGGGCAGCGGGAGCCAGGTTTGCTTTGAAGCCCCTCAAAGAACAGCTGGCCTGTCTTCTTCCACCCAGCCACGTCCACAGTGTGCCCAGTGAGACGAGTGTCTTTAGCGCGGCCGCCTGTTTCCAGCCTTGGCTTTGCGTCTCCACAGCAGCCGGCGGGGCCGTTGCTATGGCTCGGGATGCGGAGAGAGCTCTAAGCTTCTTTGAGTCGGCAGCCTGCAAAGGGGCTGCCTCTCCAGGAGGTGTGTGCAGGCAGGTGGCCAAGGCATCATGGCCCAGTTATCCCTGGCTGAGCTGGGGATGAGGATACCTGCAGTGCCCTCAGGTCTCTGGGATGCTGGCAGAAAACAGGGCAGGAGGTGTAGTGGGATTGGGATCACTTTTCCTGAGCTGGGAATTGGATTGGAGATGTCCCCTGAGTGTAGCTGGGAATGGGGCAGGGCCCCAGTGAGGACATGTGCAGAGTGTACCATCCTTATGGGCTGTCAGGGTCCCCCATGGGGGATCGGATCCCGTAGGGTCTGAAGGCTCCCTGCAGGATTGCCCAGGGAGGGAGTTGCCCGCAGGGACGGCAATGACACAGGGAACAGGCTGTCAGGAAGTGAAGGGGGTCCTGGAGTCTGAGGCTGCTGGGGTTTGGCTGCTCCCTGCCAGGCTGCAGTCACGGCCGTTCTGGACACATGCACGCTGGTGCATTTGCCCCACATCCGTGTCTACGCCTCTCTGGGTGCTGCCATGATCAAGTCCCCTCCCATTCCCTTTACATCATCCCTTAGTCTGTTTCCTTCTGCCCCTAAGAGATGCTGTCATGGGAGGTCTCCCACGCCCCTTGCATACAGGATGAGCTGGCTAATCCCATTCTTAGCCCAGATTACAGGTCACATGAGCCTTTTCCTCGCCCCGCTGCATCACAACCACAGTCTCTCCAGTACCCAGGGGCTGCTAAAAGGGCATCGTCTCCCTTTGCAAGGCTGTGGGGCCACTGGCAAGCTGCGCACTCAGGCACAGCAGAGCGATGGCGTTGGCGTCAGCAGGGTCACAGAGGAGTGGAGCAGAACTTGGCCCACTGCGCCCAGCTGACACGCTCTGTTTCCCGTCCCCGGTGAGAATGACAGCACTGGATCTGTGGGAGCTCATCTCTCCACGGAGGGAGCCTCAGATGCAACAGCGATGCTCAGTGCACGCCACAGCACTTTGAGATCCTGGGGGGAAAGGCACTATTTAAATGCAAAGATCCCCCTCCTGCTCTGCCTGAGAAACCTGGCCCTGGTTCTTCTGGGCAAGAACCACCCATCGCCGCTGCAAACTAGTACAGCACTTCCTGGGCTTGAGGAGCAATGGCCGCTAGCTCCTGCTAGAGCTCAGGAACCAGGCGATTTATAGCAGTGTCACAAATATCCACCCGAGTCTCAGGTCTCCTGAACTGGGATGGTGAAAATGGCCCCTCCCATCCTCCTGCTCAGCTCCGCTCAGCTGTAGATCTCAGAGTGCATTGCCAAGGGAGGTCAGATAACACAGTGCAGTGCAAAGAAAGGGCTGTATCACGCTCCCCATTTTACAGCTGGAGAAACTGAGGCACAGAGAGGGGGGACTGATTTGCCCCAGGTGAGTGGGGGAGCTGGGAATAGAGCCCAGGTCTCACCCTTCTAGCCTGGTGGCTGATCATGGGATAGTGCCACCATGATCTCAGTTATGCAAGCATCACCTGCTGAGTAAGCACAATGCATCCTAGCCTTCACTCCCTCCCATGCCGTCTCTATCTTCTCCTCCTCTCTGAAGAGACAAGGAGGCAGCCAAAGTGAGCAATACGCACAGGCTCTTATCCAGCAGAGCCTGACCTGGGAGCAGCAATTGACACAAACTTCATTTAGTACCAAGAAGCCTGTGGGGTGTGGGCATGCTGACTGGAGCCACTCCCTCTGCCTGGGAGGCTGCGGGCCAGAGCCTGTTTGATGACTGGGGGCAGGGACCCTGTGAGGCCCAGACCGCACTTGCCTAGAAACACTCCCTGTTGCTCATGTGTTTTGCAGCAGCCTGCTTTCCTGAGTGAGCTTGAAGGGAGCTGTCTGCCTCTGCTCTCCCCTGCCCCATCACACTGCTCGCCCCACAGTGAGCGAAAGGCCTCACCTCTGACCCACTCTGCTCGGGGAAAAAATATCCCACCAGCTGCCAAGTTTTCTGCCTGTGCAGCCCATATTTTAATGTGAATGAGTCATCCTTTCTCCAGCTGGCACCTCTGCCGGGTGATGCTAAACAGTGTGGAAGGAATAGATTGTCAATAGCACCGGGTTAGCATTGCCAGCCTCCCCCAAGGCGTTATTCCAACACATTCGGGAGGGACCAGGGAAGAGAAGCTGGACAAAGCGGGAGACAGATGCCGATAAATCTGGCCAAGAGTTGTGGATCTTGTTTCCACGTCTTCCCTGGCACTACTGCCACCTCGCTGCTCTTCTAGCAAAGCAGTTGCACCAGGCATCCATCTAGATCCCAGGAGCTGCTTAATGGGATACCTGCAAGTCCATACAGTCCCACAGGGCATCCAAATCACTGTCAGGAATGGGGGCACCTAAGCCAGACCCTAGGTCACGCAAGTCATGCATGTGGCCCAGCCACTCAAGCTGCCTCTGAACAGGGAGACCAAGCCCAAACCATCACACAGGGCATCCAAACCACTGCCTGGGCACTGGGGCCATTCTGTGGTGACCCCATGCCAAGTCCCTGCAGGGGGCACCCAGTTCTGGGAATGGAATGGCAGCTCGACAGAGACTTCCCATGTGGCTTTGCCCAACCTCACCCAACAGACAGCAGCCAGGGGCCTGATGCAGACGTTCCTTGCTGCTCCGGGGTCTCAGGCTGCTCTTTGCTTAACTATCCCGTGTCTGTAGCTGCTCTTTCTCTCCAGGGGCTAGTTGCTTGCCCGGGATGCATGGCCATGGGGGGACAGGTGCAGAAACCAAAGACACAGGAACCGAGGAGGACATGGGCTCATGCTGCCTGGAGTTGGGGGAGCTGGGGGAGCTATGTTCTGACAGCCAAGTCTTTCATTCTAATGGGCCTAATTAGGCCAGGCTGACCGCTCCGAGAGGAAGCTGGCTGCCTGGTGTAATGGATGGTGCTGTGCAAATGGCTGTCGAGGCAGAGAGCCTGTGTGCATCCGCTATCCCTGCTGCAAGTGAGAGCCGACTGCCTCCCGGATGGTAATTGATGTGCCATTATCACTGCTCGCTCATGGCATTAAGATTTCATTGCTGGGGCTGCGTCTCTAATGGACTTGGCGAGTGTTGGTTGGGGGCTGGGGTGGGTCCGTGCGCATAGAACAGCCTTTCAGCAGGAAGCCTAGTGAATAGCTGGGAGCCAGAGTTCAGCAGGACCAGTGGGAGCTGTAGTGTAGACTGGCTCAGCTGAAGACAAGGTGGGAAAAATTCCTGTGTCCTGTCTCTGCTACAGCTTCCTCTGTGGCACCTGCAGCCGTCCAGGTGAATTAAGGCTCCCTTTTTTGTCATGGAAGATGTGAACAGCATGTGCAAACTCGCTCCAGGATAGTAACGCACCAGGAGAGAGGAGAGAGGCTCCTAGCCTGAGAATGGAGTGGGGACTGGCTACTGCAAAGAGAAGGAAAAAATTTGAGTTCCTTTACCCCTGCTAGTGTCCACTTTCAGTTCTCTTCCTCTATGGGACCACACCCAGAGCCTGTTCTATATGGGCACAGAAATCTGGCCCAGGTTCTTCTCTTGCCAGGAGGAAACAGGATGCTTTGTGATGAAGATACTAGACTGAGGTTCAGGAGACCTGGGTTCAGGTCCTGGTTCTGTTACAGACTCCCTGTGTGATCTGGGGCAAGTCAGTTAATTGCTGTGGGCCTCAGTTTCCCATCTGGAAAATCAGGATAGTGGCACTGTCCTACTTCATAGGCAGGTCGTGAGGATAACCCTGTTAGTGTTTGTGGGGTCCCAGGTACTGGGAGGGAAGGTACTTGGATGAGGGCCATGCAAGTGCCTTGGTAGATAGTTAAGTTAGGATGAACATATGGGGTGGAGATGACACATTGTGTGGAGCACTCCTATGTATTTATTGAATGGCCAGGTACCTGTCTGAGACAGGATGGGGACTGGGTGGGAGTGTGGCCTGTTGGGCAAAGGAGAGGCCTGGATTTCAATGTGTGTCAGGACTCCTGGGTTCTGATCATGCTTCAACAGGAGTTGCATGCAGGAGTTGCATGCACATGGTTGATGGGATAACTGGACCCTTGGGTGCTCTGCCCCTGGCTCACTGAGTGACCTAAGGCAAGTCATTTCCTCACTCTGTGCCTCAGTTTCCCACCTTTACTGCTTCCTGCAGGAACACGGGGCTTAATTCACTGACATGTGCAGGGCTTTGAGCTCCTTGGGTGGAAGCCTCTGTAGACGCCAGCTAGCAGATGCTGGCTCACAGTGGGTATTATCAGATTTCCCTCCCGCTCTCCAGGATATTGGCTCTAAATGCCCCTGGGGCGGGGCGGAGGAGGCAGCGAGGCTGGGCTGTGGCTGGAGCTCCTGCTGAAGGATAGCGACTGGAGGGCAGGTCAGCCTGGACGCTGAGACAGCAGAATCTTTATTCGGAAGCCCTTGTCTCTTCTCTGTCCTAGGAAGAGAGCAGGATGGAGAAGGGAGCAATTGCCCCTCGGGTCGACAGGGCTGGCCCCCAGCATCCCTGTACAGCAGGCGGGGGCACTGGGATGGGGTGAGGGTTGTTGGGGAGGGGCATTGTTAGTGTTTTAGTGGGAGGGGGTGGCAATCAGTGAGGAGGCAGGGGGTGCAGAACTGCAGGTCCTAAGGCACTGTCCAGGATGTTCCCCTGGGCTGGGTGGGGCACCGGTGCCCTGCCCATCCTTCTCTCCGCTGTCCTGGGGCAGCGCGAAGAGGTGTCCAGCCGGGCTGGGTGTGTTTCCCCAGCCCCCTTCCCCACGCGGCCACGTGCGTGCTTGGCTTGCGGGCCCAACTCCCCGTCTGTTTCAGGAACTTGTGACCTAGCATATCCCTCGCTTATTTATGGCTGTGAGTCTTTTCCATAGCAACCCTCACATGACGCCGCGGAGCGAGGGAGGGGGAAATGCCAGGGGAGAGAAACAATGAGAGATGGAGAGAAAGAAATAGAGGAAGAGTCATGCTGAGGAAGGGTGAGGGAGAAAGCAGGGATGAAATGCTGGGAGGGAGGGAGAGGAAACGGGGGGGGGATGAGAAGGAGGAGAAGAGAGCAAGAAGGAGAGAGTGGGAGAAGGAAGGAAGAGGAGTGCATGAGCCATGCATTATACCCTCCCCCATCTCTCTCAGGCAGTAGCTCTCCGGAGGAGCTGCTCCTGCCCTGGCCCCTTGCCCACAGGCTGCTGCAAACTAACATGCTTGGCTGTTGTGAAAAGTCAAACCCCGGATTTCCTGGAGTGGGGGGAGCCGGCCTCCTAAATCACCCATGTCAGCCCAGCTTTGTGCACTGAGAACCTCCTGTCCCCAACTCCCCCCAGCCCCAACATTGTGCTCTGAAAGGTTACTATGCTGGCAATGCTCAACGCCGCTCTGTTCTCTAACCCTCTTCTGTGTCTGTCCCACAGGCTGGGGAGAGCATGGGACATCCTACTTGCCAGCCCCTGCCTGGGCACCACCCTGCTCTGCTATAGGAGCTGGGAATCTGGGGCACTTTCCACAACCACCCAAAAACCTTTCTAGGGGTCAGTAGGTTAAAGTGGCCAAATGCAGTGATCTAGCTCTCTATCATCTTTTGCATTCTGGTTTGACTGCATGACTGAGAAGAGCTTATTGAAGGAAAACTAAAGTTAAGGGATTTTTGTTATTTGATTATTATTACTATTATTAATTATGATGAGATGCTGAGATGATTGATTATTATTATTATTTGTATCCAGGATCCCAATTGTGCTAGGTGCTGCACAAACACAGAGAAAAAAGATGGTCCCTGCCCCCAAAGAGCACACAATCTGAGTAAAAGCAGGCTAGCAGAGTTTTGCATTTATTTCTGAGCATGGTAAGGTATCTTGTGGCAGTGAGTTCCATAGTCTAGATCTAGCACCTGTCAAGTTTCTGTTTCCTTACATGAGTCTCTCACACTGGTTGACAGTGCACAGTTCCAGTGGACTGGGGCTGCTGTGAAAGGATGTTCCAGTGGTTTGGTCACTTGTCTAGGACTTGGGTGGGACATAGGTTTAATCCCCTGGTCTGCCACAGATTTGGACAAATTGCTTAGTCTTTCTGTGCCTCAGTTCCCCACCTGTACAATGGGGATATAAGTGCTACTCTACCTCCCAGGGGTGTGTGAAGGTAAACGCCTTTCAGAGCGAGAAGTGCTTGGAGATCTGCTGAAAAGAGCTGGGTGTTACTCTTCGTGGGAGGCTGTGGTCATGGGGGAAGAGGCATCTCTTAGGTAGCCAGTGGCAGGCTTTGAATGTCAGGAGAGAGCTCTTGGACTGCGCTCTGTGTTTTGTTAGGGAGCCGGTGCAACTCCTGGAGCTCCTGGGCCATGTAGCTAAGCAGACAGGCTGCTGTAGTTTTCTCAGGGCATGTGGCTTCATCCTTACATAGAATAAACCCTGGAGGTCACCAGTCATCTCATCTGTGTCTCAGAGGATAGGGCACAAGCCACTGGCCAACTGTGGAGGATAATGGGCACCAACAGCACCAAGGAGCCCAAAGGGGTCCCAAGGCTGCAGATTGGCTGAGCCTGAGAGGTGAAGGCTCAGTAATGGGGGATGCTTGAGGAGAAGGCATGTTCTTCCAGGTGCTTCCCCCTTCCCACCAACATCACTTCCGGCTTGCCTGCTGGGCTCAGCGTTAGCCAAGCACTCTAAGTCCTGCCCAGTGCTGATCTCAGCCCACTGCTGGGAGAGCTGGGTGACAGGGCTGTATACCTTGGAGGTAAGGAGCCGCACTGCAGCCCGCACTGGCTCACCCTCTTCACGCAGATGCTGAACAGCCTCGGGGAGACAAGCGAGCCTGGCAGGACAGCGCAGGCCTGGGCTCTGGAGAGAACTGGGCATTGCCTTAGCTTTCCCACCTCCCGCGGATTTGGCTGGCACTTGGTCAAACCCATCGGCACCATAACTCGGTGCGGAGCATGGGCCAGTCCCAACGCCCACAGCCCCGTGCTGCTCCACCCAGCTTTGCTTGGCTTTCGGCTGTTCCTTTTCGGCAACCAGTCTCAGTGCCCAGTCCCTGTGGTGCTGGGGGATGGATGGAATCAGTTTGCTCCCTAGCGCAGAGAGACCTGGATCCCAGCCCCTGGTGGCTCACAGCTGGCCTGTGTGAGAATCCCAAACATGGGTAGGATCCAGCCTTATCTCTGATGGCACCCGCAAGCAGCCAGCACGTGTGCACTCAGACTGCCTGCCAAGGAGAGCCCGAGCGGCTGGAATCACTGGCCTAGGGAGATTGGTGGTTGCTATGGAGAGAAAGGCTGCTGATTTGGGCGTTGGCACTGCTGTCTGCTCCAGATAAGTATGTTCTGGTGAAGTGCCCTGAAAGGGTGGGGTCTAGGCCACGGGGGCTGAAGGCAGTAGGTGAAAGGGACAGATTCTCGGGACAGTTACAGCTCTGCCTGCCTCCTCCTCTGGGCCTCTCATTTCTGTCTGCCTGCCTCCTTCTCTTCATCTACCATGTGTCAGACTCTCCTGTCTGTCTAATCGTCACCATGCACATCCTTCTCTCCAGGTATCCCTTTGGCTCATTCTCGCTTTTCGTCTGTCTCTAATCTAGCTGCTTGTCCCTTCCTTGATCCATCTGCCGGTCTGTAAGTCTGGAGTCCTGTTCTTCTTCTCCTCATCTGTCTTGCCATATATATATTACATGTCCATTCAGGGCATGGGCACAGTGAATTGGCGGATGACTCAGGGTGCATGCAGAGCCCAGTCGTGCCTTGTATTGACCTGTGGCTGGCAGGCCAGCAACTGGGTGGTTTGAAAGGAGTGCGGCCCAGACACTGTTATTGCGCAAGGGAGAGTCTGAAATGTTCCTAAGTAGCTGCCATGTCTCCGAAGGAGCTCACCGTTCCCTCGATGGGAAATGGCTTTTGGCTGCTTCCAGGCAGGACCTAGATAAGGGCCCCAGGGAGGGAGTGAACCCCTGGGCCAGGGCATGGAGAACGGGTCCGATGGGAGCTGGCAGGTGCAGGCACATGGGGGGCAGCCAGGGATGGAGAGCAATGTTCTCGGTGATTATTTTGGATAATGTGATTATCATCTACAAATACCCACGGGTCTGCCTGGCGGTGAGGGCCAAGCATCTGCTTTTGTCGGCTTTGTCAAAATGTTCCAACTCAGCCAGATGTGACTCCCGTGACCCAGTACGGATAGTTGCCTGGCCAAGCAGTGAGTGGGGGTGAGGTGATCCCAGCCTGCATGCAGCCTCTTCCGATGCTCCAGTTTGCTGATGCTCCCCTGGGCTCCATATAACTACCCAAGACTTGCTCCTCCTTTCCTGGCCTCCCTTCCTCACTCTGATTTCCTTCCTGCTACTCTCCCTGGCCCATAAGAATACCTGTCATCACACACTGGGGTAGTGGTTCATCCCCAATTTTTGTGCCAGACATGGACCACCAGGGACATGTTACCTCGAAGGCAGTGCCCTGCACTCACTTGGAACATCCATGGAGGAGCACTGGGTGGAGCATTCTGCACCTCACGTGGAATTAGATATGGTGTTATATTGAAGTGTGTGACGTACCACTGACTTGCACGGATCACCCCAGTGTGTGTGTGGGACATGGCTTAATGTGGAACTTCTCCAGTTGATATGTGGGATGTGGCTTCACAGAGTTTCTCCCCAGTGAATACCTGGGATTGGCTTCATGTATTGTAGATCTTTACCATTGAATACACAGGATGTGGCTTTATGTGGATTGTCCCAAGCGGATACGCAGGACATGGTCTCATGTGGATTGTCCCAAGTGGCTACATGGGACATGGCGTCACATGGTTTGTTCTTATTGAATACATGGGGGATGTGGCTTTATGTGGATCATCCCCAGTGGATACGCAGGACATGGTTTCCTGTGGGTCATCCCCAGTAAAAACACGAGATGTGGCTTCATGTGAATTATCCTTAGTGTATATGTGGGACTTGGCTTCAAGTGGATTCTTCTCATTGAATATATGGGGAGTTGCTTCGTATGGATTGTCCCCAGTGGGTACATGGGAGGTGGCTTCGCATGGAGATCATTCCCATTTAATACATGGGACGTGGCTTCACGTGGATCATCCCCAGTGAATGTGGCTTGATGTGCATCTGCTTCATATGCTACGTAGGAACTAGCTGATAGTTAGGTTGGGTTTGGTTTAGCTAAACAGAGTGCGAAATGTGCTTACGTCACCTACTCCCGTTCTGTGCATTTCCAAATATACTGTTTGCTGCCAGGCACCAGGAGAACTTGGACTCATCCAGAGGGGCGGTACAACGGACTGGGAAATCCATGAGATTTACACACAATAAGGCTGCGTCCAGGACATTTGTGGTTCCTGAGATTCCAGTGCACAGTGTATCCCCGTGCGACAGGCGTCAGCTTCCACCGGAACCCAAATCCCCTTTACAGCGGGTGGCCTGGGATTTCCAAGGGCTCTCCTTATCTGCTAACAGCAAATCCCAGTGTCGGGAGGAGCGGGGCCTCTGCTGAAGCCATTCCCAGGAAGTCAGGGACTCCACCCCTGGCTTTGCCTGCAACGGTGCCTGTGGAAAGTCTGAGCTCATGTATCCTGTGCTAGTCAGCTACTCAGCCGGCCTGGTCCCTACAATACATCCTTATCTAGCTAGCGTCCCCCATGCGCCCTGCTGTGCCATGCTGCCGCACAGAGAGAAAGAGGCTTTGACAGGCAGACGAAATAGTCCTTTGCCCTTCCTGGCGCCGTCCATTGAGGATTTCGATGCACTTCACAGGCACTCATGAATTAAGGCTCACAGCCCCATCCCTGGGAAACATCCATCCCTGTTTTATAGATGGAGAATCCCAGACACAGAGAGGGTCTGGGTGCAGCCTCTGGAGAAGGGGAGAAGAAGTGGGGCTGGATTTTTGTGCCCACGTGGAATGGGTTCTGGGTGTGGCTGCCTGGCCAGAGGAGAGCCAGAGCTGCATTTCTGCCTCTGCTAGCCTGGATTCTGGCAACACAGCACCAAACCAAAGGGTTATTTGGAGTGCGTTTCTGGCCCAGAGGTGGAGAGATTCCCAATGAGACTGATGAGCCCTGATGGTGACTGTGTCTCCTGGAAGACAGATCAGGGTGACATATCTTGGGACCGGCGGATGCTCAACCTTTGGGGGACCTTGGTCCCACCCCTCTTCCATTTCGGGAGGCAATGGCTGAGTGTTATAAGCCTCAGGTTTGAAACTCCAGAGCTCCTCAGAATCAAAGGCTAAAAGCCCAGCAGGGCCACTTCAGCTTTTCAATATTCCATGGTAAAAAAACACTGAGTTCCAAGAACGTATTGCATGTGAGCCTCTCCTGGAACAATGGCCTCCGGTGCAGGTGTGCAAAATTCTCATTATACAGGGGTACAATGCACCTTGGTCCTAGATAGCACTGCTGTGCAATGAGCTGCATGTCACCCCTCCAGCCCAGCCCAGAGGTGGCCACATCTCAGAGTCCCATCAGGGTGAAAGTTGCTATGGAAACTTAAGAGATTGACTCAGTGCAAGACAGTGTAGACCCTCCCCATTCGGAGTATGAGGATTTTTTGCTCTCTCCCCACTCCCGCCCTAAAGGAGAATTTCAGAGAAAAGCAAGAAACTGGTAAAAAAAGGAAAAGAGGGGAATACAATCCCTCCCCTTCCCATTCCCTCCCTCTGACGGCCCCAGCCCCTTCTGTGCTGGGTTCTTTTCCTTCCCAGAACTGCACGGCTGCCTATTAGCACTCCAGGGCCGTGTGCTAAGTGCAGCCAGGCTGCTGCCCTTGCTCCCCACCGGGGCCTTCTCACCCAGCGTGCTGGCTGGGACAAAAGGCGTAATTAACTCTGCTCTGACTGTCAGCGCCCGGTCAACAAGCGCCTGCGATAACAAGCCTCGGAGCTGGGCCCTGGCACAGGACCACCTGCCCAAGGCAGGGCGGGGCGGGGGGCGTGCTGCAGTCCCACGAAGGGGAGACAAACTCCTGCTGAGGAAAAGCCAGACGGAGCGGAGCCTGTTCGACTCCGCTGGGCTGAGGGAGGCCGAGGCCTCTGAACAATAAACCCATTGTGTCCCCCCCTCCCTCCGACTGGAGGGCAGGACTTACCTACAGCATCAGCGGCTGGGGATGGCAGGTGAACCTGGCCTCCTGGGCTGCATGCTTCAGGTGGCATTGCTGGGGGAGTCCCTTACAGACTGCCAGACAAACGCCAGCCCGGCCCGAGCCAGGGCCGGGAGGGGAACTGGCCCCTGAGGGGTCTTGGCATGTCTGGGTCTGCGCCGTGCCTGTTATATGATGGAAAGGCAAAGGTCCCCCGACTGTTGTCAGGGAGACTGAGGCGAGGCCTGGGCTTGTGCTGATTGGCTCAGAGCATGGAAAGCGCTTCATTCTCACGACCGCTCCGCATCGGGCCCCGCGCTTCTTTGGATAATCTGGGCCCAGGCGTCTAGAGCGCCGTATAACCAGAATGAACCCTCACAAGCCCCTGCACTAGGTCCTTTTACAGATGGGGAAGTCGCCCTTTTACAAATGGGGAAATTGAGGCATGGAAGGAAAGAGGCCACTGATTTTGGGTGCCTCGGGGTTTCACCAAGCAGCTTCTGCCCATCCAAAAATCAAGACAATCAGCATGAGGAGCTACTGCCGAAAAGGTTGACCTGCTCCGGGTCACCCCACAAGCCTGTGTCAAAGGCCCCCTGGGGATCCTCGCCCCTGTGCTTAGGCCACAGGCGTGTTTTCATGTGTCCTCTGACAGCCGTAGAATTGAGCTTGGTTTGGATGCTAGTTCCCAGAGTTTGGAGGAGGACAGTGCTGGATAAAGGCTCCCCACTTTGGTCCCAAGCAGGGCCCGCGGAGCCCTCCCTCCCGGAGCCTCAGCAGTTGGCGGCTGCTCTGAAGGCCGAAGCAGATGGAACCCAGGAAAGCTGGAGCATATCGAGTCTCTCCCTTTGAGGTGGCACATGCCCCCTCTTCCCTGCTGTGGGCACTGACAGACTGGCAACCTCTTGCAGCCTGGGAGGCGAGGAATGGGGGAGATGGAGGTGTGTGTAATAACTGGGCAAATTGCCCCCCATCACAGCCTGCAACACAGGGAGACTAGAGACGGCTCCGGAGTTGGATTACTCTGGTCCCTGCTAGCCTGGCCCAGTGAGACAGGCCACGACTGCAAGGATGCGTTTTCCAGGCAGTGGGTTGGGGGGCGGGGGTATTGATCAGAGATGTCTCCAGCTGGCAAGTGCGTCTGGAGGGCAAGGCTTGGGTTTCAGCTCTCAGGACAGAGAGCAGCTCGGGGAGAGTGGGGGCCGCAGAGGAGACGCCAGTTGTGGAGCTGATAAGGTTCTGGCTGGGAGCGGGGCTGCTGCATAGCTCTGTTGTGTACTGCCTCCCCGTGTGAGAGGTGCCCAGATGAGGGGGAGGGTGCACCAGCACTCAGAGATGGATCAGAACCGGAGCCGGTAGTCTGACCCACTCCCAAACTCCACGGCTCAGGTAAAATGGGACCCATGTCAGAACTTCACCCCTGGTGGTGCAAGATCCAAACCCGATTGATGAGGCTTTGCACCCTCCAGAACAGCCCTGGTTTTGCCCATCTCTGCCTGGCTATTAACCTTGGGGTATTGAGGGGTTGGCAGTAACCCCTGACGGGGGTGATGCTGTAACTGGGGAAGAATCCAGAGTCTGGGGGTATCAGAGCCCCACCAAGCGGTCATGTTAGGGGGCACTGCCAAAGACTGGGGACTGGAGACATCAGTAGGCCCCAGGGGGGCACAGTAGAGCCTAACACCTGCCTCACTCCATCTCCCTCATCCAGGTGCACACAGTGTTGGGGGCTTGTCCAAAGAGCAAAGGGACAGACTCACAGAGAGCAGAGAGGATTTCCCAAAGGAAGGGGAGTAGGAAGGAACCCCCTTTTGCAGGGGTGGGGTCAGCGATCCGTCCCCACATGTACCCCCTGCAGTAGTGATTAATTTGTAATGAGAGAGGTGCCAGGGCTCAAGCAATTCTTTTACTTTCATAACTGACGTAGCAAGCCCAGAGGTGCCGGAGCGATGAACTGCCAGGCCCAGAGGTGCCGGGGCTCAGCCCTGGCAAGCTCTGGCACAAATGAAGCACTGCCCCGAAAGGCCCCGCCCTCCAGAGGCACAGGCTGCCCCATGGCTGCGGAATGGGCTGAGCTGCTCCGCTGTCTGTCCGGTGCCCCAGGGACTTCCTGGAAAGCCCTTGTTGACCGGACTTTATAGTCGGAGGTGGGGGGAGCTGGGCAGGGCCGGATACGGAGAGCGAGCACGTCTGTGTCATTGCTGAGAGCTTGGGAGGCATCCAAATGCACTCTCTGTCACTTCCCATTGTCCCAAGAACAATGGCTCAAAACAAGTGCAATGATCCCACCGCTCAGTGCATGGAAAGACTCAGCAGTGGAGGGTCCTGCCTGGCTGGGAGCCCAACTGGCTGAGATCACTGCAGGCTCACCGGCGCTGCCAGGTCCTCCCTGCCCACGCCCTGAAGCGGTAGAGCCATCTCTCGGTGTCCTGGGCTCTGAGCAGGCTATGTGTGCTTCAAGCCATGCTGTCTCCCCATACCCTTGGCTCTGGGCAGGCTGTGCGTGTTAGCTCAAAACCGGGGCTAACTGACAACTAATAAACTGTAACTGTAAATGGGGACTCATTATTGAGCAGGTCTGTTTCCAGTGGGGTCCTGCAGAGATCGATCTGTTCTTGGCCCTACACTATTTAACATCTGTATCCATGGCCTAGAAGAAAAGATAAAATCATCCCTGATAAAGTTTGCATATGACACAAAGACTGGGGGAGTGGTAAATAATGAAGAGGACGGGTCACTGATACAGGGCAATCTAGATCGCTTGGTAAGCTGGGTGCAAGCAAACAATATGCATTTCAAAAATGGAAATGTATACATCTGGGAACAGTGTGCCACTCCGCCATGCCATGTGGGAGACTCGGGCAAAATTCCTGCAGGAAGGGGTTCCCGCCCTGGGCCACACAGGAGACTGGCTAGCTCACCAGTTCAGGTCTCTTGCTCTCTGGGTGGGGAGCACTGCACTGCTTTAAGGAAAGGAAAGCTTGTCCCTGCTTAATAGAGCCTGCTCTGGCCATTTAAGGAGCTACACTAGCTCCCAAGGGAACCCCATGCAGGGAGAGTGCTGCTCAGCTGGTGGGGGATGCAGGGGTCTGAGGATGGCAGAGGTTTCAGTTTCCCCTCATCTGACATGTTGTTCATGGACACCTCCCCGGGTGTCTGCATCCAAGCTGCCCTGGCTGCAGAGACCGGACTGTGGGAGAGGTGGTGTGTGGGTGGGTGGGTGTGAAGGGGGGATCAGCGCGCCGTGTCTGGTGCGTGGAAGGATCTCACCTCTCCCCATCTCTATCCCCCATTGCAGAGGGAGCATCTGACCCGCAGCCCAGCCTAGGAACCCAAAGGGATGTGGAAACACAGAATCACTGGTACATAAACCCCTCATCAGCATCTCCCCGCCCCTCAGGAGAGATGGGCCAAACCCAGAGTTATGTATCCAGCTCGCCCAAGCCCTCAGGCTGAGGAGATAGTGGGACCCACATCAGAACCGCAAGCCTCATCCCCCCACCCCATTCCCCTTCCCAGCTTTGCCCCCTCCACTGTGCAGCCTCCTGCTGAGCCTGATGATGAATATTTCAGAGCCCGGCTGTGTGCACCTCACTTTGCATTAGCATCAGATGCCTGCAGGCGGCTGGCTTGGCCCGGTAACGGGGCGAGATGAAAAGCCCAGGGAAACCGGGGCGGCTGCGGATCCAAGAACCAGACATTGCTCAGTGGCTGCATGCAGAGGCCCCTTCTCACTCCCTGATGGCTTTGATCTGAACCTCTCGGAGCCTTGATTCCTCCCCATGTACACACAGTCCGGGCTCTCCCTCCTTTATTCCTCCATCCCCTGACCCACTATGGCAGTGTGCCGGATGGACCCGCCCTCGGGGATCATTGCAGACTCCTGTCCCCACTTGAGACAGGAGCAAAGGTCTAAGCAGCAGCCTCACCCAAGCAGATGCGCCAGGCCAAGTCCTGGCATCAGCTTTGCACCACAACTGGGCACAGGGGCGGCAGGCTGGGTGCCTCTCCCCCCCCGAGCTGTTGCCAGGACCCAGGGGGTCAGGCAGCTCACCCTTTGGGACCCTGAACAAGGGTGGAGACCGTAGCAGCAGGATGCCTTTGCCCAAGCTGATTGCTGTGAACGAACCTTCCTCCTTCACCCCCTTGCAGGACTCTGTGCATGACCCGGCCCTTCCCGCAGGCGACGGAATGGAAAGGTTACAGAAGGTAAATGAACTGGGTCAGACTCTTCAGGCCTCCTCTTTGCAACCACCCCGGACACCCTGGTCAAGGCGTAGGGGGGTTGGCATGCTGGATGGCCCCATATAGGAATGCAGGAGGCTTTCTCCTCCAGGGGGCCACTTCAAGCCCAGCCCCACTCTGTTTGGGGGCCTCGTGACACTAACTGGTGGGTCTCAGACAGGTGTCCACAGCCCAGAGCCGCTGGCACCAGCAGGCCCCATAGTTGGCAATCTCTGCAGAGAGATCAAGGGCCCCTCCTGCTGCTGCGGGGACTGCCCAGGTGCATTGGCAGAGGGCACAGGAGCCAGCACTATACCTGCTCTGAGGGGGTGCAGTGGCAGGAGAGAACCTGGGAGCATCCCCTGCCTGGTGCCACGCCAGGTGATGGGTAGGTGTCAGTTTCTGAGCAGGACAAGGGGTGAGCTGGCAAAGGCCGTGCTGGGCCCTTCTGCACTCAGCATTGCAAGGGCCACACAATTGCATGCTGTTAATTGCAATCACTAGATGCTTCTGAGGAGCTGGGGCATGCAGTTGCTGTTACCGGAGAGCAAAGGAGCAGGGTCTAGTCTTCACTCCATCGGCCCTAGGGGCTCCGCCCCTTGCTAACTGGATTTTGGGCAGACAGCACCACCTAGTGCTTACTGCAGCTCTCATGGACACGTCTGCTGAAGCTGCTGGCAGTGCCCACCTGTGCACACCACTGCTGCCTGCCCCAACAACGTGACCTGCTTTGGGCTGTGGGAGCTGGAGACCTAGCTGTGCTCTATGGGGCAGGAGCTGCAGATTTCCCTCAACTTGCATGGCAACTCCTGACCTGGACCAGCTGAGTTTTAATTTCTAGTTGAACGTGATTTGTGTTTTGGGAGGAGCTGCAGTTCATAGCTATTCTCCACATTAAAGATTAATTGTTCCCTGAGTCCCAGCCTTCCCCACACACGCCATGAGTCTTAGGAACGCAGGGACTGCCAGACTGGATCAGACCTGTGCTCCATTTAGCCCAGTATCCTGGCTTTGACCAGCTGCTTCAGAGGAAGGGGAAAGAAACCCCAGGGGGCAATTATGGAATAATCTCCCTACAAGGGAAGATTCTCCCTGACCCTCAACAATTAGAGGTTGGTTTGTGCCCTCCAGCAGGAGGGAGTTTGTATCCCCTCTATTTTCTCCTGTTCTGTGGGTGTTCTTGTGACTCATATAGAACTCCGAGCCTTTCTGAATGCTGTGTGCTCTTGGCCTTGATAGTATCTGGTGGCAGTGAGTTCCAGAGGTTCACAGCCCCCCCCCCCCACCTCGTCAGTCAAACCTGAGAGCATATGTAGGCAAGAAAGTGCCAAGGAACGGGGATATCAGAGGGCTGATGTCCTTCTGGATTTCCTAGGTCTTGCTCTGAGGATCAAGGCCCTCCTCTCTGGGAGTCAATTCCGCTGATCTCCAGCCCTTCCTACAGGTGCAGTGGTGGGAACACACACACGCACAAACACACTCGCACATGCACGCACACGCGGATATGCACATGCAAATACACACACATACACACAAAATCCAGGTACAGGTGCACATGCATGGACACACACTATTCTCTGCACCATGGCCTTCCCCCTCCAAAGCCATATCTAGCCAAATGGTGCTAAATTGACATATCCAAATGGCACATCCATATAATATCCAGCTAGGCAGGGTGGGGCTGTTGGGTTTGGGACTGTAATTCCCACCTGGAAGGGAGTGAAGCTCAGCAGACGATGACTGCTACCCTTGGCATTGCTGCCTCTCTGTGTGCCTCTCAGTGGGAGCTTACCTGGGTTTTCTCTTGCCTTGCCCTGTTGGCTGCATTGATGAAGCCAGCAGCGGAGAAGGAAACTCACAGAGGTCTCTCCCTCCTTTCCAGCAATCTTTGACGTCCCCTGGGAGTGTCTGTTCCTCCCGCGGGTCCAGCGTCCCAGGATCACCCTCCAGTATTGTGGTGAGTGCTGTTCATGTCACATCTCCCTTTTGGGGGGGTTTCTAAAGCACCCAAACTCCATGTGGGCAGCGTAATATAGCGATCAGAGCAAGGTCATGGGAGTCAGGACTCGTGGGTCCTGTTCCCGGCTCTGGGAGAGGTGTACGGGTTAGTGTTTAGAGCAAGGGAACGCAGAACTCCTGGGTTCTCTTCCTCACTCTGGGAGAGAGTCTGGTCTAGTGCATAGAGTAAGAGAATGGGAGTCAGGTGTCCTGGATTCTAATCCAGGCTCTGACCTGCTGTGTGACCTTGGGCAATTCCCTTCCCCTTTTCTGTGCCTATGTTTCTCCATCTCTAAAATGAGGAGAACAATCCCTTCCCAATTCCCAGATGGGCTGTGAGACCTCAGCTCCAGGCAGGAAAGCATCGTGGACCCTGCCCTGCACTGGGAGAAGCTCAGACACCTGCTTGAGGCTTTTCTGGTTGAGAAGGAGCTTTTCCTCCTTCACAGGCCAGAATGGACAATGAGGTTCTGGGCTACAAGGACCTGGCGGCCATTCCCAAGGACAAGGCGATCCTGGACATCGAGCGCCCTGACTTAATGATCTATGAGCCCCATTTCACCTACTCCCTCATGGAGCACGTGGAGCTGCCGAGGAGCCGAGAGGTGAGGGTGTCTCGGTTGGGGCCTGGTCGCTCTGTGTTTGTCCCCTCTCTGCCAAACCCCCATCAATGGCTGAACCAATGTAAGCTCTGTGGGCAGCTCCCATCTGGCTAAGGGGAGATGCTTTCACCTTGCTGGGCTGCCGGACAGGAATGTACCAGAAATCTTTACTGCGTATCCCAGTGGTTGCAGGATGGGTCAAGTAAATGGCATCTGTCTCTCTCTGCTTCCTCCCACAGCGGTCCCTGTCCCCCAAATCCATCTCTCCTCCTCCTTCTCCAGAAGTGAGTACTCCCACACCTTGCCTCCTGCTTAGTTGTCTGCAGGCGTCGCTTGCTCACAGGCAACAGAAACCCACAGAGCCTGAGGTCCAACCAGCCTCCCCCATGATGCGCCTTGTATTCTAATCACTGTGCTCTCGCTCCTATCATGATCACTAGGGAGACTGCGGGGGGAGGGAGCCTCTGGGAGGGTCTACACTATGTGACCCGGGTTTGTGGACTTGCTGTTTCCAACCCCAGCCATGCTAACTTGTCCTACACTGCGAAGACCTTCTGACTCAGGTCTGCTGCTTGAGCTGTGTCCGCACTGCTCAGTGACAGGGCGTGGACTGGGACTCGGGCTCTGACCCACCCCGCAGTAGGGTCCTAGGAATGCAGACAGATTTGTGTGCGGATGGAAGGGGGCTTGGGCTCAAACAAGGGCTTAGTGGCTGGTGTAGACATCCCCCTGCAGAGGCTCTACCAGGGCAAGGCGTTACTGGGACAGGTGTCAGGATTGGTCCCTGACGCTGCCTGGCTGACAGATCAATGGATGAGTGGATCCATCTTTTCCAAAGGCTACTTCCCCACTGGCTCATCAAATGGCTCCTCCACTGTCCACACGCCGTGGCTCTGTCTTGAGCATCCGCACTACTGGCTGAGGTGAGATCAGCTAGTCCAGAAGCTCAGTGGAGTCAGAATCCAGGGGCTTAGGTTGCACTTGGACCCTGATTAAACAGGAGAGTTTTAGAGGCTGGATTAAACTAACGAGCCCTGTGAAAGATGTGGGAGATGGACAGCTGGACTTCCAGTATGCCTTGAGGCCAGCTTTGCCATGTCTCACCATTCCAAGCACTGTCAGTCTTTCCTGAGAGATCCGGGAGAGATTTCCCTCCCAAGGGGTGGGACTGAAATATTAGGTGCAGTCTGGGCTTGGCAGTTACGTCTCTGTCTGAGCAGGCAGCATGGGCCACTGTCAGAGACAGGCTGCATGGGGCGCTGGTCTGTCCCGGGGCAGCAGCTGCTCTGACACGGGCTCTGTTCACAGGTCATCCGGGACTGGATGGAAAACAAGTCCCTAGGAAGTGCCTCCCAGGCACCTAGTCGCCGGACCAGCAGCACAGCCCGGAGTGGAGTGCACCACTTCCACCGACCTGGTACGGCCCACACCCTGCCTGGGGCTCGCCAGGGCTCCCTGCATGGGTGCGAGGGCAGCAGGACCCCAACTTCAGGGCCACACACCTTCAGGGCCACCTGAAATCCTAACCAGAGACCCAAGACCAGACCCTGCAACCCCATCCTCCCTGCTCCTAATCGGGTGCCTTTCCCCCTCCACCAGCCTGAGTCAGGTGAGCCTGGAGCCAGCACCTGAACCCAGCTCGGGGACTGGGACCCACTTGTCCTTCCTCCCAGATCCCACCAGCATGGAGCAGGGTGAGCACTGTTCCGCATACCCAGAGAGCAGGGACAGCGGGAGGGCAAGCCTCCCCCACCAGTGGGCCCTACCTCCTCTAGGAGTGAGAAGGAAGCTCAGCTGTGGCTGCCCATTGGTGCCAGTGGTGGCGGTGGGGTTGGCTCACTGGGTTGCCCGCTCCGTCAGTGGCATTTCTCACCCTCCTCTTCCCCTCCCCTCCTCTAGAGACCAACACCATGGAGCTGAACATATACAAGAAGCCGCCGATCTACAGGCAGAGAGGTGAGCGCGGCTGCTTCCTCACCCCGGCCTTTGGGTGCTGGGTTGGGGCATTTGGGGGAGGGGGCGCAAGGCGACGAGGAAGCCAGGCCTCAATTTTCTGTCCCTCTGTCTATTTCAGAGCCCTCGACGGGAGCCCCACAGAGCAAGCACATGATAGAAGACCAGATAATTGAGTGCTCCAAGTTCCCCGCAGCCCAGGCCCCGGATCCCAATCAGCCAGCCAAGATCGAGACGGATTATTGGCCCTGCCCTCCCTCCCTGGCCGTCGTAGGTAGGTGATGGCAGAGTGTTTTACCTACAGGTGGGCGACTCTTATCAGACTCCCCCCCCCCCCAAGCTGAGCGGGGTCAGTACTGAGATGGCAGACCACCAAGGAAAGCTGAAGCGTTGATCTGAATCAGCATCGAGGCCCCATTATGGTGACTGAGGGGGCTGGGCAGATGGGACATACAGCCAGGGCCCTGACCTCTTGTGGTCATGAAAGATTCCCTGGCAATTTTGCTAGCCCAGGTGTTGGGGTGATGCATTCTGCCTCCCTAAATTTCCCCAGTGGGGAAAGGATCCAGCCTCCCTCTATCTCCCTGCCCCCTTGATTCAGAGTCTTGCTCTTGCCCCGCACCCTGATGCCCTCTTTGGGTCCCCAGAGAAGGAGTGGAGACAGCGAAAGGCCTCCAAGAAAGGCATGGAAGAAGAGGAGGATCTAACGGAGGAAATGACTAACCTGCGTGAACTGCAGAAAGAGGAGCTGAGTAAGGTAGGATGACCTTGGAAGTGCTGGGGCTCCAGGAGGGCTGAGTCCTGGACTGTGCTGGGACTAGAGGGGGCTCCAGCTTGGAGGATGCTGGGATTTGAGGGGGGGCTGCTCCTTGGAGTATGCTGGGGCTGGAGGGGGCTGCGTCCCGGCATTGAGTCCTACCTGACCCTGACTGCTCCTTCTCCTCAGGTCACCTCAAACCTCGGGAAGCTGATCCTGAAGGAGGAGATGGAGAAATCTCTCCCCATCCGGAGGAAAACCCGCTCACTTCCAGACCGAACGCCCTTCCACACCTGTGCGTGGGGCCAGGCAGTGTCCCAGACATGCCCTCCTCTCTTCTTCCCCCTCTCTGATGCTGAGATCCCCTCCCCAGTCGTTTCCTGCCATCCACGGGAGCAGCATCCATTTTAAGTCGATACCCTGACAAGTGACATTGTTTTGGTATCGTTCCAGGTGTTGGTTTTATTTAAATATTGATTGTTAGTGTCTGGGACTGAAGTAGCCCAGAACTCACCCCACAGCCAGTTCTCCTGGTCTGCTCCATGCAGCACCCTCTGCTAGGAGAGGCCGGGGCAGGAGTCACGGGGCGCTCCCCCCGGACCATCCCCTGCACTGCTTTGTACTAGGATTGCTGCAGGAACAATCAGCCCAGAGGTGATACTGGCTCTTGCTCTTTTTCAGCTCTGCACCTGGGGAATTCCAGATCCTCCACCCTTCCGGCCTATGGGAGAAGTACCCTCAGCAGGGTAAGGCACGGGGCGACTGCAGTTCCCCACTTCACCCTCCTCTTGCCTGCTGTGTCCTTGAGAGTGTGGTATTTTCCACATATTGTTCTTATCCGTTCAGATGATGTTCAGATCCAAATGGTGCCAAACAGAACCACGCCACCTTGGATCCAGCCTACGGTGCCCGAGTCTAGCCATGGCTGGGCTGTGTATCCCTGGGGGTAATGTCACAGGCTGGGACAGTCAGGAAGAGAGCTTGCTGGGAATTGAGAGACAAAGGCAATCAGCCAGTGAGAGCAGCTGACTCACAGCCCTGCTGGTGAGGGGACCCAGGGCCTTATGCCTTTGGGCCACTGGTTCAAATCTGGCCCACATCAGCAGCGATGGAGAGTCATTACTACTTTCTGGCTGTTCGGAGTCTTGTGTGAAATGAGTTTGTTGGGTCTCAGTCCAGCCCCAGTGGAACAGATCTCCTTGTCACCAAAACCACTCAGACTCCGCTCTTCCCCTTGAGCAAGGTGGAGGGCAAGGCGGAGAGCAATGCAGGGGGAATCTTGCTGGGTTGCCCCCTGGGATGCAGCTGCTCTGTGGGTGTAGAGGCCCCTCGTTCTTGGGGCTGTCAGCCTGGCCCTTCTCACCAGCTTCCAGCTGCTTCTTGCATCAGTCCAGGAGGCAGTTTCTATCCAAGCACCCTGCCCCTCTCAGAGGCACTGCTACCCTGGTAGCTGATGCTGTCTGATTTCCTTTTGCAGCTGCAGTCAGCGGAGTTCAGCCCAACCAGCAGTGAGAAGGGGAGCCCAGGTAAGAGAAGCATACGGCACAAGGGACTGGTGCAGGGGAGATGTGTGTCTGGTCTGGTCTGGTCTGGTCACTCAACCCAGAGATGCCGTTCAGAGTCATCAGCATCAAACTCTTGCTCATCTTAGCTGGGCCTGTCGGCCTGATGGGGGCGCTGTGTCACACGCCCCATGGGCCAGACCCCACAGCTGGTGTGAATCAGTGCAGCACCTGAGCACTAACGGAGATGCACGGTTTACACCAGCTAAAGGATTCCAGCTCATCCCTGCCCCCATCCCACTGCTGATGAGCTCTGGGCCTGGTGCTCTCTCTTCACCTCTTGCCCAGCCGCACAGGATGCTGGCAATAGCTGCCCCCACTCATTATCCTTGGGAGGAATGGATGGATTTGGTCTGGGTGGCCTCATGGCATCGGGGAGGGCTGGAGACCGAGTCCTGCCATTCCAGGGCACCAGTTTAAATTAGGCCTGGGATGGTAGCATGCAGGAGCCAGGAGCTGCCAGCTGTCGGGAGGCCCTTAGCTGCTGGGTCTCAGTCCCCTTCCCAGCTGCAGTGTCCACCTGGCAGCCCTAGCAGAGAGGCCAAGGGCTGGCTGGCCGGTGGGAACGCCTTCCCCCCTCACCCCTAAACATCGGGGCACAAGGCAGTTGCTGGGCAGGGAGTGGAGGAAGCCTACCCAGCCGCTGCCACGCTGTGCCTGTTCGGGGGCCTTCGCTCCCCGGCCTGTCCTGCACTGCTGGGATGGGCCATTACTCATGCCAGTGGGCGTCAACGCTCAGCCCCAGCAGCACAGCCTTTGCAGCCAGGCCCCAACTGGCCGTTGTCTGTTATCTTTGGATGCTGGGAATTCCAAAGCTTTGTGCAGCCCACAAAGGGTTAAATTGATACCTCTCCGCTCCCTGTAGACAGAGAAACCAGGCAAAATCCTCAGCTGGCGTAAGCTACATTGTATCTGTGGGCCAGATCCCCAGCTGGTGTAAAACCCACAATACTTCCATTGACCTCCTGCTGATTTCCACCAGATGAGGATCCGGCCCCTTGTTCTAAATGAGCTGGGACATACAGCCCCTGCGCCCACAGCTGTGGAGTTGGGGGGTGGGGATTCTAGCAGGACGGCTGGAACTGGGGTTCTCTGAGCCCCTTTTCTTTGTGTTTTGCAGGCCTGCAGGTAAGCGGTCGCCCTGCTGCTGAAGGGGAGACACTGGGAGCGGTGATGTATCTTGGGGGAGGCGGGGGAAGTGCCCCTCCCTTCCATTGCATGCTCAGCCTCTCCCAGCCCAGCTTGGCTGGCACCAGCTGCCAGGCAGACGGAGCTCAGTGGTGCAGGGCTGGAGTTGAGACTCAGACAGGACTACTGGGAAGGACAGGGACTGGAGCAGGGCAGCAGGGAAGGGAGGGGAGTGGCAGCACCAGAGAAGGAGAGAAGGGCAAACTGAGGAGACAGAGAACCCCAAAGAGGCAGGATGGGGATGGGAGGTAGGGGGAGAGGGAGACAGCAGAGGTGCAGGGGTTTAGGAGCTCAGGTGGGGGCAAGGAGACAGCAGAGATGTGGGGATTCAGGAGCTCAGGGTGTGGGAAACAGAGACAGGGATTTAGGAGCTTGGGTGGGGGCAGGGAGGCAGCAGAGTCACAGGGGTTTAGGAGCTCCGGGTGGGGAAGAGAGAAACAGCAGAGATGCAGGGGGTTAGGTGCTTGAGTGGGGGCAGAGTGCTACGCTCCCCAGTGCCTAGGCTGAAGCCCATCACCCTACTGTTTGTTAAGGTCCTTTCGGGGAGGTGGTGGGGACTCTGGCGTGGGAAGCCCTTTATGCCAGCCCAAGACTGACTGGGGGTTTGATGTCTGCAGAACGGCCAGCGGGGGAGGATGGACAGAGGGAACTCCCTGCCCAGCATGCTGGAACAGAAGGTAAGAGCCATGGCTGGGGGCTCTGCAGGCCCAGGTCCAGGGTCCAGGGTGGCCCAGCCATGGGCTGGGATGCTCACACATTTGCCTTGTTACCTGCTGCTGGCTGGCTGGTGCCTGTAGGTATGTGAGGTGGGGGACATGCCCCATTGCAGGCTGAGCTGGGGGGTGTGGAGTAGCAGACGTGCCCTACTGCAGGCTTTCTGTGGGTGGTGGAACATGCCCCATTGCAGGCTGAGCTGGGGGGTGTGGAGTAGCAGACGTGCCCTACTGCAGGCTTTCTGTGGATGGTGGAACATGCCCCATTGCAGGCTGAGCTGGGGGGTGTGGAGTAGCAGACGTGCCCTACTGCAGGCTTTCTGTGGGTGGTGGAACATGCCCCATTGCAGGCTGAGCTGGGGGGTGTGGAGTAGCAGACGTGCCCTACTGCAGGCTTTCTGTGGGTGGTGGAACATGCCCCATTGCAGGCTGAGCTGGGGGTGCAGGGTGAGAATGGGAACAGGGACGGGCATTTTAATGAACCCTTCTGTTTACCTGTGTTGTCCCTGGCTCTCAGATTTACCCCTATGAGGTGCTGATGGTGACGAACAGGGGTCGTGTGAAACTGCCTCCAGGAGTGGACAGAACAAGGCTAGAGGTGCGGATGGGGCATCTCGCTTGACCCTGCAGTGTCTGGGCCAAGGGGAGGGAGCGGGGCCAAGGAAACCACAGCTGACAGATCCCCGGGGCTCGGTGGGGGGATGGTTCAGGGTAAAACAGCTGGAGAAATACACAGAGGGGAAGGGAATGGGGAAGAGGGAGTTAATGCTTTGTGGCCCCTGGACTTGGAGCACCGCTTGCTGCCACCCCATCCCCGAGCTGCCCTCCCCGGTTGCCTCTCTCCTGCACGCCCACAAACAGCCCTAGGTATTTCATTCTCTTGTACCCATGCTAAAGGTGGAAGTTAATTCGATTAGAAAAGGAGGGAGCCAGGCTCTTGCCCCATGACGACATGGGGTGGGCACCTGCCACAGGGGCCCAGGCACAGCAGACTCCATGGCCAGCACCTAGAGTGGGCGCATGCATTGTGAGGTCAGGGACTCAGCTACCAGGGCGTGGGCAGCGTCTGCTGGAGCCCAGAGAGAAGCTCTGGCATTCAGGCCTGTTCTCCACACCATGTGGCAGTGGGTTAGCTGAAGGCATGATGTTAAACCGAGACGACTCTGGGCCTGTCGGCGCTGCAGTCAGAGGTGTGGCTGCAGCAGGCACAGATATCCCAGAGCTAGCTTTGATCTAGCTACGGTGGGTACCAACAGCAGTGAATCTGTGGCAGCATGGGCTGTACAAGCCCACGTCAGGCAAGCTAAACTGCTGTAACCAGTTTAAAGGCAAGAAAGAGAGTCTACACTGGGGTTTGCATTGGTTGAACTAAATCATTTTAAAACTGATTTATGTTAAACTGATGCAACTTCTGTGTGTAGACTCTAGACTCATGTCTAGTGTGAGGGTTTGTATTAGGACTGGATCGGAAACCGATTTTCCATCTTGTGAGAAATTCCATCATTTCAAAAAAAGACTGAGAAATTTTTTGGGAAACGAAATTCCAGTTTTTTGTTTGTTTTGCGTTGATCAAAATGTTTTGTTTCAATAAATTGGTTTCATTCTGATTTTGATTTTTAAAAATATTATATAAAATAAACAGTATTTGAAATGAAAAGTTGTTTAAAAATGGAAAATTGAATTTCCCCCAGCAAAACGCAGCGGTATCCGCACACGTGTGCTCACACACGTAGACTGATCTGGCACAAACACATCTACACACAAACTGACCTCACAGGTGCATACACACTGATCTGGCATTAAACCACAGGCACTGATCTGGGGCACGCACAGGCTGATCTGGGGCACGCACACGCTGATCTGGGGCACGCACAGGCTGATCTGGGGCACGCACACGCTGATCTGGGGCACGCACAGGCTGATCTGGGGCACGCACAGGCTGATCTGGGGCACGCACACGCTGATCTGGGGCACGCACAGGCTGATCTGGGGCACGCACAGGCTGATCTGGGGCACGCACACGCTGATCTGGGGCACGCACAGGCTGATCTGGGGCACGCACACGCTGATCTGGGGCACGCACAGGCTGATCTGGGGCACGCACAGGCTGATCTGGGGCACGCACACGCTGATCTGGGGCACGCACAGGCTGATCTGGGGCACGCACACGCTGATCTGGGGCACGCACAGGCTGATCTGGGGCACGCACAGGCTGATCTGGGGCACGCACACGCTGATCTGGGGCACGCACAGGCTGATCTGGGGCACGCACACGCTGATCTGGGGCACGCACAGGCTGATCTGGGGCACGCACAGGCTGATCTGGGGCACGCACACGCTGATCTGGGGCACGCACAGGCTGATCTGGGGCACGCACAGGCTGATCTGGGGCACGCACAGGCTGATCTGGGGCACGCACACACAGACACACACAGATTTTGTGTGCACACATGCACCAACACACAGACACACACTGACTGGTGCATAACACCCACTGTTTCTCTCCCTCCAGAGGCACCTGTCCCCAGAGGATTTCCTGCGTGTCTTCGAGATGTCCCTGGAGGAGTTCAGCAAGCTGGCCCTGTGGAAGCGGAACGAGCTGAAGAAGAAAGCTTTCCTGTTCTGAGCCTAGTGCCCAGCCTGAGCCAACCCTAGCCGTGATCTCAGTTAGTGTCAAACACAATCTCGCATCACAGCTGCTTTAGGGCTACTGAGCCAGTTTTAACACCTGCCTCCCCTCCCTGAAGCCCCTCAGGCACGTTGATCCCTCATTCCCAGTTTTGCCTCTCCCTGGGGGATATCGGAGAGCCCCTCCCTGCCCAAACCTTCCTCACATGCCCGGGGGGGCTGCTGGCAACACTGGTGGGCTACTCAGTCTGGGTCTAACCTCTTTTAATGGAGCCAGGGGAGGGAGAGTTGAACAAGTGGCGGGAGGAGCAAGCAAACCCTAGTCAGCCAAGGTCCCTGGGCTGGATGGTGTGTAGGGGCTTCTCGGGGGCAGGGCATCGGTGTCCCTCTTTGCCTGTTGGGGTCGCGGCTGGCTCAGGCAGGATGGGAGCCATAGCTACTGGAGGGGGCTCTGGCAGGGGCCCTGGCTTTGCTCCCCCGGCTCAGCTTGGGGAGTGGACAGGACAGGGACACACCATAGTGCTCGGTTGCTGGACGCATGTTGGTTTAGGTGTAAGGGAAGTCAGGGCTACTTCTACCTTGCTGCTGGGCCCTGACTGGCTCCCTTGCTTAAGGACCCTGCTCCCAGCCTTACTGCTCCTCTCGGGGC
Source organism: Eretmochelys imbricata (assembly GCF_965152235.1). NCBI lineage: Eukaryota > Metazoa > Chordata > Testudines > Cheloniidae > Eretmochelys > Eretmochelys imbricata. The sequence continues at coordinate 5,507,672 of NC_135597.1, forward strand.
CAGCCTCCCTCCCTGTCCACACTGGGCAGGGCACATGTATACATCTGCATAGCTGTAACCCTGATGGGGCTGCCGGGTGTCGCCATGGCTGTGTTTCTGAGTGGCCGGTCAGCAATGGGGTTGTCATTTGCCTACAGTAGGCTCCAAAGAGCCACGATTTTCATTAGCAGCCACTCCCCATGGACCCACCCACAGTTGGGGCCCCGTCCTTGTAATCAAGCAACCCTTGGTGGAACTGGGAGGGGGCACAAGAATTTCTCGCTGGAGAGAACTGGAGAATCAGAACCAACCCTTCTGAGGTCACCTCTGTCTCGCTCTCGCTCGCTCCTGGCCGCCCCTTCCTCTCCCCACTCCCACCACCCCTCCCTCTAAATTCAATCCCTAGGTGGACATGACCGAGCATCTCCCAAGTTCTCAACCCAATGGCCCAGGCTCTCAAACCGCAGGGCTCCCCATTAAGGCTACAGCCCCCATACCCCACCCCTTGCAGCTGCCTTTGGGGGAGGGTTGCTCTCAGCTCCATCATTTCAGACCTTAGTAGCTGATGATTTTGCTCCTGCCCCTTTGCAGAGCCTCAGTCAAAGCCCCGTGGCCGCCCTGCCAAGCCCAAGGCTCTTCCCCAGGTTTGGCAGAGGAGTTTGCCTGGGCAATGAGAGACTCAGGGCTCGAGGCTGGAGCCTGGAGGCAGCTCATCATGTTCTCTCCAGCCTGGCATGTAATCTCTGGCAGCCATCCCACGCTGTCCCCCTCAGGCTTCCCGGCTAGGATTTCCCCCTCTCCGTGTACCCCATGGGGCAGCAATAACACTCTACTGTGGAAACCACACCGTTGGTATACTGCCACAATCTGCAGGCTGTCTCCTGGTGACACAGCAGGTGATGTCCGACTCTGGCTTCCCCGCCGCAGTGCATAACCAACCAGGGCTCAGACAAGCCAGCTCTCTCTATGCCCAAGGATGGAATTTCCTCAGGTAGTGACAATATTTTAGAGCTTGTGCGGGTGAGGGGATGCCTGTGTCGATGCTAGGTGAAGGAGCAGAGAGGATGCCAAGGCAGGAGACTCTGGGCAGCTGCATCAGTAGCTAGGAAGCCAGGCCCTGCGCAGTGACCAGCAGAGACTGATGTGGTGCCGATCCCTTGTGGACCCCGGCCTCATCGCCAGGCCCTGGAGTTTGGAAATAATCACCCAAGATTGCTCTGCAGCCTGCACACAACACGCCCCCACCCCCCGGCCCCCAAACCCATACCCCCCACGCTTCAGAGCTGCCTGCAAGGAGCAGTGTGTCCTGGAAAGGGCAGGAAACTTACCAGTATCCTGGGGGGTTGTTCCACGCTATGCTTCTTGTTTGCCAGAGGGCGAGCACAGCTTCCAGCCCAGCTGCACTCCCCACCTCAGAGCCACCTCTGAGATCTCTCAACCAAGCAAAGAGTAAAAAGCTGAGAGACTCCCCCTTCCAGACAGTGCATTGATCAAAGGGGATCCAATAAGCCTATGTTTGGGTCAACTGGCCTGTCTCAGGCAGAGCCTTACCCAGCGGGCCAGGAGCATTACAGAGGGGTGAGCCACGCTTTTCTCTGAAAGGTCGGGTGTTGGCAGGATATTGGCCTGGCAGCCCACTCCTGCACATTGAAGTCTGTGGGAGCTCCCTATGTAGGGCACATGCAGGACAGTCCAGTGGTCTGATCACCCATCCCATCTGGGCTACAGCACCTTACATGCCTCCAGGAACAAACCCAAGGAGCTAACAATTTCCTTTGCTTTGGGGTCTTTTTAAAAGTCAAAATAACCAGCGGTCAAATAGGGGAACTGGCCCCTCAGAGCCAAACGATTTCCTGGGCTGCTGCTCCTTTCAGTCCCCCTGCTGGGTCCTTTTTCTACTGTGCACCACATCTGCTCCCCAGCGCTGGCCTGAGACCCACTCCCTCACGCTTTCCCTTTCCGTTTCCAATCACTGCCCCACCACTACACTCTGTCAGGATGTAAAGAATGTAATTTATTGGGAAACCCCTGGCCCATACTTGCCTTTCACTGCTACTTATACAACATATCTATAAATATATATATATAAATATGAATTTTTTTTCTGATTTGAATACAGTGATGCCCCTTTCTCTGTTTATTTTTGCTGGTGTCGGAGATTCCATGTGAGAGTGATTTTTTGCTTATAATTAAAGGTGAAATGGCTTTATTCAACACCCACCTCTGCTGATTTTCATTCCTGTTTTCTTTAGAGTGGGATTAAATATCATTCTGCACCTTCCAGACAAGGACTGCAAAGCAGTTTGCAGGCCTTAAGAAATTCAGCCTCACCCACCCAAGAGGGGATATTTGTAATTCAGTGTTACAGGTTGGGAAAGCGAGGTCCGAAGAGGAGGGACTTGCCCAAGATGACGCAGTGTCAGAGTCAGGGATTGCACCCAGGAGTCTGGACTGCTCATTTTTTCTGTTCTGGCCACTAAACTTTATTTAGCTCCATGAGCTAGGAATAAAAACCCAGGAGTCCCTGATTCCTAGTCTACTGCTCTAAGCACTAGGAAACACTCCCTCTTAGGCCGCTGACCCCCTAGGCTTGAGAGCCAGAACTGCAGTCCAAGCCATAACATCCACGCTGCTATTTTTAGCATGCTAGCTCAAGCCCCATTAGTGCAAGTTTGTCTAACCGGGCTGGAAGGCTGGCTCCCAGCTGCAGTGCAGACACACCAGAAGTGTCCAGTTTTTAATAGGTTTCAGAGTAACAGCCGTGTTAGTCTGTATTCGCAAAAAGAAAAGGAGGACTTGTGGTTCCTTAGAGACTAACCAATTTATTTGAGCATAAACTTTCGTGAGCTACAGCTCACTTCATCGGATGCATACTGTGGAAAATACAGAAGATGTTTTTATACAAACAAACACCCATTTTTTCATGGTTTGTGTGTATAAAAACATCTTCTGTATTTTCCACACTATGCGTCCGATGAAGTGAGCTGTAGCTCACGAAAGCTTATGCTCAAATAAATTGGTTAGTCTCTAAGGTGCCACAAGTACTCCTTTTCAGTTTTTAATTCTGATCCCTTGCCATTTTCAGTGTTTCCCATTTGGATGCACTTCCCAGCCGTTAGCAAGTTAAGTCTCACAACTTGTTCCCCCTCCTCTCTCTCACACACATGCAGGGGATGTCTGCACTGCACAAAACCCATGGCAGACACTCTCAGAGCCCGGGGTCAACTGACTCAAGCTGGTGGGGCTTGCACCATGTGACTAGGGGGTTAAAAGTAGCCGGGCAGGTGGTCCTGCACAAGCTGTGAAACCCGGCGGGGATCCCTGTGAGTACCACCATTTCCAGGGCACAGGCCGGGGAAGTTGACTTGCCCAGGATCACAGAGCAAGTCAACGGCAGAGCCAGAAAAAGGACCCCGGACCCATTCCCACTGCCCCTACATTTTGACACCACTCCTTTTGGACTGGATTTTCCCAGGCCCGGGCTAACCCCCGTCCGCATTCCACAGCCTGACTCGGGACTGCGCGAGCCGCGTCCACACTGCAAAACAACAGGGCTGGCCCACGCGTCCCAGTGGGACCCCGGCTCAGAGACCCGCCCCGCCAAGCGCCTCCTAGGACCCGGGTCCCGAGGGCTTAGGTGCGTGGGCCGCCGCTGGGGGGGCTCGGACCCCAACCGGAGCCCGCGCCTGCAGCCGGCCGCCGCGCCCTGCAGGTGGCAGCGCTGCTCCGGGCAGTCCGCACAGGCGGCGGCTGCTGCTGGCGCCGGCGCCGGCCCTGGAATCCCGGGCCCCGGGACGTGAGCTCAGCCCCCTCCCCTCCCGGCATGGGCTGCGCTGGGGCCGGGGCTCCGCCGCTCCTGTGCGCCCGGCTTCCCCCGGCTCCGGCGCGATGTGAGCGGCCAGCGTCGGAGCCTGCCCCAGCGGCCCCCCCCCCTGCAGCCAGCGCCATGGAGAAGCAGAAAGGTACCGCTCCCCTGGCCAGCCCCCCGGGGGCTGGGGGCCCGGGGCTGACGGTGGAGGGGGGCGGCGTGCAGGGTGCCAGTGGGTGCGATTTGAACTCCGCACCGCGGCCTGTGCTCGCTGGGCGCCCATCGGTGCCGGAGCGAGGGGTGCTGGGGGTGGGGGCTGCCACACCCCCCCCCCGGGCTTGAAGTGGTTCCCCTCCTATCCAGGGTTTGGTTCAGTGGCTGTCAGCACCCCTCGAGCTTGCTCCAGCCCCACGGCTGGCACGTGCCCGCTGCCGGGGTGGTTAGAGGGCGGGCGGCGGGTCCCTGCCCCATGCGCCGGGGTGCGCGTTGCCCGAAGGAGCCAGGCGTTGACAGCCATGGAGCAGTGCGAACGTGCCGCCGATGCCTTGCAGCGGGGGCTCAGCGGGAAGCCTTCCTGGGCGGGTCTCTGCTCTGGGGTATTTGGTTGGGAAGCCGGGGCTCTCCACGGGTGAGGGCTGTGACCCGTGCCCGGAAGAGCCCTTCTCTCTGCTGCTGGGGAACACCGAGAGGGGATTCCAGGAACTGCCATGTCTTCTCTGCCGTCGTCCACCCTTATCCCTTCGTGGTATGAGTCATCTCGCAGTTGGCCAGCACCGCTCAGAAATCTGGAGTCCAGGCCCTGAGCCGCTGAGATGGCTCAGGAAGCAGAGATCAAATTAGGAGAACCTGGGATTGGAGGGAAACGATTTCCCTGGGAATGGGGGGGATACAGAGGGCCTCAGGGTCTCACATGCAGGTGCCGAGCTCCCCACAGCAGCGCTGGGTGGCAGAGTGGGATGCTGGGGGTGAGATGAGATCCCTGCAGAAGTGGTCATTTCCCCCTCCCTTGCCTCTCCTGCATAGGGGGTGATAGTGCAGGAGGAGACTTTATCCGGGGTTGGGGGGTGGGAGTCACATCCCGATCCTGGCTGATCTCCCTTTAAAGGACTGACAGAGGCCCCTGCTGCGGGTGGTTCTGTCTGCTTTGTGCACCCAGCTCTGAGCCTTGCATCTGAATTTCTGGCAGCTTTCCCAGTCCCTAAAGGTGACCTGCGGAAAAGGTATCGAGATCAAGCACTAGCCGCTGAATGGCTTTAAAACACTGGCATCTCAGATACATCCCAGTCTTCCTTCACCTTTTCTCCACCACCCTGCTATTGCTGGGAATGCACTGCAAATGAGGGATCGCTGCATCCCGACATCTCTGGGCTCTCCAAAGGTTGCCTTGACTGTGCTGGCTCGGTCCCAAGAGGCTCTGATATACCCATGTGCCCATGGTGGGATCTGGCTTAGAGAGAGCCCTGCATACAGAGCTGGGATGCTGAGATGTGTTGCATGCAGGGTGTTTGTGTGTTTCCTTGCAATAGTGCACACTTTTAGCAAGTGTTTAGCATGCTGATTTTACACTTGTTAAAGCCAGCCCCTTGGGGCTCACCTGAAAGCCAGCCCCAACCCATCCCGGCTTAGCCAAGTTTTGTCTCCCTCTGAAACTCAGGCTGTTATTATTTGGCCGTGCGGTCGAGCAGATGGGGCATCAGACTGGGAGCCAGGACTCCTGGATTCTATCTCTGACTCTGCCAGTAATCTGCTGGATGATCTTGGGCAAGTCACTTCCTCTCTCTGTGCCTCTGTTTCCCCTCCCACCCATTGTCCCTCGTAGATTGTGAGCTCTTTAGAGCAGGGGCTGTCTCTTACTATGTGCTTAGCAGGGTGGGGCCTTGATTTCACTTGAGGCCTCTGGGTGGTACTGTCAGGTAAATAATAATAGAGGTCTCAGTCAAGGATCAGGCCCCAGTGTGCTGGGTGCTCCACAAACATGCAATATAAAACCAGTGTCTGCTCTGGGGAATTCCCAGTCTGAGATGGTGACACACAGAGGAACCGATCAGTGTGTGTGTGTGGTGGGGGGATAAGGACAAGATGACAGTAAAGCCTTTGCATAAATGAGTGGGCTTCGTTCCTTCTCCTGCTAACATTGCAGGAAGACTGTGTCCCTCAGCCAACACCTGGCTGAATCCGGTGACTCTGGCTTTTGCACTACTTTAAAAAGGAGGAGCGTGGGGCTGGTCCCCTGGGGACTCTGGAGCTGAGTGATGGAAGCCACAGGCAGCACACCGGGGTCTATGGCCTGACCCCTTTCCCTGGGGTGCTCAGCGCACATCACCTGGAGCGTCTGACTGGACAGCGGCCCAGCCGTCGCTGACAGCAGCAGGGGAACGAGGTGTCAGGAATGGGCTGGTGGAGGAGCTGGATTTTCCATGTGCCTTTCCCTGCACCGTCTAGACTTCCCCAGCTCCACAGCAGTTCCTGTTCTTTGGGTGGGGGCGGCCACTCCTGCGGTCCCAGTAAGGGGCCTGCTAGACATGGGATTGGGGCATGGGGACCTGGACAGGGCACGTTGCTGCAGGCGGCAGCTATTGTGGGAGGAGACGGGAATGGGGGCAGATGCGTTTACCTTCAACGGCTCTTTCTCGCCATGGAAACCGAGGCACCTGTTTTCAATCTCTGTAGCATTTACTTGGCCCGGGATGTTTGTGGATGGCGCGTTGTCAGGGGCGAGTCGGAGACCCCTTGGATTGCAGCAGCCAGGCCTGCAGCGCCAGGGAACGACGCGCACAGCAGAGCAGGCATGCTGACACGCAGGCGTGAGCACACGTCTGCAGGCACACACGCTTGGAGGCATGCAGACACAGCCACGTGCCTACGCGTGCCAACCCCGTCATGTAGGCAGCCACCTGCGCGCACACAAGCACGTGTGACAAAGCGGGTGAGTTCCATACACATGGGGGCACGCACACCTGTGCCACAAAGCATGGCGTACACACGCTCTCGTGCACACACAAACAAGTCCGTCATGCTAAACCCCTGTGAAATGCACTGCGCGCGTGCACAGGGCTCTCCCGTTGCTGACATTACAGAGCAGGAGGTCTGCTTCCCACAGGCCTGTGGGCGCTAAATGCTCTGACTCATCCCTTACACCTTGGGTGGCTTCCTCCCCCAGTCCCCCGTCATATGTTCCTGCAGTGCGTTGCTTGCTGGGTGCCAGGCGGCGGGTGAGCCCCTGAATGAGCTTGTGACAGACCATCTTTGACATCGGGGGAGCTGGGGGGGAGAGAGTTCAAGGCAGGGCAGGTCCTGTCAGAGCTGGGCCTCTTGCTCGGTGCTGTGGGTGCCAGCGGGCGAGGTGTGGGGTTCTGGGGAGCTGGGGTTGTGGGGGACAAGGCACTAGCAGTCCCGAGGCGAGAGTTGAGGGGAGATGTGGCCCCAGGGCTGGGGTGTGGGGGAGGAGGAGCGGTGCTGGGAGTGGAAAGCTCGGCAAAGGGGATGTCATCACAGAGGAATTCAGACTCTGCTGGGGGTTGGGGGAGGAAAGAGGGAAGTGAGGAGAGGGGGAGAGAGGAGGTGGGGAGACTAGAGGGGAGCACCAGGGAGTGCACAGGGCCCCCTGCCTGGCCTGGCAGATCTGGGCTGGATTCCCTTCCCTTCCCGGGGGCTCCCTGGATCTGCGCTGGAGGAGCATGCTGGCTCTGCTTGTGCTATGCACTGGGATGTCTCCCTCGTCTGAGTTCTGCCTCCTTGATTTCCAGAATCCCCCGCCCCTTCCCAGTGCCCTGCTGCCCCTGGACAAGGTGCAGGGAATTAGTCATTATCCCCTTCCTCCCTACCACCCCCTTGCCCTGTTTCTAGGGAAGTCCAGATGTTTGGATCTCCTCCTGCTTTGCTAAACCCATCTCCCTCCCAGATGTTTTCTCTCCTCCAGGCAATGACAGTTTGCACATGCTCCCTGCCTGCCCTTGCGCCCATGTCCCAAGTCCCTCCCTCTCCTCTGAGCAGCTCGCTCTCTGTCCCAGGGCCCTGCCCTGCTCTGCAGCATCCCCTGTGGCAAGTGCATGCATTGACCACTGATAGTGCAGGGGCCGAAGCATGGGCTCTTCAGCATGTCTGGGGAGGATCCAGGGGTCAGGCAGGCTGGGAGGAAGGCATGGGAGCAGCAGCTGGGAACGGGATGGATGTGGCCAAGCTCCTGTTGAACCCCAGACTGACCCAGGCTGCAGGATTGCTGAGCAGTGTCAGAGTGTTTCGCTCCTTTAAGCTGCAGATGGGGCCCAGGTAGGACCCTGGGGCTCTGGGAATGCAAGGGGGTGACGCCAAATGGGAGGATGATATACAAAGAGAAGTGAGCCCAAGCTGCATAGAGAGTGGGCCGGATACGGGGAATCATGCATCACTCAGCGCCCCATGGGGGAGCCCAGCAGACCCTGCGCTGGCTGACTGCCCACCTCTCTCTCTTCCTCTGTTCCATTTCCCACATCCGCCCACCCACCCTCCCTTGACATGTCACCGCTGCTTCGCTCTCCTCTTCCTTTTCTCCCAGTCTCTGAGCCGCTCACTGGTCGTTCTCCTCCCACCCTGCCAGTGAGTTTGTGCAAAGGACAGGCAGGGAGCTGGAATCCCCACCTCTGCCAGCACAGGATTCCTTGCAGTGCTGAGAACCAGGTTCCCCTCAGCCAGGTGCTTGCTCCCCCTAAAACCACTCTGCTGTATCCCCAGCCGTTTACAAGGCAGATCAACATTTGCTCTCTCTCCTGGATGCAGCCAGGCCTTCCTGAGGAGTCACACCGCATGACTGGTCCGTATGGCGCGGGGTGCGGGGAGGATTTCACTTTCTTCTGAAACATCAGCTATTGGCCTCTGCAAGAGGTGGGTCATGGGACTAGATGGGCCCACTGGACTGATCTGCAGAGACCAGGGCTTGGTGGGCCTATTGGTCTGACCCGGCACAGCAGAGAGCTGTGGGGACCAGGCTGGACCCACTGGTCTGATCAGAAGTAGCAGAGAGGTGGGGATACTGAGCTAGATGGGCCGGGCAGGGAGGTGAGACTATCAAGCTAGATGGAGGGGCTGGTTCAGCAGCGAGGAAGGATTCTAGCTCAAACGGATTTGTGGTCTAATCTGTGGTTTAAGGAGCGGGTGGTGGGAAGGGGCAATGGGGGAGGGACAGATACACAGTTCTGTGTTCTTGACTGGCATGGCCAAATCTGAAACTGGAATCCCATGATGAAATATGACCTCGGCTTTTCTTGCCCCAGGGGAACGTAGGACAGCAGGTCTGCAGCCTTCAGAACTACAGGGTGGGGGTGGGAAAAAAGCACAGTAAACCCTTCTGTTTTATGAGCCAGGACTGGGGAGGTGAGAGGGGAGCAGGGGCTGTCTTGCTTCTGCACGCTTGGCAGCTCCGTATCAGTCTTTCCAACATTCTTGCAACACACGGCCTTTCCCAACCCTCTCCTCTGCTTGACCATCCTGTGAAGAAGCCAGGACATTTCCTCGTGCCACTTATTGACCACACGACTTGCCATGGGTCTGATGGTGCACTCTGTGTTCACTGATCATGGCCCCTGTGTCAAACCACCGGGTTCGGAGTTCCCACTGGCTGGATTATGCATTACATCCTAACCAATATAGCTCCAGCTGCTAGCTGATGTGTGAGTGCATCAGGGCAGGGCTGGGCACATTCATGTTTGTTTAGCTGCCCCCATGGAAATGTTTGGGGGCAGTGGCAGCTCCCCACCCAACACTGCAACCCGATCTGCTGCTGGAGAATGTTAAAGCCGCTGAAACTGGAAAAGGGCAAAGGAAAGAGCAGGAGACATTGCCTAAGAGCAAGATCTCTGGGTACCTCCACACTGTAGCCGGAGGTGTCCTTTTCCAGCTTGCGTACCCGGGCGTGTGCCAGCGTTGATTGAGCCCACGCACTAGAAGAAGCCGTGTAGCTGCAGTGGCAAGAGCTGGCCACCAAAGTCCAGTCCCATGGGAGATTGTAGGTAGGTATTAAGGCGTCTAGCCGATCCCACTGCCCGGGCTGCCATGGCCACACGGCTGTTTGTAGTGCACTAGCTCACGGCTACTGCCCTGCATGTCTACCCAAGCTGGGAACCACACTTCCAGCTGCAGTGCAGGGGCACGCTGCAAGGCTGTAGAGTAGCCCCCAAAGGAAGTGGTGGGAGCCCCATTTGGACTGGCCAAAGAACGTCCCATGGGGAACAGTCCTTCCCTGTTTCCTGCTGGGATGAACTGTGTGCCCCGGTAGAGTCCGTCCACTGTGGTGAAAGGAGGCGCTGAGTGTGTGTTGGCAGTGTCCCGCCAGGGTGGGTGGCCAGACTGGGGTCTAAGAGAGGTGAGTTATTCCCTAGCCAAGTAGGTGAGGAGGACGGAGGAGAGAGTGACGTGTCCGTGGATGGAAAGGTGCTGGCGTGCTAGAACGGAGGTGGAACGGGAGTGTCATCGGGAAACAACATGGGTCTGTCAATATGACTTGAGAAGCCGCCGACCTGACCCTCCCCAGCTGGAGGGTAAGGATGGTGCTTCATCCGTAGCCTTGTCCCAGGCAGCGGGGCGGGCCGCTTACATTGGATAGACTTGCAGCCGATGAGAACCTTCCCCGCACTGTGCCAAGCCAGGGCAAAGGAGGAATGTGATGCAATCTCTCCTCTCACTAACCCTTGTGACTGGCTCCCATGCGTGATCTCCCAGGACCGAGCCCATAGACCCATGAGGAGCCTGTCCGTGTTCAAACGTGTAGAGGAGCAAGGGGCAAACAGAGGGACTGAGCACGTGCCCCAGGGCGGGTGAGCGCCCTGAGCGTCCACCTGGGTTCCAGGCCTTCCCTCACAGCCCCTGCCAGCCGCACTCTGATCGGGAGAGGGGGATGCAGGCCCGTTGGGCTGGCAGTTCGGTGCTGCTGGGGGAAGGCTGGGCTGTGTGCTTTGCAGAGGGGGTGTGGTGGAGGTGCTGAGGGGTAGGAGTGAGCTGTGTTTGAGCTGGGTGTGTGTGTGCTGGGAGGAGGGCTGGGTTGTGTGTTTTGGGAGATGCACTGAGAGAACAGGTGTGTGCGTTTGGGAACTTGTGTGTGCAGAAAGAGGTACATTGGGCTGTGTGCCCGGGGGGGCATGGTGTGTCTGGGGGCGCTGTGTACCTGGGGGTGCAATGTACCGGGGAGGGGTGCCCTGGGGGAATGTTGTTTTGTGTTCTGGGGGTCCTGTGCTGTTTGCCTGGGACATATGTTTCCTCATTAATCAGATAAATGACTATCTGCGTAAGGTTTCAGAGTAACAGCCGTGTTAGTCTGTATTCGCAAAAAGAAAAGGAGTACTTGTGGCACCTTAGAGACTAACCAATTTATTTGAGCATGAGCTTTCGTGAGCTGATGAAGTGAGCTGTAGCTCACGAAAGCTCATGCTCAAATAAATTGGTTAGTCTCTAAGGTGCCACAAGTACTCCTTTTCTATCTGCGTAAGGACCTGGGGAAGACAGACGGAGCTGCCCCTGCATACTTACATACCAGGAACCTTGTGGGGCCCCTCTGCCTTACCCCCCAGGGTCCTGGCAGGGTCTCGTTGCCCCCTCCCCCCCCCAGGGTGGGGCCCCACTCATGGTTGTGGGAATGCCAGTCAGGGGGTGGAAAATCTGGGGGAGCTGTTGACCGTGATGTGTTCAGAGACTCATCAGGGAAATGCCATGGGGAGCCATCTTAAACCCTGCCCCCGCTCCCGGTGGGCCTGGAGACACCGAGCTGGGGTTAGAACAGCTCTGCCTGCACTGCCCTCCCCACAGGCCCCACGATGCGGCAGTTCCCTACGGTGGGGAGGTGTCGAGAGAGCAGAGGGCACTGTCACCGCCATGGGGAGCAGAGCCCATGGGCTTTCTTGTGGCTAGTCACCTCCGTGAGGGGGGTTCCAAGGAATCGAGTCAAAATGGGCTTGATCTCAGCCCTGTCCCACCCCCCTGGGGGGGCAGGGAGGTTCCCGGGGTGTGTGTGGAGGATGCCCTCTTTGGGTAGGGTCAGGGTGGGAGGTTGAGGGGACCTGGGGTGGGTCCTTTAGGGCAGGCTTGCCATGGCTGGGCAGAATGGGCTTGCCGGAGCATTCCTAACATTGCAACTGTTCCAGGCAGCAAATTGCAGCTTTGCGTTCGGGGGAACCAATGAGGGAACATCGGTGCTGGGGGGACGAGGAAAAGGCCGCCCGGGCCCCGGGCCAAGAATCAGTGGGTTTCATCAGCGGGGCCTGCAACATTTTATCACAGCTGGGAGCGGGGAGTGGAGCCGAGAAGGGAGACGCAAAACATTTCCAGATGCATGGCGGAGAGGGGGGAAGAGCAGCCTGGCAGGACGGGTGAGGAGCAGCCTGGCAATGGGGAAGCAGAACGGAGGGAGTCTGTGTTGCCCCCTCTCTGTGGGCACGGGGGAGCTGCTGGGGGTAGGAAGGGAACATGGGGAAAGCTGGCAGCACCACCCAGGTCTCCACCCTGGGAGGAAATTTGGCTGGGCGAGAAGTGGAGCAGGGGCAGCACGGTGGGAAAGGGCCAGCTCTGGGGATCTGCTGGCGATGTCAGGCCTCTGCAGCAGAGTTCAGGCGGTGGGCAAGCTGTGACCTGGGTGTCTCCTGCGTGTCTCCCCATGCTGTGCCCTCTGCTCTGTGTCATTCCTGGGAATGCTGATCGGGATGGTGGGGTTGTAAACTGACTGGGGAAGGGGGAAGAAGCCCCTCCTCCACCATATGTTCCTTGAGTGCAAGAATTTGCTACTGGGACATAGAGCAGACACAGCTGTTTGGGGCTATAATCTGGAGGGCCCCTTCCACTATCCTACCATTTATGGCTCAGGTAATGCTTTGCATCTCTTAAATGGCTGTGGTAAGAGTGCCGAACCCCTGCTGGGGACCAGGCTCGCCCAACTCGCTGTGCTTGTGACCCGAGCCGGGATTCGAACATGGCTTTGCCGAGGTGTAGGAATCCACTGAGCCATCACCGGGCAAGGGACAGATTCCAAGGCTTTGGGTCAAACCCACAGCTCCTTTCTGGGTTTGCCATCCCAGTGCCAGGCTGTCTGGAACACGGGATTGCTTCTGGACACAGGGCAAAGCCAGGCAGGGATTAGCAAACCCAACGCAAGGGGTGGTTTGCATCTAGGTTCTGTGTGATTGGAACCCCCGAAGTTCTAGATTTTTCAGGAGTGCTGAGTGCTCCCAAATTCTGCGCGCATCAGTGTCAGCTGCAAGTGCTCAGTCCCTCTGCAAACCAGGCTGCTTCTTTCGGTGTCAATCTGTAGGCCACCAAATGTGAACGTCTTGGGCTAAGCCTGTAGAGGGAGGAAGGAGGGTCTCTGGGGAGGAAAGATAGTCTGGAGGTCATGGGCCTGGGAGGCAGGACTCCTGGGTTCATTCTGTGCTCAGTGTGGGGAGTGTTGTCAAGTGGCTAGGACAGGGAGCATAGGCTCCATTCCCAGCTCTGTCACTTACTTGCTGTCCGGCAATGAGCAAGTCACTACCATGCTTTGTGCCTCAGTTCCCCCTCATAGCATGGGGGGCAATGATCCATTCAGAATCCCTCTTGTGGTGCCAGGTGCCTTGGAAATGCCAATATTCATTATCCCCAGAGGCTGACGGGGAGGGAGCCGGGGATGGGAAGTGAATGCAGGCCTGTAACCCAGGATGCTGCTGGCTGGCCCCACAGCACTTAGCCGTGGCGCAGGACAGGCAGGCTCTCCCTGGGCTTTGCCTTTGTTCTGGGCTGATTGGGGGCTTTTATTCCTCTTTCCAAGCCATGCGAGGGGGCGGCGGGCAAATGCTCTGCATTGCACTGGGAACACACCAGCCTTCATCAGCTGTGCTGTTTGGTGCAACATTAACGCCCCCTCTTTCCCCTTCTCCCCTCCCTCCCTTTCGGTGCGTAGGATGTCAGTGAAGGAACGGAGGCTTCTGAGCGCTTGTTGGTGGCAGGGCACAATTGCCCCGCTGTCTGACAGAAGGGGTCACGGGCGAGGGAGGGGTAAAGAGGCCTCATTCAGGCAGCAGCCCAGGAGACAATGCCGAGACATTCCCCAGCATCGCTAGCCCGGCGAGGGAGGACTGGGAAGTGGAATGAAAGGAGAGATGTCACTGGAGAACTTTCCAGCCGCCTCTGCATCTTTGACATGCCCCGGCCAGCCTTCCCCAAGGGGGCGCTCCGGTTCCATCCCGCGCGCTGCCACCACCCTCCCCAAGGCACTGGGGAGCCTATGATTCAATCGCTCTCTGGCAGGAAACACCGAGTTAAACTCACCCTTCTGCCAGTCAAACCCCATATTCATCTCTCCTCTCAAAGAACCTGGAAGCCCAGTCCCCCAAACAAGCCTGCTCTTTTAGTGCGGACATAAAGGGCCTTCAGTCTCCCACTGCTGCTTATTCTCTCCTTGTCGCCCCCTTCGGTCACCCTCCCCCCTTCCCTAGCAGCTCTGGGTACCTCTTGTGTCCTCCTCTGAATGGCAGGATTGTGCTGCAAGCTGGGGTCAGGTGCAGGAGATGGGAGCAATGAGTCTGTTCGTCCCCAGATGGCCCGTGGGCGCAAGGAGCCAGTTCTGGGCCAGCCAGGATAGAGAGAGCAGGGGACGGCAAAGGGATATTTTTTTCTGCTCCTTGCTGAGGTTGAAAGATGCTTGCCCCAATCTTGGAAACTCCAGCCCTGGGCCTCGCCCACCGTGTGTTGACCTGCCCTGGACACCCAGTGCTCCATGCGCTCGGCTGGGTGGCTCTAAGACATTCCCAGGGGGCTGCTCTATTGGGATCCCCCAGTGGGGGCGATGAGATGGAATGGTGTTCCCCTAGTAACTGCCCTGTTCCTTCTGTGTTGCCTGCAGATCTAGACAAGCTCCTTTTGGACCTAGAGTCCTTCCTGCTGATCCTGGACCGGGAGAACCTCAGCTACATTGCTCAGGCCAAGAAGAAATCCATCGCTGAGCTACTTTCCAGGTTCCAGAGCCCTCCATGTATGTATCCTGCTGCTGGGGCATAGGTATCCAGAGACAGGTGATGTTGTGCTAATAACCCATGGGGGCGGCTGTATCCTAATAACTCCACAAGAGGGAACCTTTCTGTAGCAGATCCGATTTGTTCTTGCAGCCCTGTCCATTCCCACAGGCTCTGCATGCTCCCTGGAAACTGGGCCAGCCAGTCAAATGACTTCTTTGGTGCTCAGCATAGTCCAGCTCTCTGGATCTTTGCTTATCCAGTTTGTCACTCTCTGTAACTTTGCTTACCAATGAGATTGTTCCCTTGGGCCTGCCCAGAGCTGGTTCAATTTAGCCCTTTTTCTTATCTATGCCTGACCCCGACCTTCTTCCAGCATCCCTGTTATTCCTGTGGGTTTGCCCAGCAGGTTTACATGAGCCGCTGTTGGGGTGTCCGCAAACTGTTCGCTCCAGCTCCCGGACTGGAGCTGCTTTCGGCAAAGGAGAATGATGCATCGTGAACAAGCCATTGCTGGACTCAGTCTCCAGACCAATCCCCATTCAAGTCCCTAGAATTTGAGGTTCATTCGGGATTGTCTGGGATCCCCCAGCACCTGCCTGCCCAGTCATCTGACCCCATCCAGAGCAGCAGCCTGATCTCAGAGCTTTTATCCCCCACTTGTTTGTGGTGTTAGTCCCATCACCTCCTGTGATCCTGATCTGCCTCTTTCCCCACAGCAGAGGATGCAGAGTACATGATCATGCGCTGCATCTCGCCCTCCTCTGGGAGCAGCGCCTTCCAAACGCCAGCTGACCTGAGCCCGCGCCAAGGTGAGCAGTGGAGTCGGTACCATCGGGGGGATGCGAGAGGAGTCGCATGAAGTGGGGGGTTTCCTAATTATATATGTCAGGCCAGCCCCTGCTCTCAGTGACACAGCTGTGGAGCCAGAGGGACTGCAGTGCAGGCATGAGCACCTTATGCGTGAGATCAGAATCAGGCCGTGTGGCTCGAGGCCAGTAACAGGTTCAAATTTTCTGCCAAATATGCAAAAGTGGCCAGTGATTTCAGTTGCCCTCGTTTGAGACACATGCAGGCACCCAAAGCTGGGCACCCAGAGGCACTGGGCATGTTTGAAACATCAGCCTATGGGATGGTGACCGGGACTCTCCGCTTTGGCTTAGAAGGTGCTAACACTGTGGCCCGGTGGCTCAGCCAGCTGCAAAGTGCTGAAGCCAGCCTGCGGGGATGTCTGCCCCCTCTGAGGGGAGTCTCAGTGCTACCCATTGCTATAGAGAGCCTGGAGCTCTGTGCTCCACGACAGCAACTGCATTGAGCGTGGGCCCAAGCTGCCGTTGTGGGTACTCAGCTAGTGGCCAGGCCCACTCAGCTGCCAGGCTGCGGGATTTGGGTGCCCAGCTTAGGGGTCCACGTTTGCAAACCGGGCTCTATTAGTGATGCAGACTGAACGATCTCAAGAGCTTTGGGGCCGGATCCAGCTTGCATCGGCTCCCACAGAGCTGGATCAGGCTTCTCTAGCTCCAGACACTGGGTCTGGCACTCTCTCGAGGATCTTCGGCCTACTCTTGGGCCTGGAAGGTTTGGAGCAGGGCTGAGCAGAGCAGCTGCAGCACACTCAGCATCCCGCGGCATCCGAGCGGGGGCTCCCGGCTGCAGCTGGCGCCAGTGGCTGGTTGAAATGATTTTAATCGTTACCTTTCTCGGCAGCAACCTCGTCTCCAGACCCGATGGGAAGGGGAGAGTGTGACTCACCCGCTGCCAATGGCCAGTGCTCTCCAGGCGGGGTAAGTCTGGATCACTCCAGGTCAGGAAGCAACGAGAGGGAGACAGAGATCTCTGTTACCCCTGAGGCCCAGAGTGGGAGTCGGTGGGTGAGCGCTTTGCTAACTTCATGGGGCAGCGGCAGAGCCTGTCACACTGTGGATGCCTTGCTGTGCCCGCTCCTAGGCCAGCCCCAGGCACGGGAGCATCCCAGCCCCTGGCCGTTGCTGTGACAGGGCGTGGGAGAGGGAGACCTGACACAGTTTCCAGGCAACACTACATGTCCCTGGGCTATGGCCCTGCTGCCTGCTCAGTGCAGAAAGAGGGAGCAGGGAGCGTGGGGAGGAATGTTCCCATGCAGCCTGCCAGCTCTGCATGTCCAGCAGGGTCTGGGATGCGTGCGTGTCTGGTGGGGAATCCAAACGGGCAGAAACAGGGGCTGTGGGGAGGCACATGTGACCCCCCCCACCCCGTTTGCCCCTATGACTGCTGGCTGCAAGCAGGGGCATGGTTTGTGATTGCACCCTCTTGATACAGATGAGAGCAGCTGGATTCTGCTCCTGCTGCTCTTGGATTCCAGGCTGATGGTGTAGCCGAGCTCAGAATCCAGCCCAGAGTCTCTAGGGGCTGAATGTGGGGCAGTGGCTGGGGATTGGGGCGACTGGCTGAGTGTGGGGGAAATGGGCTGAGGGAGGGTGATTAGAGGCAGCATCAGGGCCACGGGTCGGGGGCTGGGGTTGGAAAGGGTTCAGGGGGCTGTGTCAGAGGGTAGGGGAAGGTCCCTGCATGAAGGAGATGGGGCAGGGGTCTGTCTTTTTTTTCTCTTTGGCCCCTTTCCTCCCAGCTGCCCCTTGGGCCCCTTGCCATCCCTTGTGCAGCTCAGGATACAGGGGCCATAGTGAGGCCTCCGTACCCCACAGCCCCGACCTGAGGCCTAGGGAAGGGCCTGCTTTGGCTCCCAGCCTGTGGCAGCGGGGAGCTGGGCTTCCCGGCTGCTGGGCTGTCAGGCCCCTTTGCAAACAAGAGCGGATGGTTTGGCCATGAGATCACTGGGGAACCGGAAAGGAACAGGGGCGTCTGCAGCACAAACTGGGAGTTTCTAG
Organism: Eretmochelys imbricata; assembly: GCF_965152235.1. NCBI lineage: Eukaryota > Metazoa > Chordata > Testudines > Cheloniidae > Eretmochelys > Eretmochelys imbricata. Next base: position 5,525,266 of record NC_135597.1, read on the forward strand.
AGAGAGATGTGCAGAGGGCTCCACTCCCACCCGCTCAGGTGTCCAGTGCCTAAGGCACAGCCACACGCAGCACTGGCCGTGGCAGGACCTCATGGGCACATTTTCTTGCATACGGGGATGTTTTGCGATGCCTGCAGTATTGGGTCTGTTGTACGGCCTAGAGCAAGAGACACATGGTAAGAAGTAGCAGAAGCGAGTGCGTTGTACTGCAGGGGAGGGACACATACTCCATGAAGTGCAGCACTGTCTGTTGCATGCGCAAGAGAATGCGTTGCATTACATCCAACAGCAGGTGTTGCATTGCATGCCACAGAGCCAAAGTGTAATTCTTGTGGAGAATGGTACGTTGCACGGCGTGCAGCAGGGGCGTCTTTCATCACATGCTGCACGGGATGCACTGTATTTCGTGAAGAGAGGCACATTTCATTTGATGCAGCAGGGGAAGCTGGCTGCTGCGTGCGGCCAAGGGTGCGTTGCATGCAGCAGAGACCTGGTGCATTCCCATACAGTGCTGCGCCCTCCGTTGCAAGCGGCAGGACGTTGACTTGCTTGCGTGGTCAGGGAATTGGTTGACAAGCCGGCATTTCCCCGTGCTCTGAGCGGACATGCAGCTCCAACGGAGTTCTGCTGCTCTTTTGGATGTGGAAGGAAGCAGGCAAATGTGGGCTCCAGATGAGGTAACAGGAGCCGTGGCAGGGGGGAGAGGACCACCCCCCAGGATGCGATTGGCAGGAACAAGAGCGGTGTCCCGTGCCAGAGCGCGAGATGCCGCTGACAGATTTCAGAAGCAGTTAATTTGGTAGCTAAACAGCATGAAGGCAGCGGAGGCTGATTAACCATAGAGGCCACTTTAGGGGCAGTTAAGTTGTGAAGGAAGCAGAAATCCGAGCCACGGGCATCAAAGGCTCTTTCATCTCAGTCCTGTCCAGATGCAGGGCTCCGAGTCGGCAGACGTGCTGGCATGGAGCAGGGTGATTGAATGCTGGGGGGGGAATCCGTGCTTGCTCCAAGCCCACATCAGCCTGGAACAGGGAGAGAGGGAGCTCCCAAGGTGGAGACTGAGCAACTGCCCAGGGAAGGGGGTATCTTGAGCCCGCCCTTCAGTATGCAAAGGGAGGGCACAGCTCTTGAAACCTCTCCTGAACCCCCAGGGGGCTGGCAGGCAGAGTCCCACTGACACCCCGTGCCCTGATACTGCCTCCCTTGGCTCTGTCAGGCTGAGTTCTCCCTGCTGTTTCTAGACAAACCCATTGGGCGTCCTGCCCCACCTCCCTAGCCTGCCAGCTGAGGACTCCTACGAGGAGGCAGAGCCCATCAGCCCCGAGGGACATATGAGCCCAGGTAACCAGCCCCTTCCTCTCCGAAACCCGCGGGAGGTGGGAGCAGCTGGCAGGACATATCCGCTGCAGCGTGTGTACCCCAGCTGCCCCTCACATGTCTGCGCCATGCCTGTCGCACATGGCACACTTGTCGCACAAGGCCCATCAGCTGCACTGTATGCACCTGGGGCCTTCAGGTGGCCCCCCCTTCCAACAACTGTGCCATGCCTGCTGCACCTCTCTTGCACGGGGCACCCCTGCCGCACTTTGCATGCCTCTGGCCGCTTCCCTTTTGAGGCACCCTCCATGCTTGTGGCACGCAGTGCCACCTCTTCCATCTAAGGCCACGTGGGCATTGACTGTGAGGTTCTCCCAGCCCCGCTCGGCTCCCTGCCTGGCTCCCGGCGCCTGCGGCATGGCGCGCGTCCCAGTTCAAGCCCTGAAGCTCCTGGCACTGGTGGGGCAGCCCCTTGCCGACAGGCAGCTCCACTCTTGCCAGGCGCTTGCTCAGCGCCACCCTTCCACTCTGGGCAGCGGGCGGCGGGGACACGGACAGCAGCCACTACGAGTCATACGGCGAGGACGAGGACTGCGTGAAGGACCGCGCGCACTACATCCAGTGGCCGCCCGCCGCTGGCACTGCCGAGACTCCCGCTCGCCCCGAGGCCCAGCTCTGTGGCTTCCTCTGGAGGAAACGCTGGCTCGGGCAGTGGGCCAAGCAGCTCTTCATCGTCCGGGAACATGCCCTGCTGGTGAGCGTTGGGTGGGGCGGAGAGGGGCGGGAGCACTCGCAGGTGGAGATGGCTTTCCCGGGCACGGCCTGGCCCCTACTGTGGAGACCGCGTGGGCTGGGGTGTGTGCAGGATAGTGTGGGGGGTGAGGGGGCTTGGCAACAGGCGCCCGAGGGGTGAAGAGTGCAGGGACATGGAGGTGGGACCAGGGAAGAGCTGCAGGGTAAAAGGGTAGGTGAACTGAAGTGCATTCGGTGCCCTGAACCTGCCAGCCCCCTAACCTGCAGACCCAGCACGCTGACCCCCCAAACCCCAATCCTGAACCCCCATCCCCCCAACCCTGAACCCCTAAACCCACAGACCTGCAGACCCTAAACCCCCCTCCTCCCACATCCCGAACCCCTAACCCCCATCCTGCCAAGCCTGGGCCCTAAACCCACAACCGTGCAGACCCTGACCCCCCATCCCTAACCCTGAAGACCCCCTCTCCTATATCCCAAACTCCAGCCCCACAACGGGGAGGGTCAGGGTGGCGAGTTCCAGTTCCAAGCCCCGCTCTCCCCAGTCTCGGACCCTTGCGCTCCCCCCAGCCCCCTGGCTGAGCCATGCCCTTTGCCCTGTGCTGCCACAGTGCTACAAGTGTGCCAAGGACCTGCAGCCAGTGCTGGAGCTGGACCTGCACGGCTGCCGCGTTGCCTACAAGGCCAAGCGCAGCAAGAAGATGCAGCACGTGCTGAAGATCACGGGGGCGGCGGCAGAGACGCTGGTGATGGGCTTCCAGAGCCGCCAGCAGGCTGAGGACTGGAGGAAGGTTTGGAGGTGTTACACCCTGGCAGAGATGTGCATGGAGGGGGGCCATGGGAGTGGGGAGGGCGAAGAGTGGCCTCTGCCACCGCCTGGGAGCCCCTGAGGGGACTGTGGGGCGGGGGAACAGCTCCTGTATGGCTGAGACTACGTGTTGGGTGAGTCTGCGCTGCCCACCCCCCTCTGCGGGCGGGGACGGGCACCATCCCGTCAGGGCCCCGGGCTGCCCACCCCCCTCTGCGGGCGGGGACGGGCACCATCCCGTCAGGGCCCCGCGCTGCCCACCCCCCTCTGCGGGCAGGGATGGGCACCATCCCGTCAGGGCCCCGCGCTGCCCACCCCCCTCTGCGGGCGGGGACGGGCACCGTCCCATCAGGCCCCCAGGCTGCCCACCCCCCTCTGCGGGCGGGGACGGGCACCATCCGGTCAGGGCCCCGGGCTGCCCGCCCCCCTCTGCGGGCGGGGACGGGCACCGTCCCGTCAGGGCCCCGGGCTGCCCGCCCCCCTCTGCGGGCGGGGACGGGCACCGTCCCGTCAGGGCCCCGGGCTGCCCGCCCCCCTCTGCGGGCGGGGACGGGCACCGTCCCGTCAGGGCCCCGGGCTGCCCGCCCCCCTCTGCGGGCGGGGACGGGCACCGTCCCGTCAGGGCCCCGGGCTGCCCGCCCCCCTCTGCGGGCGGGGACGGGCACCGTCCCCTCATGCCCCCGGGCTGCCCGCCCCCATCTGCGGGCGGGGACGGGCACCGTCCCGTCAGGGCCCCGGGCTGCCCGCCCCCCTCTGCGGGCGGGGACGGGCACCGTCCCGTCAGGGCCCCGGGCTGCCCGCCCCCCTCTGCGGGCGGGGACGGGCACCGTCCCGTCAGGGCCCCGGGCTGCCCGCCCCCCTCTGCGGGCGGGGACGGGCACCGTCCCGTCAGGGCCCCGGGCTGCCCGTCCCCCTCTGCGGGCGGGGACGGGCACCGTCCCGTCAGGGCCCCGGGCTGCCCGCCCCCCTCTGCGGGGCACTGTCCTGTCAGCTGCGGCTTGGCAGATAAGTTATGGCCTGGCTCCCCCTGCAGGCCAAGCTGGGTGCTGACAATTGTTTCCGCAAACCTCTCAGAGCTGTGGGGCGAGTCAGTTCCCCTTCTTGCCAAGCTGCAGTACGTCCCCACACAGGGTTTGACAAGGAGTTTGCATGAGAGAGCGGTTTGCAAGGGCCATGGGGGCTCTGACCCTCCCAGCAGCGCATGCCCTGCCTTGGAAATGACTCTGCTCTCGAGGGGGCTGGGCTCCCACTGTGCCTGGGGGACCGGGACCCCCAGCTGCCCCGTCCGTGCCTGTAACGCTGTCGCTTTCTTGTAGGTGATTGAGGAAGTGAGCAGCTCTCCTCTCAGCAGGCCTTCTGCCCACAGCTCCCCGGCACTGCCCAGCTCAGAGCAGGGTGGGAACTCACGGCAGGTGAGTAGGTTCCTTAGCCATCTCTAACCCCTGCTACCTGGGATCTTGGGTGCTCTCACACCCCTCTCCCTACCCAAGTTAGCATCGTTGTCCCTGTGTTCCGGCAGGGAAACTGAGGCACAGGGGAGTACTTAACCAAGGTCACACGGTGAGTCAGTGGCAGAGAAGGGAATAGAACCCAGGAATCCTGACAGTCTCCAGTGCAATAACTGGGAGGCGAGACTAGAACAAGGAGCCCTGACTCCTAATCCCTGATATCCCATACTGTCCTGAGCAGCTCCTTCTACAACAGGCCCGGCTTGCTGCTACCCACAGAAATGTTGTGAACCCTGAGGAGGGACTCTGCCCTGGGACGTGCCCGCAGCTTGGGGGGCGTGCCCGAGGGCACAGCCTTACCCATGAAATTCGAGGGAGGGAGATGCCCTTGTGAGACCGGACAGCACAGGGTTGTTCCTTGTGGGCTGTTGTGCCTTTTGAATGGTCCCATGTGATGGGGCTTTCTCCTCCCTGGGGAGCTGCCCCCCATCTCCTGGGTCTGCCCATGGGGAAATCTCTGACGTTCAGCCTGAAATTCCCTCTGCTTATCCACTCCCCTCGCCTCAGTGATCATTGTCTGCAGCACCCTTGTCTCTCTTAGGTGAGAGGTTCCCAGTTTGGCTCTGATTCAGATGAGGAGAACTCCCCGGTCAGCCCCGCTGCAGCCGGCTGCATCCCAGCTGGAGAGCCAAGGAAAGGGGGTGAGTATTGCCCAGCCTGACCACTCTGTGCAGCATCAGTTACTCCAGCCATCCTGTCTGTGGGACCCAGGGCTGGAACAGCCGGGGTGCTGGGTGCATTGGCGGAGCAGTGGTGGTGGGGAGATGACCCAGGCGTGGAAGAGCCGGGGTGCTGGGTGCATTGGCGGAGCAGTGGGGTAACTGCACGCAGAGCCTGTGCTCTCACCCCAGACTTCCCTGAACTCCTTTCCCACAGTGCCCGGAGGCATCAGCTGCAGTTTGTGCTGGGTGGGTGGGTGCCGAGCCCTCTCCCCAGTGGCGGAGCCGGCAGCGGGGGCGCGTCTCATAATGAGAGGCCTTGGGGGCACTCTGCAGGTTTCCTGGACGTGCTGTTGCAAAGCCAGTGGCAGAAGCTGTGGTGCAGGGTGGAGCAGGGCGCCCTGCGGATGTTCAGAGACCCCAGCTGCACTGAGAGCCCTGAGTACGCTGTGCCGCTGGCGGGCAGCAATGTGACCCCGGGGGCTGACGCCGGCCGACGCCATCGCATCCACATCAGCCAGCAAGGCAGAGAGGTCGCCGTCCTGCAGGTGCGTGGTGCATCTGTGCTAACCCATATGGTGCTGGCGTGGCCTGCAGCCAAGCTGTAGCAGAGAGACCATTAGTCTGGTGGTAGGGGGGCAGCCCTCACTGGCAGCGTCCCGCGGATGGTAGGAACAGGATCTGCCCTCCCTTCCTGGAGCTCCAGATGGTGCTGTGGTCACACAGACGTAGGAGCCGCACTCCGCGCCGATAGTGCTGTGCATGGAGAGATGCAGCAAGGAACCAGCCTGTTTCCCCCACCCTCTGCTCTGCCTGGTCCCTTTCCTGCCCTTCTGGCTGCCGAGCCAATGCCATTCCCCAGAGGAGGGCATCTCCCTGGCCCTCCCTAATGGTTCTGGCCCAGAGCCGATGACTGAGCCCTGTCCCCTTCTCTGGTGCAGACCCACTCGGATGAAGAGAGGGACGTCTGGCTGAAGATCCTGCAGGTGGAGAAGGGAGCGGAACCAGCCTCTGTGTATGAAACCTCAGTCCTTGGAGATGCCCCCAGCTCCACGCCTGTGGGGTAAGGAGGACCTGGCCCCTCCGTCCCACAGCACCCCCGAGACACAGTGCCTCTTCAGAGCAGCTCCCCCTATTCCCTATCTTTAGGTTGTCCCAGCTTTGTCCCTCCCTCAGCCTTCTTTCCATTCTCCTTCCCCCTCTGCTAAGGCAGGGGACCTGGCTGCCCATGGGTGCCTTTCCTGGGACAGAGCCCCAGGGCACAGGATCCTGGCGGCTACTGCATCTGGCACTGCCATGGGGACCCAGTTACAGAACTAGTGCATGACTGAAGCATGTGCTAGCCATGTTGGGGACAACCCGTGTTGTGTCTGGACCCCTGGTGTTACTGCTCAGACGCATAGGGCAGCCAGGCAGCACTCATCAGACCTGCTGCGTCTGGTTCGAAGCGCTCACGGGCCCCAGGTGCTAAGCATGGAAAATCGCCACCACTGATGGGTGCCCAGAGTCACAGGGCTTCCTCTCTGCTCTGCCTGCAGGGGCCTGCTGCTGCGGAGATTCCCGACCCCCAACACCTACATGGACGACCCCTTTGGGCAGCTCCCGCCGGCGATGCACTCCAGCCCAGTCTACTCCAACGCGGATATACTGCACCAGCTGGTAACCTCCACGTAGTCCGGCATCTGTAGGCATTTCTAGCAAGCGGGCCAGCCCCTTGACGGGCGGAGCTTGGCGAAACTCCATGGGCTGAGCTGCCCCCATGGGGATCTGGGCTGGCGCATCTGGCCAGTTCGTCCACAGGCTCCTCACTGGCTTCTCTTTGCAGCAGCGGACCTTGGACAGAGCTGCCCAAGACCAGATGCAGAGACTCCCATGTCCCCTTCCCGACAGTGCCTTCAGCAACCCCCGGAGCAGAGCTCCGGAGGAGACAGGTGAGTGACGGCAGGGACCTGGCTGTACCAGGGGGCAGACTCTATGTCCGACAGCAGCTGAGCGCGGCCCCATCGCGATAAGAGGCACCGACCCAGCACTAGTCGGCTCTGGCTGTAGGCTGGTTCAGCATGCCCGGGCGGGGAATCCCTTTCTGAGTGCTCACGGTCACACAGCCATTGACCCCTTTCTCTCCCATGCTCTTCCAGCTGCTCCTCCAACCGGCCCGGGCAAGTCTCTGAACGAGCAGTGGGTAGAGGTGGCCCCAGAGCTGAGGAGCCGGGATTTTTTCCAGTCCCAGCGGACGCTGACGCAGCCTGAGAGGAAGGGTGCCCCAGACAGCTTGGATTTCTTAATTGGTATGATCGCTGCACAGCCTCAGGCAGGTTGCTGACCCCCTGCCCCTGTGCCAGGGGTTGGCAAGACTTACCCAGTGCAGGAGAGGGCTGGGAATGTTGAGCCATGGGTGTCCTGCGACTCTCGGGGCATAGCTGTAACCCAGAGTGAGTCAGGGTGGCGGGACTGGGCCTTCAGCTTCCCGTGTGGGTTCACATGGCTCCACGATCCGCCTTCTTGCAGGTAAGAGGGCCTTCCCCAAGCTGGAGGAGAAGGTAGGGCAGCTGGAAAGAGCATGCCGGATGAAAACCAGGCTGAAGGCCGGCTCGGAGATGAACCTGCTAGCCATCGGCAAGTCTCTGAAGGGCCACATAGCCACCGCCACCAGCTCAGCAGGCTCCGAGGTAAGGGAGGATGGAGCAGGATGGGTGAGAGTCAGACACTGGGCAGCCATGAGACAGAACAGTTGGGGGCTAGAAACGATCAGGGGCTCTCCTAGGGCTTCCTGCCTTTCTCTTCTCCCATCCCTTTCCCAGCATCATCTCTTCTCCCTCTTTCCCTCTCCTCATTCTGCTGCTTCTCTCCTGTTTCTTGAGAAAGTCAGGTCTACCTTAGGTCCTTCTTTCTTGCCTTTAGACAAAGTGGGGAAGTGATTCCATATGGAGGGGAGCTGCTATGGCATGTGTGGGGCTCCCTAGACAGGGGGAGAGGTCTGACCACAGACTGAGCTGGAATGGCCCCAGAGCAGTGGTTCTCAACCTATTTACCATTGTGGGCCGCATCCAATACTACCTATATGGCCCTGAGGATGTCACATGGGCCGTAGCTCTGTGCTGATTGGGCCACAGGTTGAGAATCACTGCCCTAGAGTCCCTGTTCACAGCTAACCCCCCGGACAGGTTGGAAAGAAGGGCAAAAGGGGGCTCCCACACCCACCCCTCTTCTCTCCACCCTTGTGTGCAGGGTTCCTTCCTAACACCTCTGCTGAAACGCACCACCTCCACCAAGAGTGCCCTGAGGCGAGCGCCTTCCGTGGTCATCATTGAAAAGGGGAAGGTTCTGCAGAAGAGAAAGGTACTGAGGAGCATCCCCTCTGCTAGGGAGAGTCGTGCTGGGGGTGGGGGAAAGGCCTGGCTCACCTAGCACGCTCTCCCCGCCCCCCTCAGGAAATGGGAATAATTGTCCTTTCTCCATCCGTCTCTTTCAGGAATGGGAGATGAAGTCTGCCATGTAATTGGCCCCTTCTACCCGCTGAGCGTTCCCAAAGGCAGGAGACATTGCACTGTACATATACATATCAGACCATGCGTCTATACATGCATGCTGCATGTGGATCATGCAGAATAAACTCTGAATCTCTCCTTTTTTTTTTACTGTAGTTATCAGTGTTACAGTAACTTTTTTTTATTTTTTAAACTGACTGGATTTTTATAGGTTGTCTGCAGTGGCACTGAAATGGGGAAAAGGAGACCGGGCTGGGTGAGGGTGGGCTCGCCCCAGCGTTACTGGGTCGGGACTCTTCACAGCAGTATATCCATCTGGTACCATTTTCCAGGGAGCAATTCCGCAGTGGCTTGCGACCTCATTAGTCACCAGCACTCTCCTCCTTGCAGTTGATGTGACAGAGTGGAGCCAAGATGGCTTCTTTGTCTGCATTTACAGAACCTTCCTGCAGCTTCAAATTGCATAGGCTGATGCTTCAGAAGACAGTTCTCTTGAATGGCTCCTGACACATGGGATGAAAGGATGAGAGCAAACGTGAACAACACCTTCAACGCTGGAGTCCACCCATGCTGTTAGACCCTAAAGAAAGTGGAGATGCAAACAGAATACTCTGGGCTACCTAGCCAGGTTTCTTGAGTCCTTTGAAGTCTTTCATGGATCTCCTCCACTCCTCTTTCTAGCAAACACCTTTCTCCATAGAGATAACAGCCCTACTTTTGGTTTCCAGATAGACACAGACATTTTACGGTGCAGGGATGGAATGATGCAGCTCTTCGATAACATTACATGCATTGTGCAGCTGGGCATGTCTGAAATCAGAAGAAGAGTGCTTCTAACTGGGTACACTGGCCATACACCCAGGAGTCTAGAGGGGAGGAGGAGGCTGCCAGGAGGTATGCATGCTACCCTGAAGTGCCTCCTCTGGCCAGCTGTTCTTGGAAGCCCGCATGTTGGGACTGAAAGGGAACATCAGTGGGGACTGAGAAGTGTGGCAGCTGCTTTTAAAGTGGTCTGTGGTGATCACAGGTTTTACTAAGAGGAGAGACAATCATATAGCCATTTAGAGACAGGCAATTCACTTCTTTTTGAAACATCAGTGTCCATTGAGCTAATACCCTGTGGAACAACAGTAAGTGCCAACTGTGGTTTAGTGGATCGAGCACAGGGCAGGGAGTCAAGACGGCTGGGTTTTGTCCTCGGCTCTGCCACTCCACAACATTGGGAAAGTCTCTTCTCCTCTGTGTCCCTCAGCTTCTCCCTCTGTCAAACAGACCTAATGACACTGACCCACCTTCATAAAGCAGTCCGAGATCTGCTGCAGTCAGCAACAGAGCAAGGGCAAAGTCTGGTTAGTAACTCTCCCAAGCCTGAAATCTCAGATGCCGAGTGAATATTTAAGACTGAGGCATGGACACAACTTTCATTACAGCAAGTGGCATGAGAGTAACTGCATTGAGAATAGTGGAAACACAGGAGCATTGATTGTATTTATCTTTATAGGGACTCAGTCAGCTTCAAGGTAATCTGTTGTGAATAAAGGAGTGCCTTGTGTTACAAATAACACCTTAGGTGATGAAAAGAATTTTTCAAAATATAGAGAACATATCATTATTTATGTTCTTTGGCTAAGACTTGGACAACGGAAATCAATTTCACGTCACTTTCATTGTCTGGTTCTGATCCGCAATCAAAGTTGCCTTCCCCTGGGTCTGCCCAGAGCCATATTGAAGTCAACAAGGCTGCAGTTGGCCCAGTGTGACAGCCACCCCAACACACCTGGGATGGAAACAGACACCTCCAGAGCTAAAAGCCGGAGTCACTCCTGCTGGGCTATAAGAGATTCCCATCCTCAGTGGAGCACAAAGAAGAACTCATACCACACAGTGCCCAGTGGGTTTCACAAGGGCTTGCTCATGCAAAATCAGTAATTTACAGGATCAGGTTATAAGAACCTGACTGTAATCTAAAGCAAAACAGACTTTGTTGATTTCCATTTGTTGATTTCCAATGTTTGGGCTGCAAACCCTGCAGGAGAACTGTTATTTGTTTAAAAGCAACTGTTTGCATTGGATTTTGTTTTGTAATTGTAGAAATATTTTTTCTGATGTTCTTGAGTTTTTTAAAAACATGCTTTTACCAAATGGAAACTGGGGGGACTGGGGGAGAGGAAATGTTAAATTGACATTTTGTGTAACTTGTTAATTCAGAAAGATGTGAGGGTTAGATTGGGGAGGTGGGGTGTCTTTTTTGTTTGTTTTTTGCTGGGGTTTTGGGTTGTTTTTAACAAATTATCATGTCAAATAAATGTTTCAAACCCCACCTTTTATCTTGTAAAATGGACGATACCTGGAGGGGGTTTCCTTTAGTCTGGTTTGTGCAGTGATTTTGTGATAGGGAAATATTGATTAGGAACATGGCTGAGGTTCAACAGACATTTTGGTTCTGATCCAGGGTGAGATTAAAACCCAGGTGAGGTGAAAAAAGCTGGTGCATGAAAGGGCTGGATCCCCAGTTCTCCTGCCCCACCCCACCATCTCTTTAAGTTTAAAAATAAGACATCCACTGCTGGATGGAAATAAGGGGAAACCACATGGAAAACGAGAGAGCGCTTTACTTTAAAGGACGTTTTAGGGGAACACCACTTCCCATAGCATAGCAGTGGATTTTTCCCTCAAGGGCACAGTTCTGCTGCCCTCCAGCATACAATGCAATTGGCACAAGCAGCCACTGAATGTTTAAAAAACAGGAGGACTTGTGGCTCCTTAGAGACTAACAAATTTATTTGTTATTTATTATTACCAACGCTTATGCTCTAATAAAATTTGTTAGTCTCTAAGCTGCTGCAAGTACTCCTGTTCTTTTTGCAGATACAGACTAACACGGCTGTTACTCTGAAACCTGAATATTTAAAATGGTATTTATCAGTTTTAATGCGTTTTCAATACATCTTAAAATAAGGGTGGCGGGGGTCACCCTGTGTCCTCCTGACTCCATCCCCCAGCTCCCCCATACCCTCCTGTCCTGTGACTCCCTCACCCAGTTCGCCTATACTTGCCAGACCCCCAGCTCCCCCAGACCCCAGGACCCCTCCCCCATAGCCCCCTGCTCCCCCATACCCTGCGACCCCTCCCCCAGCTCCCCCATAGTCCCCTGCTCCCCCATACCTTCCTGATCCCCACCCCCAGCTCCCCCATACCCCCCTGGCCCCACCCCCAGATCCTCCATGCCCTCCTGATCCCTTCCCCAAGCTCCCCCATAGCCCCCTGCTCCCCCATACCCCACAACCCCACCCCCAGCTCCCCCATACCCTCCTGACCCCTTCCCCCAGCTCCCCCATATCCCGCGACCCCTCCCCCAGCTCCCCCATAGCCCCCAGCTGCCCCTGCCCCCAGATCCTCCATGCCCTCCTTTCCCCTTCCCCAAGCTCCCCCATAGCCCCCTGCTCCCCCATACCCTGCGACCCCTCCCCCAGATCCCCCATACCCCCCTGCCCCCAGATCCTCCATGCCCTCCTGACCCCTTCCCCAAGCTCCCCCATAGCCCCCTGCTCCCCCATACCCTGCGACCCCTCCCCCAGATCCCCCATACCCTCCTGATCCCACCCCCAGCTCCCCCATAGCCCCCTGCTCCCCCATACCCCACAACCCCACCCCCAGCTCCCCCATACCCTCCTGACCCCTTCCCCCAGCTCCCCCATACCCCGCGACCCCTCCCCCAGATCCTCCATGCCCTCCTTTCCCCTTCCCCAAGCTCCCCCATAGCCCCCTGCTCCCCCATACCCTGCCACTCCTCCCCCAGATCCCCCATACCCTCCTGATCCCCACCCCCAGCTCCCCCATACCCCGCGACCCCTCCCCCAGCTTCCCCATAGCCCCCAGCTCCCCCATACCCCCCTGCCCCCAGATCCTCCATGCCCTCCTGACCCCTTCCCCAAGCTCCCCCATAGCCCCCAGCTCCCCCATACCCAGCGACCCCTCCCCCAGCTCCTCCATGCCCTCCTGACCCCTTCCCCAAGCTCCCCCATATCCAGCGACCCCTCCCCCTGATCCCCACCTCCTGATCCCCAGCTCCCACCGTTGCGCCTGCCCCGCCCCCCGCGCCGCCCCGTCTCCCCGCTCGCAGGGCCGGGAGGCCTCTCGCCCCGCCCCGCACAGGCCGCCGGGTCCGCGCTTCCGCCTGCTCGGGCCGGGATCCCCCGGCGGGCCGGGCCGGCGCCGCCATGTTCAGCCGCCTGGGCGCCTTCCTGCAGCGGGCGGTGGAGACGGTGGGGGCCGGGCCGGGCGCGCTGCGGCTAGCGCGGGGGGGGCTCGGGGGCGGGACCCGGGGGGCGGCGGGGAGTGGGGTTCGGTTGGAGTCAGGAGATGGGAGGCTCCCAGGGAGCTGGGGGGACCGCCTCCTGGGGTCAGGGTTGGGGGACACCCAGGATTGACCCCCCCAGGTGTCAGGAGATGGGGGGGCTCCCAGGGGGCTGGGGGGACCGCCTCCTGGGGTCAGGGTTGGGGGACACCCAGGATTGACCCCCCCAGGTGTCAGGAGATGGGGGGGCTCCCAGGGGGCTGGGGGGGGCTGCCTCCTGGGGTCAGGGTTGGGGGACACCCAGGATTGACCCCCCCAGGTGTCAGGAGATGGGGGGGCTCCCAGGGAGCTGGGGGGACCGCCTCCTGGGGTCAGGGTTGGGGGACACCCAGGATTGACCCCCCCCCCAGGTGTCAGGAGATGGGGGGGCTCCCAGGGGGCTGGGGGGGCCACCTCCTGGGGTCAGGGTTGGGGGACACCCAGGATTGACCCCCCCAGGTGTCAGGAGATGGGGGGGCCGCCTCCTGGGGTCAGGGTTGGGGGACACCCAGGATTGACCCCCCCCCAGGTGTCAGGAGATGGGGGGGCTCCCAGGGAGCTGGGGGGGGCTGCCTCCTGCGGTCAGGGTTGGGGGACACCCAGGATTGACCCCCCCCAGGTGTCAGGAGATGGGGGGGCTCCCAGGGGGCCAACTCCTGGGGTCAGGGTTGGGGGGCACCAGGGATTGACCCCCCCCAAGGTGTCAGGGTCAGGAGATGGGGGGGGCTCCCAGGGAGCTGGCGCCTCCTGGGGTCAGGGTTGGGGGGTGCCCGGGATTGATCCCCCAGGTGTCGTTGAGGGTCAGGGGATGGGGGGAGCCTAGAGAATTGGGGCTGGAGGGCAACTCCCGGGGCCAAGGTACTTGGGGGGGGCACCCAGGATGGACCCCCCCAGGTGTCACTGGGGTCCTGAGATGGGGCAGCCAAGGGGACTCGGGGGTCACCCAAGAACCTAGAAATAGGATCTGAGTTGGGCCCCCAAGGGTGTCATTGGGTGTCAGGAGATGAGGCCACAGGGAACTAGGGCTGGGGGCATCCTACAGGGTACCCTGGTTGGGCCCCAAGATGCTATTGGGTTCAGGAGATTGGTGTTCTGGGGAGGGGGAGAACTGGGGGCTTGGGGCAAGGATGTCCCAGGGGATATGGGGTTCAGGGTCGGGAGAGGGGCCCTATGGCACACTGCTTTGGGGTCTCCTCTCCTGACCCCCAGGTCTTTTGGGACGCGGGTTCCCAGGGAGCAGGATGCTAAGAGGATGGGGGGAGGGTCTGAAGTAGGGAGACTCTCCTGTGACCCGGGCCCAGGGGTAGATATGAACAAAGGGCTCTCCCGATCTGCTGACGCCCGCACCCTCCTCTCTGCAGCAGGAGCCCAGCATTGACCTGCTGGAGGCATTCACCGAGCACTGGAAAGGGCTCACTCACTACTACCTAGAGACCACAGGTAGGTGGTGGGCGAGGCTGGGAGTCCGGGCTCTTGGGTTCTATTCCCAGCTCTGGGAAGGAGCGTTGCCTCACTTTTAGGGCGGGGAGTTTGCAAGTTAGGACTTGGGGGTTGTCTTCTCAGCTCTCCAAGTTGATGCACTGTGAGAGTTTGGAGAAATCCTTTTAACTCTGTGTTGCCTCAGTTTCCCTCGCTGTAAAGGGGAGACAATGAGATATACATGGGCAAGGAGCTGGGCGTTCGTTGGGGTTAATTCATTAACATGTACAAAATGCTTTGAGAGCCTTGGCCCAAGAGTAGAGCAAAATGTTAATGTCTCCATCATCCTCTTCCTGGGGTCAGTGCAGGATGTTCCAGTGAGTGATAATGAAAGGCCTGCTGAATAGCCCATAAAAACCCTATCAGGAGAAATGTTGCCTGCAACCTTAAAATGTCTACCCGCTGTTCTATATATGGCACACAGGTATTGCTTCTTCCCACCATGAGGGCTGTGAGGTCGCGTCCCTGGGTATTTGTAGATATCTGATACTCTGGGCCAGAGCCTTATAATAATCAGTCTCTGTTGCTCAGAGATGCTCTCCCAACATTTTGAGAATGGCTGGACTGCTCCTGCACTAAATGCTATGGCCAACGTTTCTTATACTTGATATTAAATTGGGTCTGATCTACACAGAGATTTTGTACTAGGTTTTTTTTGTAACTGATATTCTACACTGCTGCAGCCCTAACAGCGCATACAGGTACACTGGCATAAAGTGCTTATCCCAGTATAGCTTAGTCCATACTAGTGTAACTGCATCCACACTAGAGGGAGTTGTACTGCTGTACGCTTAGAGGCATGGTTATACTGGTACAGTTGTGGTGTGTTGAGAAGGCCTTAGGCCCCTAACTTTATTTAAATACCTAAATATGGATTTATGAGCTTAACCTTAGACTCCCAAGTCTGAGAAATGTTGACCTTTGTTCTTGGCTTGTCCATCAAGGGCTCTATTCTAGGGATAATAATTTTTAAACCAGCGTCCTAATTGCTTGGGGTGCTGCAGAGATCAATATCAAAGTGAAAATTACAGCTTGGAAGCCAAAGGGGAGGGGCTGGAAGGATATGTTTTAAAGTCACCTCTGCAAAATAGAATTTTCAGATTTTTTTTTTTTTTTAAATACATAGGTCTGGGATGAAATTAATTGTTTTGGTTTTTTTTGGTGTGTGTGTGTGGATTTATACCTATTAACGTTTCCCCAAAGTTCAAACTTAGTTTACAAAAGATCTCCAATTGAGAGGCATGAGGATTTTTTAAAAATTTGCTTTTGTTAACTTCCTCTGGGTTCTACCAGTCCCCGAAAAGAAAACACCCACTTGTTCTTCTGTTACAGGGAGGGGAAGGTTTTAAATTCACCATTTTGGAGTCTTCCAGTGTGTCTTAGAATGTAGAGAAAATCTTTCTAAAAAGGGCACTCCTGTGTGGTGTGGAACAGTGCCCCGGGACCTGATGCCTGCAGTAGGAATTATGAGTAAAGCGTTAGCTTTACCGGATTTTTTTCTTAGTCTTTATGTTTCATTTGGGTCTTGGTTAGTGTAAGGCCTGTGACTGTGCTGCTCCAGGCTCTGATCTCATCAGCTCTTTTGAGCTATGGCCCTAGTCCTGCAAACTGATCTGTTTGGGCATATCCCTGAGCTCACAACTTCACACTGACGCAGTAACAAACCAGTTCCCAAGCACAGAGGTGCTGGTTTATAGCTGAGACGTAAAACTGAAGTCCTGGCCACTTGTGGATTTAATAATCCCATGATGCTTTTACAAGTGTAAGAGTGTTGGCTCCAGGGTCTTGACTAAATTGCTTTGTAGGTAATTACATTCTGACCAGCTTCTGTTGGATATGCTTGCTATTCACTTCCTGTCCCAAACTATTATAGCATTGCTGTGTTGTTTTAGCCATGTCAGTTTCAGGATATGCTGTGCACTATTAAAAGAGCTGCCACATTCCATCTCAGAGTTACGGGAGGGGGAGTGTATGTGAAGATGCTTTGGGTTGGAAGGGCCCGTGTAAGTTTGATAGTCAAATGGAGCTAAAGCCTTAATGCCTGTTTTACCAAGCATGTAGCCTGTTTTGATTGGGATTTGTATATGCCTTCTCTTTAGATGAAAACACCCCAGTCAAGGAGACCGATATCCCCTGGCGCCTGAAACAGATGCTGGACATCCTGGTGTATGAGGAGAAGCAGCATCCAGCCGGGGAGACAGGGCCTTGTTTGGAATACCTGCTGCAGCACAAAATCTTGGAGACCCTCAGCACTCTGGGAAAAGCAGAGGTGTGTACACCGTGTTCCTCCCCCGGTCAGCCATGCACAAGCCCAAGACAAACACCACTCATTGACCTAGTGGTGGAACTGTGTTTTTTGTTGATTTCAGTGACTATAAAGTCTGACTTGTTCACAGCAAAGAAGTATAATTTTAAGGAACTGAGACCAGGGTAAAATTTTTCAAAGCATATCTGTGATTTAGGAGTCTGAAGTCCCAGTGTCAGAAGCCACTTAGGCTAGACTAGGATTTGGAAGGTGTAAGCAGCCTGTTAGGCACATGGCCTTGTCTGCACTACACAGTTAATATACGTTAGATAACGCCTTTCAAATTCTAGGCTAGACAGCACCTTAGAAGCCTAAATCCCATTGACTTTCAGTGAGACTAAGGCCAGGTCTTCACTAAAAAGTTAGGTTGACCTAGCAACGTTGCTCAGGGGTGTGAAAAATCCACACCCTTGAGTGATGTAGTTAACCCCCAGAGTGGACAGCACTAGGTTGATGGAAGAATTTTTCTATTGACCTAGCCACTGCTTTTTGGGGAGGTGAATTAACTACAGCGATGGGAGAATCACTCTCATTGCTGTAGTCAGTGTCCACACTGAAGTGTTACTGCGGCTAAGCTGCAGTGATTCTAGTGAAGATCTAACCTAAGGCTTGGTCTACATCTAAAACTTAAGTCAACCTTGCGACATCGCTTAGTGGTGTGAAAAATTCACAACCTTCAAAGACTTCGGTAAGACACCATTAGGCTGAAGAATTTTTCTGATCACCTAGCTACTGCCTCTCGCGGGGTTGGATTTACTTCTGTGTTTCTGGCATTGTAGCAAGTGTCTGCACTAAGCGTGACAGTGACGTAGCTGCAGCACTTGTTGTGTAGACATACCCGTAGGCTCCCTAAGCACCTGCTTCACTTTTGGAAATGGGACTTGGGCTCCTAAACCACTTAGGCACTTTTTCAAAATTTTCTCCATATGCTACAACCTTTGCTGATGTGAGCAGTGTTTACTCAGGTGAGTAGTCTTGTGCTCCATGACTGAGGGTTGCAGGATCAATCCTTTGATTTGCAGGAAAGAAGTGTTTTTAAAAGGACTTTATCAGAGTAAATATCAAAAGCTAAAAATTATAACCATACTAGCCTGTGTTACTCATAATAACTTGGCTTATTGTGCTATAAATGATCTTTTTTTTTTTTTTTTTCCAAACACGAAAACAAGGAAACAGTAACTGGAAATATTAGTCTTTATTGTCAGGTTTCAGAGTAGCAGCCGTGTTAGTCTGTATTCTCAAAAAGAAAAGGAGTACTTGTGGCACCTTAGAGACTAACCAATTTATTTGAGCATAAGCTTTCGTGAGCTACAGCTTTGTTTATAAAAATCAGTTACACTCAGTACTGTCTACCCTTTATCTCTACGATGATTCATTCTTGCTTGTTTTTTCCATTTCATCATGTTGTAGGACTGATGAATAACAACAAACCTTTTGAAAATGAAAAAATAATCTAATTGATTTTTTTCACCATAGGGCAGCTGAGAAGCTTAATTTATTCAAGTGAAGTTCATTAAGCAATATAAATTAATTAATAATGTTTGTGAAACACTATGAGAGCCTTAAAATGTACATTGGAAGGGCAAAGCATTATTTAGGGTATTTTTATGCATTGTGCTGAGCTGGGATAGTGATCTAAGTCTGGTCATTTTCACTGCCGTTTCTAGTCTGTTTTTCAGTGCTCAAATGGTTTTTACCAGTGCTGAAGGGAAATATTTACTTCCTAAACCAAACCAGTTTTCGCTTACATTTGGGTTGTGAAAACGTGTATTCACACTGCCTTTGGGAAAACCTATTTGTAAATAAAACCTAAGTGTTTGTCTTAACGTTATCCCAGAGGATTCCCTTTAATTTTCTCACAGTTCAGCTGGACTCCAGTTTGTTTCTCTCACACTTTCTTCATGGTTGCCAGAAGCAGGGACAGTGTAGCTGTACCAGATTATCTGATAATAGAAAAGAGATAAAATCAATAATAAACTAAATCTTGTTCTCCAAGAGCTTCAAAACCCTCTGTTCTTGGAATGTCCCTGCCCATGTAAACTTGAATACCCTTGTGGAGTTTTAGTCTTCTGCATTAGCTGCAGTATATAGGGTGCGTATGGCTAGATGTTTGCAGCTCTTACCTCTGTCATGTTCCATACATTCGCTATCTATCTGTGGCATAAGGATTGGCTCAGATACTTTGTATCATGTTTCCTGTGGCACTGAAGGGGAATGTTACTTAACTGACAATTTACTTCTCTCTCTCTCTCCTTGCTCTCAGTATCCTCCAGGCATGAGGCAGCAGGTGTTCCTCTTCTTCAGCAGAGTCCTGGGACAGGTGCAGCATCCACTGTTGCACTATCTGAATGTGCACAGACCTGTTCAGGTGAGCGCGGCTTCTGCTTTCTCTTTGGCTTGTCATAGCTGCTTTCTGAGCTGTCTTACTGCAGGCAATGTAAAGTGTGCTCCTTGCAGCGCTCGTCCTACCTTTCCTCACTTAGTGGTCTGATGGCCTACGTTTCTGATGAGCAATGATGTTAACGTAAACCCCATGGAGGGCTCAGTTCCCCAGTGCATGCACCTGGTGCAATGTACACCAGTGCAGAGTGGGTATAAAATATGACCATTCTGATACCCAATTGATAGCGGTGTAAATCACTATACAGGGTTCAGGGCAATGATGAATACTTTGCTTTAATATTACTTTGCCACAATGTGGGCTATTGCCTGCTCTTTTGTATATCAGTGGCTGTATGACTGATATGGGCACATATTCCTGGGGAGTGTGCCCAACAGCCTCTAGTGAGGAGGGAAGAATGCCCATCCCCAATGCCAGCAAACCCCTTTCAGCACTGTTTAAGCTCAGTTCTACCCCCTCTTTTATTACTGTGAAGGCTGACCAAGCCCTGTGTCCTTCCACAGAAGCTCCTTCAGTTCGGCAGTGATGCGCTAGGCTCTGCTAGTGAGAAGGAAGAAGTACAGTTTGCTGCTGTTCTGTGTGCAAAGATCAAGCAGGATCCTGCTCTGCTCACGTACATTCTGGAGGTAAGAAGCCCTCATTGGCACCCGCATGCCATCTCTTCCTTACAGCAAGGTATTGGCCACTGCTGGAGGCAGGCTTCAGGGACCAATGGGCTGACCTGCTAGGGAATTATTGCACGATTGTCTGAATAATGGGATTTCCACAGGGTAGCAAGCAGACAAATCTCACCTCCATATATCATGGACATTGCCCCGGTGCTGCATGCCCAGTGATGATGCTGAGCTCCTCCACAGCTGAAATCTTGCTGGCTTCTTTAAAATTAGGAAAAATGTCTAATCCAGTGCTGGTGGTGACCTGGATTGTTTCCATTTGACAGCTGTTTGGGGGGCCCTGGGTGAAGCGAGTCAATCTCAGTCCAGTTCCCAGTGAGCTGATGTTCCTGCCACGAAAATAGCCATTGTGGTTGCCACTAATTGGCCCCTTGATTGGTAGTCTTAACAAAGAGACCAGGGGACATGGAGGCTCGGCACCCCTTACCCTGGTGCAGGGGGCGGAGAAGGGGGATGCATCTCTCCCAGATGGCTTGATGGGATGTGTGAAGCTTGCTTTGTCACTGCTGTACCTGTTCTGTGACTAAAGGCTTCATTTTCCAGAGTCATTGATCAGGCAGTTTAGAGGGGAGGACTAGGATCTGGGATTCCTGGACTCTCTCCTTAGCACCACCCCTGACCTGCTGTGTGACCTTAAACATATCTCTTCACCTCTCTGAGCTCCCCCATCTGTGAAATGGGGATAATATTTACTTCCCTACAGCACATCAGGGAGTTGTGAAGATTAATGTTTGCAAAGGGTTTTGAGATCCTCCGTTAAAACATGCTGTGTTGTTTTATTATCTGCTTAGCTGAGCATTTCTAGGTGTTTTTGCAGTATATACATATCTAGGTATGTTCGGGTACATATTGCACCTATCTAGGTTTCTTAGTATTCGCTGTCTGTACCTGGGATCAGTCCCATTTGTGTCAATGCTGGAAGCACTATTGCAATGATGCTAACTGCTCTCTCTCTCCTGTTTCTTTATTCTCAAGGGCAAGAATCTTCTAACTGGGAGCCCACAGGGAGATGCCGGCAGCAGCCAGGAAGAGAGCTTGGCTACCAACGGGGCCCTGACTGCATCTCCTGAGCCAGACAGAGAGAGCTCTGTGGGTGATGCACCCTGCGCTAGCCTGGCAGGAAAACCAAAGAATTCTGTCTCCAGCTCCTCCCCTCTGAGAAAGGAAAACAATCTGATCACTTCCTTAATCAACTTGTGCAAGAGCCAGGTACCGACATGGGGCAGGGTACAGCAGAGGGGTGCCAGGCAGCGAGTAGGGAATGATCCTGCCTGTCAGTGGGATAGAGCAGGTTAGCGTCAACCTTGGTGTTCCATTCACCCGTGAGCGGGGAGGGGAATAGACAGGGTTGTTGCTGTAGTAACACCTCTCTCTCTCTCTCTCTCTCTGGCAGAAGAGCAGGGTTGCACTAAAAGCTCAGGAAAACCTGCTGCTTCTCATGAGTGTCGCTCAGCAGGCAGCTGCCACGTACCTGGTACAGAACAGCGCCCTGTGCTGTCTGGTGACTGATCACCTATGTGACCTGTACAATGCCGTCCCTACTTCAGCCGATCCTGCAGATATCCTCTCCCTAGAGAGAGTCAGCTGGAGGTAGGACGTTGATGGGTCTGTAGGAAGATAATGAGAGCCTGGGGTAAATCCATTCCGAGCCTCACCGCAAGGGAATGACCCTACCAGCTTTCACTCCTGGGCTTCTCCCTGGAAGTATTGGGCCCAGAGAAGACTAGTGAGATCTGTTCTGCAGGGGCTGCACCCAAGCTCCCCTGGACCTTGGCAGGATTGAGCACCTCGCAGGATGGGTACATAGTGAGGCCTGCTAGGCTGTGGTATCATCTCTAAGGGGGACTATGGGATGGCTCAAGCTGGATAAGTTCTTGGAGAATAGCGACAGTGTGGTGTCTGCCCTGGCTTAGGGGGTACAGTCTAGCAGAGGTCCTCCACCTCTTCCCTACAGGGACCCCCTTCCCACTTAGCAATATGGGAAGAGCAGGGTGGTCACCACCACCACCACCACCACCCCTGGTGAGTCATGACCCCAGATGAGAGCTGCTGGCCTTGTTGCTCTCTCGGGTGTTTTCCATCTCTGGTGTTCTATGCTGTATGGGCCAAGTGAGGATGTTGAGAGAACCAGCAGCTTCCTTTATGCTGTCACTCCAGAGAGGAGGCCTCCCTCCTCCCCAAACATACTGTAGCGCTTGGATGATGCTTTGGAGTTGATTCCTACAATGTCCTTCACCCCCTTTGATCTCTTTGCAGGTTGCAGAATAACTCTGCCGATGAGGCCTCCTTCCCAGGAAAGGAGAGCCTGGATGCTTTCTTTAGCTGGTTAGATTACTGTGATCACCTCATAAGAGAGGCCCACCCGGTAAGAAATAAGTGACTCCTCCCCATTGCTTATTGTCTTAGACGAGCATTCCCATCTCCTCTGCCCCAGAGGGTGCAAGTCTCTCTCTCTCAAGAGACAAATACACATTTACATATGTGGGAAGCCTGATATTTAAGGAATCCTAACTGGAAGTCTTAGCCCAACCTTAGATGCAGTTTTAGGCACCTCCAAAGAGCCACTGATTTACAAGAGTGGATTGGAAGCTGGCTGAGTTACACTTGTCCCACCTACAGCTAAACATTTTGTGCCCTTTACCAGATGAGCTGCTGGCAGTGGAGTTAGACTGCTGCAGCGTAAGGCAGCCTCACTCATATCTCTGCTAGAACTCAGGCCAGGCCACCTGTTTTCTTCCTGTATTTGGTAGACAGCCTCATTAGGCCACTACTAATGGACTTATGAGCCATGGATGTGATGGTAGATGGGCCTTTGGGAACCAAACTGTGTCTTGTCTTGACTTATGGCTAAAATTCTCCTCGGAGAAGACAACCTATGGTGCCTTTTTGAGATCCACCAACTTCAGTGGCTCCTGGACTATTACATCCTGGCTTTTGTGGCTTGGATTTTGGGTTTGCCACGTGTTCTTAAATGTTAGGACAGCCTCAATTTCATCAGGCCTGTCTGAGAGTCCAGCTTGCCACACAGCTGAAGATCTCTGTGAAACTGCATCAGAGTACGATGATATTGCAATCCTTGTGTGATATTGTGAAAATCACCGTGATGCATCATTGCCACACATAGCTGCAAGATAACAACATGTATTTGCTAAGGTCACAACAGGATTATTTTGTCCATATGGGGACATGTTAAAAAGTGGGAGCCTTCCTGCATGACCCCAGTCTAGTGGTTTGTGGTTGAACCCATTTAAGAAGACCCCAGCATGTTCTGTCTCCATCTTCTAGCTACCAGGAAATGCTTTCCTTTAATAGGAGTGCCTGGGTCACTTGGCTCCAGAGTCTCTGTGTGTGCAAGAACCACACGGCATGTGTCAGCCCTGACCAAGGAGTGACGTGGCAGTCGCTCCCCATGTATGTCAGTCCCCACCACGCTGAGAGAAACTTTAAGGAGCAGCAGAGTCATAGATTCATAGAATATCAGGATTGGAAGGGACCTCAGGAGGTCATCTAGTCCAACCCCCTGCTCAAAGCAGGACCAATCCCCAATTTTTGCCCCAGATCCCTAAATGGCCCCCTCAAGGATTGAACTCACAACCCTGGGTTTAGCAGGCCAATGCTCAAACCACTGAGCTATCCCACCCCCCGAGTCTCTGCTCTTGTCATGCAGGAAGGAACTAGGGGAGTCGTGGGAATATCAGGCAACTGGTAGCTCATTACTGACTCTTAATTTGTGACCATCAGGTAGTTGCAGATGCTGTAACAGAGGCCATTGGTGAAAAGCTCTTCCAGGGGATTCTGCAGCCACAGCTCTTGCAGATGTGAGTACATGTGTCACACAGGCTGAGGGGCCAACTGGCTGTTCACCAGCTTCCTGTGTAAACTGGGTTTGGGGGGATGTCCATGGTGTGAGGCTGAGCTGGTCTGGCACCCACACCAGGCATGAGAGGGAGGGAAGTGGGTTAGTCTTGTGGTGAAAGTAGGGATTGGGGAGTCTGGACCTCTGGGTTCGGTTTCTGGCTATGGCAGCAACTGGTGTTAAACGAGTCACTGCTTTGGTGCCTCAGTTTCCCCATCTGTAGAATGGAGTTCATGCTGCATTCTGGCTTGTGAGGCTTAAATAATTCCCATTGGAAAAGTTCTTTGTGATCCTGGGATGGCAGGTGTGGTAGATCAGAGGGGTGCACAGCACTCCCGTGAGGAGGCAGCTCCCCAGCCATGTGCATCCCTTTCAAACTTTTGTGGAAGTTAGTCTGTCTTTTAAAAAAAAAAATCCTCTTCCTACACTTTAGTGTAAAAGCCAAACGCCTGCCAGCATAATGGAACATTCCACTGGCGGGATTCTAACCTTGTCTGCAAGCTGGGGAATTTGAGTCTGGGAAGCAGAGAAAGTTCAATAGAGGGAAAGCCAGGAACATCTAAGCGTGCGGGTGTAAAATAAAATGGATTTAGGGAAGAATCAGATCTCCTCTGTCGCAGGGAGTGTTTTTGGCACAGTTTTCTAATGCCTTTAGCTGTCATTTGAAGCGATGTGCCTTATTTTGTCCACGCTAAGAGAGGGAAGTGCTGAGGCCAGTGGTTGGTTCTAAGCCTTCTCCTGCAGCTCATAGAGCTGGTGCGCTGCTCAGGGTCCTCCACAGGCAGGAGCAGAGCTGGCCCCTGACAAGATGGAGTTTCACACTTGGCTCTGCATTTCCAGGCCTTCGGTATTATTTTTGACTCTTTTCTGTCCCTGCATACACTCATTACACTTGCCTGCCCAGTCTAGCCTCTGGCTTTGATATTTCCTTGACCTCTTCATATGCCCTCCATCTGCTGCAGTTGCCCATGCGTATTTCTAAAGAGAGACTTTCTGCTTGTGAGCTGGAGTAGGTGGCTTTCCAGATATCACTCTGCATTATTTTCACATTGCTCTTAGTGTCCCAGAGGCAGTGACATCTTAGGTCTGAGCAAAGCGCGGAGTCCTGGGTTCTGTTCCCAGCTCTGTCATTTCCTGTCTCCATGCCTCGGTCTCCCCATCCATCAATGGGGACAGTGCTACTGGCCCACCACGGGGCGGGGTATAGAGCTTTATTTGTAAAGTCCCTAGAGGTTCTTGGGTGGAGATGTTCTCTTTAGAGCGCACAGTTCACTGTGCTGCATGTGTGCTCCGAGCAGCTGCATGGAGATGAGCAGCAGAATTACTTTCCCTCTGCCATTATTTGACAGGTCTGAACTTGGCATCCTCACCTCTACTGCAATGCTGACAGCCATGGTGAGGCAGATTAGTGCTCCTGCCCTGCTCCGGGAACTGGTGACATTCCTTCTGGGCACAGAGAGGCAGCCAGAAGCCATCACTGACTCTGCACAGCAGCACCTCCTACGCTCTCAGCTGATAGAGCACTGCAACCACCTGTCTGATGAGGTGAGGCTGTGTCTGCATGCAGAGCTGCCACCCGCAGCCTCCCATGGTTCTCCCCCTCCCCTCCTTTTCCCTTTCCTGTGGGACCCCAGACTCGGCTCTCATTAGCTAAACTCCCTCTTGGAATTTCAAGGGGGGACCATGTCCAGACCTAAGGCCCTGCTCCCTTGAGATCATTAGTGATGCTGTGGCACCTTGGTAGGAGTTGAGGTGTCCTGCCTTAGTTCCAGGCCAGGTTATTGTATTCGGTCTCCTTAAATTCCCCAGGCAGTTTGTCAGATACAGGATTTTTCACTCTTGGCCCTGAGCAGTCAGGCAGTGTTGCTGTGTGATGGCTTTGGGATATTAATAACTGATATTAATATCAGTATCTCTCATCTAGAAAGATCCCAAACCACTTGAAACACTCTGGATTTACTGCACCCGTGGAATGCAGCCACCTCTGGGGTGCAGCGCCCCTGCACATTGCATGCTGTACAACAGTAGAATGCTGGGGCAAACTCCTGCTCCTGTCAGCCATGCTATGAAATCTTTAATGTCCTCACCCAGCAGACAGGATCCCTTGTTTTTAAGGTCTCCTCTGAAAGACCCTCCCGCAGCTAACTGCATGGGAACTCCATGTATCAACCCTGGAAGGGATTATGATCTGAGATGGCCCTGCAGGGAGTGCTGGGATAGAATGGTAGTGGTGGCTACGTTTTAGTGGTGAATGCTTTTCAGGGGAGTTTTAAAGACCGGTCCCACAACTGACCCCTGGTTCTGTCCCTGTAGATCAGCCTCGCTACCCTGAGGCTGTTTGAGGAGCTGCTCCGGAAACCCCATGAGCACATTGTGTACAGCCTTGTGCTGAGAAACCTGGAGGAGCGGAGCTACATCCTGCACAGCCAGCCAGGGCAGGAGGAGCGGAGCACCCATGAGCAGGACCATTGCGAGGACACACTGTAAGTGGACAGAAGTGGGAAGCGTAGAACCTGGTGGGCACAAGCTGGGGCTGCAATGTAACGCCTGTTCCTGGCCTTGCAGGGAGCTGGAGGAAGATCCCTATTTCACCGATGAATTTCCAGGTATAGGCTTCCGGACATGTAAAAAGCCAATGCCATCCTCCCCCCGGGGGCCTGCCAGGCCTAACGAGAAGACAGATGTGAATGAAATTGTTCTCAGGTAGGGCTGTGTGAGCTAAGAATCACGAATGATTGTCCAGCACATATTTGCCTCTTTGCCTCCCCTCCACAGGCTAGCTCGTGGCTTTGGGGAACCCAGATGCATGAAGGGCAAGGTAGAGAAGAACTCAGTGCAATTCTACAGCTGCTCTGGGAGCCCCTGCTCCAGCAAGGGCTCTGTGGACTGGTAGGCTCCCTGCTCCAGGGAACATGCCTGGGCTGGGAGGTCTGGTAGTTAATTTCAGGAACACGTTATTTTGCTGTTTGGAATGAAAGCAAGTTCAAAAATACCCAAACTTCTGAAAAACCCAACTCCCTGAGTTTTGGACAGCTTGCATCCTGCCCTACCCAGAAGCCTTCCATAACAGGCTAGACCCTTTCCCATATTGGTAGCCATGACGGGCCCCATCCAACCCTCTGGCTCACATAAATTGGGCTATTACTTTGAACTGCAAAGGAAGACCCCACACATGCTCGTTGTTGGGCATCCCATCTATGGACAGTGTTTTTCTGGTACATTGTTACCAGGAGACCAGGCCCAGAGCTTTCACTAGCCTAAAGCTAATAGGCATTGGCTATCCAGCCCTTCTAGAAAGCTCGGAACATCTTACCTAGCCTGTGGCTGGGTAGCTTCAGGACCAGCAGTAACACGGGGTTTGCTGATGCCTGCTGTAAGGCACAGGCTGAGTGCCTTATTGGGGAGACCACATTAGGAGCTGGGATATCAGTCCTAGTAGGCCAGGCACATTCTGCATCTGCTGCACTCGCCCCGCCCCAGGCCTGGGCAACATCAGCCTAGGGAGAGATTTGCATTAAGTACCAGCTCCTGTTGGCTTCTCTCTTTCAGCTTCCTGGGCCTTGTTCCTGATGAAGCAAAGACCTCCTCCTACCTGGAGGAGGCAGGATATGACACCTATGTGCACGATGCCTTAAGGCTGGTAGGTCATTGATGGGGGCCCTGTGCCCCCTAAATTCTCTGCTGCTCCCATCCCCCATCAGGACTATTCTACCTGCCACACACAGCACTCACTTTGCCCTCCTGTTTGTGCCAGACCTGGCATACACACTGCTCAGACAGGGTGGCCAGTAGGGTTTCAAAGTCTTTCTTTTCCCTCTCAGCCTGGGATTCCCTGTCCCATTCTAAGTGGAGATATAATGCCTTTGATCTTTAACAGTCCCAGCCCTATTGCCAGAGCACCTGTGTCTGCCTCCCACACCCAGCCTAGTTTTAGAGTTAAGAACACATTTGAAGTCTGCTCAGAATTTCAGAGAGCACTTTGTCCTTCTTCATGCTGCTTGTGTCAGTTTCAGGAATGCTCCGCTAACATATCCTCATGGCACTGGCCTCAGGCACCAAAACCTCTGGAGCCCTGTGACCCACAAGCAGCATTTTATGAGGGCCACTTCCTGAAGGTGCTGTTTGACCGTATGACACGGATCCTGGATCAGGTAAAGTGAAAACTGCAGCCTTGTTTTGAGCCCAGGAAATCTTAGTCCTAGCCTGTCCTCGCTAGGAGCTGGAGTGCCAGCACACTCTGCTGGAGGCAGGGCTTCCTCTGTGGGGTAACCAGTGAGCATCTAGCCATTCTGTAAGGATACAAAGGTATCAGCTAGTGACCACAACACAGGACTGCGATCCTTGATCCGCCCCCCAGGCTTCAGCCAAGTCGATGGGGAACTGCAACTATTGAATTGAAGCTGAGCCTCAGCAGGGAGAGACATGTGTTCAGCTTTGTAGACCTTGGTTACTGTGACTTCTGTGACCCTGCCGGTGACCTGCAAAAGCAGATAGCTGCCCCCAGGAGCACCGGTCACCATCAAATTAGACTGTAAGCTCTTTGGAGTAGGCCCTGATCCTGATCCAGGTTTGTGGGTGCTCCTGTAATACCAGAGATCTGCCTCACTGGAAGGTAGTTTCAGGCTCTTATTTTCCTATTTCTAAATGAATGAGGGAGACATGAGGTTGCCAGCTGGCAGCCTCCACCCCAAACCCTGCTTCACCTCCAGCATTTATAATAGTGTTAAACATATAAAAAAATGGTTTTAATTTATGGGGGGGGGGAAAGGTCACACTCATAGGCTTGCTGTGGGAAAGGGGTCACCAATACAAAAGTTTGAGAACCACTGCCTCTGGGAAGGTCCTTCAAGGGAGCGATCTCATATTTTGTCTATGTTCTGCAGCCCTACGGACTGAACCTACAAATGACATCAGTGCTGTCCCGCCTGGCCCTCTTCCCGCACCCACACCTCCATGAATACCTCCTGGACCCCTACCTGAACCTCGCTCCTGGCTGCAGGACACTCTTCTCTGTACTCATCAGGGTAACTTCTCCCCATGCCAAGTCCTTGATGGGGCACAGAGGTTCATGTAGATGTTAGTGTGGAACGTGGGGGGAGGGAGATAACTGCAAAAATAAGCCCCTCACCCTTGCGTGAAGCTGCCAACACCTGTAGGCTGAGTGGGTCCAGAGTAGAGTCCTGGACTCAGGGAAAGGATGTATGTATGGAATGCTCTGAACCCAGAGCTGTGGGGGCACCTCTCCACCTGCAGGGAGCTAATTCTCACCTCCTCCCTAGGTGATTGGAGATCTGATGCAGAGAATCCAGCGGGTGTCTCAGTTCTCAGCCAAGCTGCTGCTGGTCCGGAGACAGTTAATGGGGCTGGTCCCTGAAGAGCAGTAAGTGCTTGTATTTGTCTTGGGGTACCATCAACTTGTGCCCTGCAGCGTAATCTGTCTTAGCAGACATGAAGCCTCAGGGATATGATAGCCCTCTAATGCCAAGGAAACTCCCCTCATCTCAGCACAGGACCCCACTCCAGTGTGCTTGATACATTTGGCTGGCAGGGAACTAAGTACGAGCAGTCTCAGGGTTTTTTGGTAACACTCCTGCCCTGCGCTTGTGCTAAGCTTTCTGGGATAGACATGAGATGGGCTGGGGCACTGGCTCCCACCCTTCCCCTTCTGCATGGGGTGGTGGAACATTCTGATCTCCAGGCAAGGGAGCTAGCTTCTCCCACCTGTGCAGAGCACTCAGCATTTGCTTTGGTTCCCTTGTAGGATGGATCACATGACCCTCTTCCAGGGAGTGGTGGTGCTGGAGGAGTTTTGTAAGGAACTGGCAGCTATTGCCTTTGTGAAGTTCCCCCCCGAGGGCCCTGCATGAGCCTAGCCTCCGGCTCTCCTCACCTGCTTCCTGGAGAGAAGATCCAAGTGCAATGCCAGCAGGCACTGCTGGAAGGGGGAGATTAGTGCTCCATAGCTCGGGGGAAGGTAGCACCACTCCCCATCCGCCTTAGCAGAGACCTTCCTGTATCACTGGCCTCCAGAGAACATCTGACTCCCCCCTGCACACAGCTTACCACACTCAAACTATCAACCAGCCCCTCTCCACAGAGCAGCAGGGAACCAGGACTCTGCAGCATCACAACAGAGGGCGACTCCTCGAGACAGCCTCAACATCTCACTCAGGTTTGACGCTTCTCTTTCTGGGGGAAAGGGACTCTGCTTCCTACCTTCCAAAACCAATGGTTTGCTCAAGTCATTGGTGGAAAGAACATGTTCAGTGTTCAACTCTCAAAGCTGGCTGGGAAAGCACGACTAGGTGCATTGAGAGCCCTCCACCATTTCTATCTTCTGCCTCTTAGGATCAGAGTGATCAGCACCCACAATCCATGCTGCAAGATTTTTATAGCTCCTCTTCCAAGTGCCTAGGGCTAGCACAAGGGAAAGAGATCAGGGCAGTGTCTAAAGCCCTGTGGAACAGAGATCTACATAGGGCCCATTACAGTAGGAGTGCACCGTTCTGGTGTCCTGGCAGTGGGCCCAGAATAGACTTCTTGGTAACTGTAGGTGAAGGAAGGGTCCAGCACATTGCAAAAGTGGGTGCTAAATCACCCCACTACAGAGGCCTACTGGCCTTGTTTCTGGAAGGGTAGATTCCCAGGTGGAATCCATCCAGCCTCCTCCACGTAATGAACACAGGGACAGACAAGGGAGCCAACCCCAGCTTTCCTAGCAGGGTGGTCATAAGACTCTTCTTCAGGCCTTTAATCAAAGTGCAATGTCTCCAGCTGGTGCTTTGCTGGACCTGGAAGCCTGCAGTCAGACTCCAGCCATGGCACTTACGACACCTTGCTGGGCGAGTGGCCAGCCTCGCTCCCAGACCTTCCCTCTTCCCCTGCAGTCCAAAAGGGCTGCTGGGTTGTTTTGGGGTAAAAAGCATGTTCCCAACCCCAGCTGTAAGAGAGGGATAAAGAAGTGACTGGACCTACCTCCCAGACAGGTCCTGAGGCTTACTCCATTGGTTTTCACATGTTTGGGGATCCTGAGCAAAGCAAGGCAGGCATGATTAATGTGGCTGTGTGACAGACGAGTCCCACTGGGCCCTATGCGCTGCTGTCAGGGGGCTTTCTGTTAAACAAGCTTTCATTTAGTCTGATGCTCTTGCTCGATAGCGACAGGGGCCCTGGGGCAAGGAGGAAAAGTTCATTCTGACTTTGAACTGGCTCCAGTTGATGCTTTCCATATGGTCTGACAAGAGCCACTGTGGGTCTGCCAGGCAGCCGAGACATGACAGGTTGCTCCTTGTCCTCAGCAAACCTTTGGAGGCAGCGCTGCGGTCCATCACGCTTACAGCGCCTCGGCTCTGGCTGATCAGAAAATGGGACAGCAGCCCTCAGACAGGTGCAGCTCTGCCCTGTCTTCCTGGAGGTGGGAAGGCGCTTTGCTTTAGTTCAGCAGGACTGAGAGTGAAGCAAAGCCTTGCAAAGCAACCTGCCCCGTTGTGAAAGGAAACTCAGAGCTACCTCTAGAGAGCAGGAGGCTTCCCTCACAGATCCTGGAGAGCAGCCCCTTGAGAAGCCAGGAGCCCAGCATCAGCTGAGTTCTCACATTTCCCCGGTGTTTCCCTATAATGGGCCAGATTCTTACCTGATGTCAGGCTTCATAGACCTACACCAGCTGAGGATCTCGCCCGCTGCTTTCCTGGGTAGCAAGGATGAATTTGTAAAGTGCTATGGGAATGAAGTTAGCAATAGTCTTTTTATACCAGCAATACTATGCCATTTAACAGGGCTGTGTCTCTATTGATAGATATTCACACACCCTGCAGAATCCCAGCATCTCCCTTTGTGCACTTTGGAATGTAACAAACACTTCATCACAATGCAGCAAAAGGTCTCTGGTAACTAGAGCTGTCAGCCAACCAGAGTAGATACAAATTACTGTATTTGGGCAGTGCCTAGTACAATGGGGCCCCACTCTTGGTTGATCCCTAAGCACTACCATAATACATCTGATTAATAACATGCTGTCGGGGCAGCTTGTAAGCCTGGCAAATCTCACCCCAACTGGGTTCTTGACATTGGTATTAAGTGCAGGGTGGCTGCTTAGGGGCACTATTTAATGTTATTGAGGAAGACAGTTCCTTGCCTGATAGAGCTTAACAGAAAAAGCTGTTTGTCCTAGAAAATCAGGAGATCATTGGCCTTCAAAGACATTAAGTGATGCAGTATAGCCAAATATGCTATAAGAATTATCTACAGAGGGGCTTTTTGTCTTGTATTGCCTCTTATCAACCATGCACAAAGGTGTGTAGAGCTGGCTGCTTGGTAAATCTGGGTTTTGGTGTTATATTTATGGCAGCTGCATGTGGTAAGTGGGTACAATGAACTGGCAAATGTTACAGTACCACCTTTTCAGAACTGTGCACTTTTAAACGTATGGTGTGTAACACAACCAACCGTAAAATGTGTGCCGTTTGTCTGTACATATGTACAAGTAACTTAACTCTTCCTGTGGCAATAAAGTGATGTCTTGATAAACTTGAATCATTGGGCTCCTTTTCCCTTTACAAACCTCTCCTAGCACAATATCTTTTTAACGAGCTAGCATCTCAGTTAGAGGGAGCTGGCTTCTATTCACAGCTCTGCCACTGACTTGACAAGTCACTGCCTCTGTCCTCCATTTCCCTCTCTGTAAAACAGTGCTAGTACTTACCCACCCGTGGAAGCGTATTACGGTCCTTACATTAAAACGCTTCCTGGCCTGTAGCAGGGCTGAAATACAAACACATGTAAGCACGGGGCAGACGCACTCTTTTGTGGTACATAGGGGGGATACTGCCACTACACATTTTGTTGTTGCTGACTGACCCCCAAAGCAGCCTCCCTGCTTTGGGCGAGGCAGGTTTAAACAACTGCTGTAAAAAAAAGGGGGGGGGGCGCAGGGGAGAATGTGAATCCCTGGCACAAGGTTAGAGTGCAGAATCGGGTGGCAGTAGCACACGCAGACCCTATACTGAGTATAGGTGGGGCTTGGCCTGATTTTAATGAGATACACATGTATTAAAGAGCAGGGCAGATTCCAAACTGAAAGGGCCTATAGCTAAGATTTGCAGAGTGGACCAGTGATTTGGGGCACCCACACCCCTTGAAGGGCCAATCAGGCCCCTCTAATGTGGCTCAGACTGGACACCCACACATCGCTGGGTGCCCCGGCCTGCATACTTTACATGGCAGCCCATTTCCCTCTCAACTTGGGAATGGAGTCCAATTGGAGTTGCATCTGGAACACAGCAACTGAGATTTTTGGAAACAGGGAACCTACCTTCGTATGCAGACACCTACCTCTGTGACCTGGTTTTCAAGGGTGCTGACTGAGCCAGCAGCTCCCAATCACAGTGATTTCCCTTTGAAAAGCAGCCATCCTACCCAGTTATCCATTCCAGAGTCCTCTGATGCTCATTCGCCTTCCCTAGCATTCTCAACACGTTTAGCTTTCAGGCTTAATATGAATATTGGCATCAGGCACAAAACTCTGGGTCAGTGAAGCTACTTGCTCAGAAATTTCACAGTAAACAACACTAGAAGGGACTCAAGAACAGCACCAGAGGAGGAGGAGAAATGCATTCGCCTGCCCAGGAATGACCCTCTGGAGGAGAGCTGGGCGAAATCTTTCAAGCAGGACTTTTTTTTTGTTGGGGAAAAAAAATAATGCAGGATTCAGTGAATGTGTTGATTTCACCCAATTGTTTCAGTTGAAAAAACTTTCAAAGTTTGGGGGAATTTTAAAACGTTTTAATTTGAAACAACTTTTCATTTTCAAAATTTCCATTAATTTAATTAAAAATGATAAATGCTTAAAAATGTTTCATCCAGCCCCCCCATTGGCTTTATTTCCAACTTTTCAATTTCATCAAAAAAAAACTTAATTTTTGGTTCAACCTGAAACAGTTTGTCAGAGGTGGCAATGAACTGAACCAATTGCTTTGCCCAGCTCTGGTGTACAACAAAGGAGGAAGCATCCCCCTGCAATGGCGGAGAAACTCATGGCCTAGCAGCAGCACACGGATCACAGGCACTGGCTGGGGCATGCTCAGTCTCTCTCTAGCCCTCCCCTGTGGAACTGCTAAGGCAGCTGGAAGGCCCTGTGCTTTCTGCAGCTGAATGGGAGTTTGGGGTGAGAAAGCTAACCACTCCTACATTGCTAGGCAGAGTGCGGTTCTCAGTGCCTCAGCAGGGCTCAGGCAGTAAGTGGAACCAGGGCCATGGCTTTCAAGGCATGTTTTGGAGACCAGCAGAACCTGCCATCCCCTGTGGCATGAGGGCTTCTCTCAAGATGTGCACATGCTTTACAAAGACATGTACATCACGGTTCTGAGCAAAACC
This sequence comes from Eretmochelys imbricata, assembly GCF_965152235.1. Classification (NCBI taxonomy): domain Eukaryota; kingdom Metazoa; phylum Chordata; order Testudines; family Cheloniidae; genus Eretmochelys; species Eretmochelys imbricata. The sequence goes on from NC_135597.1 coordinate 5,559,221, forward strand.
TCAAGTTGACCATAGAGCTGCTGGCACATTTGCTCCTGCACAGGGCTGCTCCCACCTCCCATAGTGCCTCATTTCACATGAACTGTGACAGTCCAACCCCCTTTCAGGTCATGCAGCAGAGGGAGGTCTCTGGTTCCCTATAAAAAATGAGAGCAGCTTGCCCAACTGTGAAGCTAAAAGCTCTACAGAGTCCAGCAAACTTCAGGCTCCATCCAGGTCCTAGCAGACACACTCAGGACCAAGAGGTGGAACTCCTGAGTTTTATTCCCAGGACTGCCACTGACCAGGTGTGTGAGGTTTAAGCAAGTCACTTCCTTCTTTGTGCCTTAGTTTCCCCAACCTAACATGGGAATGCTATCAGTCTTCCTGGGGTATGAGGCTTGGCTGTACATAAAGTACTTTGCATGAGAGGGCACCTTGTTCTTAGCCCCATCCCCAGAGCAGGGAGCAAAAGAAACAGGAATGTACTGCTGCCTTCCAACCGAGCCCAGCGGGCCTGACTGACTCATTCTCCACAGCACATTTGCCATGTCTAATAAACTTTGCATTATGCTTCCAAACACAGCCCTGCTTTAATCCCAGCAAGGAACAACATTCAACACTACAGAGAAACGGCCCTTTTTATTTCCAAGCTCCAGCTGTAAACAAGCTGCCTTGGCCAGCTCTCTACATCCCGCGTTGAGGACATGCGGTACCATGAAAGGGAAGAGCCCCGGACGCTGGAACTTCAGCTTTAGGAGCTGCAGTCTGCCCAAAGGTCACGTCAGGTCAAGTCCCGAAAAGTCACCCCCCCATCGTGGTGCTGCGTACCCCCCTCCGCTGGATGTAGTGAGGGGGTTCCACTCACCCTTCCATAACCATGCTGGGGAAATGGGTCTGTGGTTGGCAGCGGCTGAGTAGGACGTGCCCTGCGGTGAAGCCATGCATCATCCTCGGGATGGCTGCGTGGGGACAGCCAATGGCCGTAACGGGGTGAAGCGTGTCCCATGCCCAGGGAAAGGTCTCTGAATCCAAGCTTCAATGAGACCCTGTGGGAGAAGAGCGAGAAGGCAATATTTAAGCATCAGCTCACCCGGCACCGCGACACCCTCTCCATCCACGGTAATGGTGTAGCTCAACAGGCTTTAGCAAGGGCTCACCTGGAATTATTACAGGGTTCGCTACTGACACCTATCACACTAGTACGTCAGTGAAAGAGGCCACCCAGCAGGTCCCAGTAAATGAACCCAGGACTGGGAGCAGGACTCCTGGGTTCTATTCTCAGCTTTGCCACCAATTTGCTTTGTGGACTTAGGCCAGCCAGTCCCAGTTCCCCCATCAGTGAAGAGGGGAGCAGACCAGCCTTAGAGCGGGGCTCAGCCAGCATTGCTTACCTGTGTCAGTAGCTGTGAATTGGGACAACGGCTGACGAGCTGAGCCTCTGGAGGATTCTGCTTCTCAAGTTGCTCTCCTTGATCTTCCACCACTGGAAGCTCGCACCCTGCAGCTCTGGTGGCGTCTCCTGGGTGCTCTGGTCACCCTGCGTAACAGTCAGCAGCACGTTGAAGCAAACACCGTCAGATTTCCCTGCATTCTTGCCCAGGTGCTGCAGCCCCAGAACCCCGTGGGCCCGGACAGTCACTTGCGGTAGCAGGCAGCATTCCTTCAGCAGGCTGCAGGCTGCTGCCTGGATGCTGTTTTGGATTTTGCAGGGGGAGGTGGTGCGGGCACACACCGGCAGGTGTGGGGCCCCTACAGCACTCAGCAGCACCCACAAGTCACCGGCATCATTGGTGAACGTAGCCAGGAGCCTCTGGCAGATCAAGGCACAGGGCATCTCCTCCGGCAAGGTCATGGGGTAGGATGGGCTGTCTCGGTATCGCACAGCAAGGTCCATAAGGGGCAGGATATCCCGAGCTCGCAGAGGAAGGGCAGGAGATTCTCTGTCCCACCACCTGGCTTGGAGGGATTCAGCATCTGCATCATGGGGTGCCTTCAAGGTCCCGCCTAGGCAGAAAACAGAGTGTGTCTGTGTAGCACTCAGAGCAGCCTGGGCAGCAGTGCCTGGGGCACGGAAGGGGTTGGCGGGGATGTTACATTTCTGCAGATCACTGGGTGCTAGAGGAGGGGGAGGGAGGAATCAAGCAGTTAAGGAGGCAGCTGGGGCTCTTTTCCAGGGAAGGAATGAGGATTTGAGGGTATAAAACATCCTTGGTTTTCCCTTCATCATCCCTACAATAGGCCGTAGCACCATGGCCAGAGCTGGGAAACATGGACACCTCCCGCTCCACAGCTAAGACGGCTGGGAGTGCTCGTGAAAGGATGGAGTGGATGCAAGGACCCTGCCATGCACGCTACCTCTACAGTTCTGTCAGTGCAGCCACATAAGCTGCAGCTCCCTCTGCTATTCCAGTCCTGGCTCTCCACACACAGCCCCCCAGCCAGTTCTAACCCCTCCTGCGCCAGAAGCAGTTTGGGCTCAGCGGGAAGTTATGGTGCAAGCCCAGCATAAGATGCCATAGGGGGGAGGGTGCAGTAGGAAGAGAAGCTCCTCTGAGCGCCTTCCCTTTTCTTTCTGCTCAGAACTGGAGCCAGCAAGCTGGACACAGCCCCACATCGACACTCCTCCTTTGGCTAGCTCCAGGAGGCTCCTCTGCCCCATGCCCAGGGCGGAGCTTGCTGCCTGCAGTGTCCCTCGCAATCCCCACACATTTTAGTCCCCAACCCCCACTGGGCGGGGGTAGGAGTAAGGGGGAAGCACCAGTTGGCCGAGCGAGGAAGACGTAACGAATCCAGATGGAGCCTCTCTCTTCCACTGCCAGCAGGGTGAGAGGCTCACACTCCAGCCCCGTCTCCTCCTTCACCTCCCTCTTCATGGCCTCCAGGATGGTCTCGTTGGGCTCCATCCTCCCGGCAGGCAGGTACCACGTCCCATAGCACTCATGCTTGGCCTCCTGCATCATCAGCACCTCGTTCTAGGAGAGAGGAAAAAAAATCCCAGGTCACACAACATAGAGCCATCCCAATGGGCAGGGACCAGCCCTGTTCGGATCACAGGACCTTGTTCCCAGCTACAACAAAACTTAGGGCTTCCGCAAGACTCCTCCCTACAGGCCAATTCTCCAGTCCAGTTTTCAGTGTCCCAGGAGGTGTGGGTCCCACCAGTTTCCATGGGAACCTAAGGGGTGTCCTCCCTAACATGAGATCAGTTAGGAACCACCGAGTTCCTCCACACCGTTCACTATTGTGTATTTCTAAGTTTAAAATGGCCCAGGCAATATGACTGCTACCCCTTCCTTTGGGAGAGTACTCCACAGCCAGAGAGAGCCCACCTTCCAGTTTTTTCTGCTCTCAGTCTACCCTACACTGCCCAGCCCAGCCCTTAGGCTTTGGAAAAGGAAGATAAAGGAATGTTTAGGTTGAGTTTGTTTGTTTTTTTAAATGATAATGAAAACAGTTTTTAAAACACACAGATACTTTCCCCTACAGAACATCTGCCATCAAACCCTTCAGATTCGCACATGACAACCAGAATGGCTAGAAACCAAGTCCAAACCAGGTGCAACATTATTATGTGTTGTTTGCACAGCACCAATGGGAATGCACATCAGGGCCTTAGAAACAGGACATTAGGTGTTGCCAGTAGAGCTATGCCAGCAAACCCCCCGAGCGGAGATGCAGATTATACTGGCAAAAAGGGGTTTTGCTGGTATACTTCATGCTTTTGCTGTCAGCAAAAGAAGCTCTCCTGGCAAAAGTATCTTTTTTGCTAGTATAACTGCATTTACACAAGGCCTTTTGTCAGCAGAGACATGCTGCAAAGAAACCAGGGTGAATAAAAATTGATTTAGAAAAATAAAAGAAAGTTTTATTTAAATGAGATTTTAAATTAAATACATTTTTCTTTTTAATTATAAAATGACGTTAGCCTATGATAAAGGCCTACTCTTACTCTGCTCTACTAAAATCATTTACATTAAATTAAAAACGGTATTGGGTATTACAAGTTTGCTGCCATGGTTTAAAGTAAAGTCAAACCACTGAAACAGTGGAAGTCACTGACGAAGCACCTGCAACCAGAGTTTGCGGACATGCTAACCCAGCTTTTGACAGCCTTTCACAGCTTAGCCTTTTATTAAGTAAATCATTGACTAAAGCAGGTACAGAGAGAATATTTCATTTCAATTAGTTCAGTTCAAACTTAAGAAACCAACCAGGAGTGGTAAAAGTATGAATGTTTGTCTCCCCCCCCCCCTACAAATAAACACTAGGCATAAGGATGAGAGCGATAAGTTCTAAAGTTTTGAAGGACATGGACCAGAAAAAGTCACTTCAGTTTACTAACAACAGATACTTCCTTTGTTTCGTAAACCAGTTGGTTTGAAATACAAAACTTGTTTTGATAAACTTTTTTTCCTGTTCCCATTCCCAACTCATTTGAGGGAGTTTTATTTAACTAACAAAAAACAATTTTAAAATGTTTTTTGTGCATTTTCACTTGAATTCCAATTTCCATCCAAATGGAGGTTGACACAAATCACAAGTAACAAAATTAAATCCTCTAGGAAAGTGTTTTTCAACCTTTTTGATGCCAGGGACCGGCTTGCTGCCTCCCTAAACTGTGTCAGGGAGATCTCGGGGACTGGCACAAGTTCATGGACCAGTTGTTGAGAAACACTGTCTAGTACAGTAGAACCTCAGAGTTATGAACTGACAGGTCACCTACACACCTCATTTGGAACTTGAGGTATGCAATCAGCAGCGAGACAGGGGAAAAAAAAGCAAATACAGAACAGTACAATGTTAAAAGTAAATTACTAAAAAGAAAAATTTTAAAAAAGGATTTGACAAAGTAAGGAAACTCTGTGCTTGTTTCATTTAGATCAAGATGGTTAAAAGCAGCATTTTTCATCTTCATCGTAAAGTTTCAAAGCTGTATTAAGTCAGTGTTCAGTTGTAAACTTTTGAAAGAACAATCATAACGTTTTGTTCAGCGTTACAAACATTTCAGAGTTATGAACAACCTCCATTCCCAAGGTGTTCATAACTCAGAGGTTCTACTGTATAAGAAATGCCACATCATTCACCACTTTCTAAATAAAAAATGTAAAAATTAAGAATTTAAATAAAATGTATGTTAAGCGATAAAACTGTTTAAATATGGTATTCTCCTGGTTAGCAAAAAGAAACAAGTTTACTTAAAGATTTATTTAATTGCAAATCAGTGTTTTCATCACTACCAACCAATGAGAATCAACCTTTGTTAGGAAAGTAACTAAAACATACATAGGCAAAACCAGATTAAAACTTATCTGTTAAATTGAGGTTCCCTGCTGACTGATTTAAATCAATCCACCCTGGCAAAAACAAAACAAAACAAAACAAAAACACCACACGCCTCTAGCTGATGTTGCTATGCTGGCAAAAGTTTCTAGTGTAGACCTGCCTTGGTTGTTAAAGGAGATTTAACTGTGTTATTAGTAACACAGATAAGGAAGTTGGGTCTCATTCCACCTTCTGCTACTGACCCACTGTGATATTGGGCAAGTCATCTCTCGTCTGTGCATGACTCAGTTTCCCTAAAGGTAACATGGAGAGACTACCCCCCCTTTGTAAAAGTGCTTTCAAACAAAGCTGTTAAGAGGATCATACTAGCGCTAATTAATTTTAAAACACAGGTCACAGTTTTCAAGAGTGGCCAGTCATTCTGGGGACCCAAACTACGAAAGCTTGAAGGAGCCTGATGTTCAGAGCATAGCGTTGAGTGCTCAGCGCTTTCTGGACTGTGGATGCTCACCCTGCAGTGACTGGATGCCATGGTGATGGGCACCATAGGAAACCCCCCAGCCATCACTCTGATTCCCCCAGCCAGTGCTCCAGGGACCCCTCACCTGGTCGTTAAGCAGGACAGCCAAGACGATGTAGCAGGCGGTCTTCCGCACTCTGACAGGGTGAGCGGGCACAGGGGCAGAGTCGTACCTCTCCTGCACCTCCCAACCCCTCCCGCTCAGCACGGCATCCAGCTCCTCCGCCAGAGCACCACAGGCCATGGCTGCAACACAGCAAACCCCACAACGGCTCAGTGGCACAAGGCGCAGCGACAGGAGGGCACCAGAGGGCTGTGGTGCCAGGGGAGCAGGGTGACCCGAGAGGCCCAGAAAGCGGGGCTGGGGGACCAGAGGGACACAGAGAGCGGGATGTGTGCGTGTGTGTGGGGGGGGAGCTTCAGAAGGGCAGATCTCTCCCCACACCCAAATATTCAGCTGTGCCTCCCCAGTCCCAGGGAAGGCGGGTTATTGGTGGAAAGCGGCAGTGAGGCTGAAACGCAAACGCTTCAGCCCACAGGAGGTTTGCTCCCAAAATATCCCCAACCCTCTGCACTGACACCTCTCTTTGGGGTGCGCAAGAAAAAGGGGGCACCCCTGAGAGTGGGAGAGGGGTCAGAGTGTGGCATAGGGGAGGGGGGACACGCTGAGAACTGGGAAACTGGGACCTGGGGGGCAGAAGGAGGGGCCCCCTGGGAGCTGAGGGGACTTGGGGGGAGGGCTGGGAGGCAGAGGGAGGGGCTCCCGGGGGCTGGGCGGGCTGGTGGGGGGGAGGCGAGGCTGGAGTTGGGGGGCAGAGGGAGGAGTCCCTGGAGGTTGGGGAGCATGGAGGGGGGCTGGGAGACAGAGGGAGGGGCCCCAGGAGCTGGGTGGGCTGGAGCTGGGGGGCAGAGGGAGGGGCCCCCGGGGGCAGGGCAGGCTGGGAGGGGAGGCTGGAGTTGGGGGGCAGAGGGAGGGGTCCCTGGGGGTTGGGGAGCATGGAGGGGGGCTGAGAGACAGAGGGAGGGGCCCCCAGGAGCTGGGTGGGTTGGAGCTGGGGGGCAGAGGGAGGGGCCCCCGGGGGCTAGGCAGGCTGGGAGGGGAGGCTGGAGTTGGGGGGCAGAGGAAGGGGTCTCTGGGGGTTGGGGGGCAGGAGCTGGGTGAACTGGAGGGGACTGGGAGGCTGGAGCTGGGGGGCAGAGGGAGGAACCCCCGGGGGCTGGGGAGGCTGGAGTTGGGGGGCAGAGGAAGGGGTCTCTGGGGGTTGGGGGGCATGGAGGGGCCCCCAGGAGCTGGGTGAACTGGAGGGGACTGGAGCTGGGGGGCAGAGGGAGGGGCCCCCGGTGGCTGGGCGGGCTGGGAGGGGAGGCTGGAGCTGGGGGGCAGAGGGAGGGGCCCCCGGGGGCTGGGGAGGCTGGAGTTGGGGGGCAGAGGAAGGGGTCTCTGGGGGTTGGGGGGCAGGAGCTGGGTGAACTGGAGGGGACTGGAGCTGGGGGGCAGAGGGAGGGGGCCGGGAGGGGAAGGCTGGAACTGGGGGGGTGGTGGCCGGGGGGAGGGGCCCCTGGGGGCGGGGTCAAGACCCCCCCAAACTTACTCGTCTTTCCCTGGCCGTTTCAGCTCCCTTCCCCCCCACACCCCGGAAGAGGCTGGCAGCTTTCCGCTCCCATTGGCCGGCCGAGACACCACGCTCACCTTCCATTGGGCGGGATCGCTGTCATTCAGGCTGCCCACGGCCGAGAGGCGGAGCTGCTCCTTAAAGGGGCCGCGTGCCCAAAAGGGTCGCAGTCTTCTGGGGCGGCCTCCAGAGGGACACGTGGCCACCCTGGCCCCCTGCCCTGGAGGCGCAGGGTCACCCCCGACACCCCAGTGACCCTGGGGCCCCCTCCATGGGGAGGGGTAAGAGGGCAGTGCCAGCTGCTCCTGGGGCATAGCTCCACGGGCTGGGGATAGCCAGGGTACGGGGGGTAGCATCACTCCCCACTCAAATCCGAGAGCTTTTCCGCGCCCTTCTATGCCTGCCCTCCTTCTCCTGGGGCTCCCCAGCTGGGGTTCTGAGGGGGTGGGAGTGGGTCTGAAAACCCATGGGCTCCCCCTGGCCCACCCCCACGTCCTCCTGGCTGCAGCCGTCACGCCAGGGACAGCATTGGCATCACTGCCCCCGGAAAGTGGGAGAACCAGGGCCTCGCGGCATCCCCCAAACCCTCATGCCTGCCATCTGACAACAGCCAGGACAGGGCTTCCTTGGTGTTAGCAGGTGAAGTCAGGGAGCTCAGAGGTACAGAAAGGGCACCAGCACCCTTTCCCGCATAAGCTGTGCTCGTTAAATGACAGGTAACAGCACTGCCTAGCCCCCAACAAGCAGGTCAGCTTCCCCCGAGCCCCCCCACTCTATCCCCCCATAAATCAACACACCCAATCATGTCTTGCCAATAGTTTATTGAGGATGGCTCCTTTTAACACTGATTGTAGGAACTCTGGATGAAATGCACTCTGCCTCCCCTGCATCCAACCAGCCACGCAGCGCAGGGCTGCCCTCACCCCCATATATTCACACAGTCTGACTTGGCCGGGGCACACCACTGCCTTACACCCAGAGCCCAGGGACACCTGTGAGCGGGAATCCCGGTCCAAAGAGAAAAGGTGGAGTTAAGAATGAGGACGGTTTTGTTCTGGGCAGGAAACGGGGAGCAGGGGAGGGAGGGATACAAGGCAGGAAGACTGAGGTGAGTGAGAAGGAGAGATGAGGGGGAAGGAAAGACGTGGAGAGAAAGCTTGGGGAAGGGGAGAGGTATGCAGCCAGTGCTGAGTGCACCAGGGACAGCAATTAGGAGGGAGATGGGGTATGCAGGCCGTGCTGGGGATAGAACAGCAACTGTCTCTGTTTTCCAGAAGCACAGTGGCCTTGGAAAGTGTGTTAGTGCCCCCCCCCACAATACAGTGTACTCATCTCAGGTGGCGGGGAGCAGGGGAAGAGAAGGAGACCAGTCTACGAGTTAGGACACCAGGGTCCTGTTCCCATCTCTGTCAGTGACTTGCTGTGAGAACTAGAAGACAGCAGTACTCAGCTACCTTGTCGAGGGGCTGTGTGGCTGAGCCCATTGTCTGTGAACTCTTTGAGATCGTGGGACGAGAAGGGACACGTGAGGCATGTCTGATTCCCAGATTGGCGCTTGTTCTGATGAGACTGACAGCAGGGGAGGACAAGGCCTGCTTCGACTATGAACTCCCTGGGGCAGGGACTGACTTTTTGGTCTGTTTGTGCAGCACATAGCCCAGTGGGGTCCTGATCCATGAGGGGGGCTCCTGGGCATTTCGGTAATACAAACAAGAATGAGTGGGAACTGGCCTCAGCCCCACCAAACTCATTTCACTGACTAGCTGCAGGATGGGAAGGGCTACCATGCAGGGCTGGTTTTGAAGTATCCACCTAGTCGTGGAAGTTCCCTCTGCCACCATCAGTCTCTGAACCCTCCCCACCCTTCCTTCGGCTCCAATGCCTGGAGCCAGGGGCAGCGTTTCTGAGGCTTTTTGCTTGCCTCACTCACAGGGTCTTTGTCTCCTGGAAAAAGGGAAATCCCAGCTAGCGGGCGGGATCAAGCCCTGGCCTCCCAATCCAGAGTCGCAAGCGGCTGGAGATGCCTGTGGAAAGAGGGGGGAGCGCAAGGCCCAGCCAAGCATAGCAGCACTGGCCCACGCATGGCAGCGTTCACCGGGCCAGCAGCCAACAGGAGCATCTGGGCTAAACTTACCCAAGCGCCTCACTTGACAGTGTCTAATTCACAGCAGCCTGAAATGGCCGGCTCTTAATCTGATAGGATTGGCTGCTTTATCCTCCCTGACCCTGGCTGACCCCGCCCTTGCAGGCTAAACTCTCAGCTCTTCCACATCTGCAGGGCGGAGCAGGGGCTCGGGAGGATGGAGTTTATTTTAGCTGGCGGGCTGCTGCACGGTTGCTGTCCAGAGGGTGCTGACGAGACTGGAGGATTCTAGCACTGGAAGGAGCCCCGGGTCTGGAGTGGCCTGGAGGAACTGTCCTAAAAAGGAAACAGGAGTGGGAGACGGGATTCCCCCTTCCTCCCTGAGCTCCCAAAGGGCAGTGAGTCATCCAGCCAGGCTAGGGCTGTGGCTTGCCAGAAGGGAAACAAGAACATTGACAGGGCAGCCAGGGGGGCTGTGTACAGGGCTGTCGACTGGGCCCGGCGGGAGCAACGAACATGGAAATCTGACACTTCCCCTTGCCAGCCCGTCCTGTCCCAGGATCTCAAAGTGCTTTAGGAACATCAGGGCGCTCAAGTCCCCACTCAGCATTATTGACACAATCAGGTCAGGGAGAGATGGGAACAGGACTCAGATTTTGGACTCCTACCCCTGCTCTGATCCTCATCCCTGACTCCCAGGCAGTCTCCCCAGCTCTAACCACTAGACACCACTCCCCTCTCACGGTTGGGAATAGAACCCAGGAGCCCTGACTGCCAAGCCCATTGCTGTATCCATATTACACCATCCTTCCCAGGATGGCCGCACCAAGAGCCCCATCCATGAGATGGGCCCATTGCCATGGGAACTGGACCCTCAAAGGGCCTGGCGGTTTTGGGGAGAGAACTGGCACTCTTTAGAGCATTGCTACCGATATGTCAAGCACCAAATGCCATAATCCCAATGGACATCCCTTGGGAGATCATGACCAGTGTGGTGACATCATCAGGGCAAACCTGCTGTGTGACGACATCAAAACGAGCCCTGAGCCAAAGGGCACAGAATGAACCCTGGCATGACATCATCAAAGGAAGCACAAATGCGAAAACACTACACACCATGACATCATCAGAATAAGTTCCTGGTGTGAGGCCAGCAGAACAAGCCAAGGCCATGATGCCCCAAATACGGCCAGCCAGTGCAGTGTTACAACTCGGATGAGACTCTGTTACGACCTCATCACAAGCTGCAACAAAACACGACGCCCATCACCACCAGCATCTCCAGTGATGTCACTATGCAGCGCCACCGTGGGCACCCCACACGATGCCAACAGGTGGGAGGGCAGCAGAGCTAGCAAGGAAACGGGTCACTCACCTGCTGCGTATGAGAATGGCCCCTGGCTGCCTGTGCAGGGTCCCCCATTCACATGAACGGCACCACAGCCCTGCACTGAGAGCACAGTACCTCTCCGTGCCCCAGAACACCCTCATCCTGCTCAGGCCAGGCATGGCTGTGCCACTGGAATCCCCGGCAGGGAGTTACATGCAGCTTCCCCGCCATTGTGTATTGGGGAGGGGGTTTCTAAGTTGGCCATTCCCTTCCCGCTCCTGCACCGGCAGAGCGGCCTCTGGCCTGCCACACACTTTGGAAAGGGTTAAGCAGCAGCCCGGGCCCTAAGGTTTAATTACAAAGGGAACTGCTAAACCAGAGAGACTTTTAATCCCTTGGCCTCCTCCCCACGCACACTGCCAACTGGTGTAGCAGAGAACAGATGGGAACAGGCCCTCCGGCGATTCACAGGCACTGGGGGAGGAGAGAGGCTCCACTCCTTTGCACAAACTGGGACCGCCCTTGTGCTGCCTGAGACCATGGCAGAGGGAGAAACCGAGGCAGAGCCTGAGAGTGCAGAAGCAGCCTCCCACCCTTTCTGGTGCAGAAAGAGCAGAGAGCTGTCGTGACCCCCCCACCCAAGTAGGGTTGCCAACATGGTATTTCAAAAATAAGGGACTGTTTTCTTAGCACTCCCACCTCACCCCTCCTCCTGATATTATCATTATTAATAATAATCAGCAGTACTCACCTACACTTGCCAGGGGTATTTCTTGCTGCTCTTTGCAGCACTCAGCAACTCCCAATCTTGTTGCACAGAGATGAAAAAATATAGGATGTCCCCTGTAATAAGGGACCATTGGCAACCCTACGCCCAAGCCACAACCTCCTGTGTGCTCCAGGCCTCTCCGCATTGGTCCGCAGGGCTCTAGGGAGAGCCCAGATGCTTGCTCCCCTTGGGAGGTGACCTCACAAGTGCACGTGCCACCTTCCTCCTGCCTTTGTTACTCCTGCTGGGAGGGACCGCCAGCCAGGCAGGATGGGCTGTTGCAATTACTGCATGATCTCGCCCCACTTAGCTCGCTCAGCCACCCTGCAGAGCAATGAGAGCGTGGCCTGGAGAGATGCAGGCAGACAGGAGAGTGGAATAAACCAGAGGACCTGTTTGATGCACCGATTAAAATGGTGTCTGCTGCCAGGGGGAGGAGGGCAGCAAGGGCAAGGGAAAGGGGATTTGGGGAGCAGCAGACTGTCTGCCTTCCTCACCTCAGCTGGGTGGTGGGACCTGCCCTCCCACTCCATTCCCCAGTTAGGGAGACAGGTCATACCAGCCTGCTCCCAGGGACTGCGGAGAGAGAACAAGGGGGCATGGCTGGGAGAGTGGGGGTCTGGTCAATATTGTCACTAGACAAAAGCCTCAGAAATGCCCCCCTCCCACACACACTAGTGCCACCCCCTAATCTGTCCACACACTGCTGTAGGGTTCAGGGAGACTCACTGGGTCGGGCCCCTCAATGATCCGGATTCTCAGTCCACAGGGAGCCAGCAGTGGCCACAGAGGAGAGATGGACACGGAGGTGGGGAAAGCGGGGAAGGCCGGGTGGAGATCTGGGTCTCAAACCAGTGCAATGGCATTGTTGGCTGATGGGTCTTGAGGTGGGAGGCTCCAGTGCCCTTGGTTAGCTCCCCCTGCCCCCAAGCCCCGCCCCAAGCCCCGAGACACCAGTGAAGGGGAGTGCATGACAATTAAATGGACATCGATTCTGCATGCGACATCGGCCGTGTCTCCTCGAAGACTCGTCTCAGCCGTTTATTTCCATGGCTCACCCACCCCTAGGCCCATCGGCCCTCGCCTCCACCCTGAGAGGATCTGCTGGGACGGAGACCTGGCCAAGGTCCCTCCCGCAGACCGCGCCGCCCCCGGGAGCGAGCACCGTGGCGTGACATCGCCGAAGTAAGCACCAAGTGTGACGTCGCCAGGGCGAGCGGCGGGAGGACGCCACGGGAGTAAGCACTGGGTGTGACGTCGTGTGGGCACGGCACGGGCTCTGCGGGGTAGGTGGAGCTGGCACAGCCGGCAGCAGCATATAGGACAAGTGCTCAGTGCAGAACGGTTGCAGGAGAAACCCAAGGAGTCCCGTGTGTCGCTGGAAGCTTGAATCCCATGGGACTCACTGGCGCTTGGCTGGCTCCTGGCAGGAGCTGCATGGAACATGCTGGGGGTCGCATCACTTGGGAGGATGGTATCTCAGGTGGTTCATCCCCTCCTACCTGTCCGCGTCACAGCTTCTGCCCTTCCTGGAGCAGGGGAGTGGCTGGGCCTGAGCATGCTTTGGCCCCATTTTGTCCAGCAGCCATCTTCCTCGTCACAGGCCCTGCGCTCTGGTCACTTCAGACTGACAACCCTGGCCTGTCACAGTCAGTGCCAAAGAGCCACTCCCCATCCAGATAGGCGGATGTGGGGCTCCCCAGGAATCCTGTGCTGCTGCCCCCTTCGTTTCAATTCTTCCTCCTGGACTCCTAGAGGCCCCGGTCTGAAGCCAGTCCTCCGTCTCCATGCTGCATGCCTGCCAGTGCCTTAATTGTAGCCCTGCAGGGTCCCCACTGCGTCCCTCACAGCACCATAAACCAGGCTGTCCATCTGCAAGGGAAGGGAAAGAAGCAGGGTTCAGACACTGGCTTACGAGGTCATGAAGGCATCAGTGTAACTCCTTGCACCCCTATAGAGCAGCTCAGCTGAAAGGACCCCAAGGCTCTTTGCATCAATGGACCTGATTCTCCTCTCCCTCACATCCATGTAAAGCAGGAGGAACTCCACTGAAAACAATGGAATAACATCAGAGCTGAGCCAGCCTAAGGAAGGCGAGATCAGGCCCTTTATACAGAGAAGCCACTTCACCTCAAACCAAAATGCAGCCAGCTCCAGGGTAGAACACAACCGCTGGTGGACATCAGCGCTGCACAACAGTTTAGGGCAGGAAGCAAAGTACAATCCTGTATTCACTTGAAACTGCAGGGGGATTTTAAGGAGGCAGAGTGTAGTTACCCACATTGAAATCTGGGCATGCAGGATGCCAGGGTTAATACTCTGTCTCTTGCAAAAATTACTCGGGTTCTAATGGCCACAGATGGTAAGACCCCCTCTGCTTTCAGCACTCTGGGGGGCCCCCAGCACCCCTGGATTCAGGAGTGAATCCCCAACAGCCAGACTTTTGGGGAGATCTGCCATCCATGTGCTGATCTGGCGGGATTCTGCTTAGCTGATCAGATGGCAGCCCACAGAACTTTTCCTGACCCCATCCAGCTGAGCCAGGCACCCATTACTACAGCAAGAGCCCCCACAGGTGGGACGGTGGTCGTGGGGAGGGAGGCTAGCTCCTGACCTGTGCATGAAGTCTCTGTGCCGTGCCGGCAGGGTCTGTGGCCTGGGCCACGAGCCGTGCCGAGCGGGCGGCGTTCTCCGGCGACAGGAATCTCTGCATGACGCTGATAGTACTGCTGAGGCTCTGCACCTGCCGTGGGGGAAGGAGAGCGCGTGAGGGAGCCCAGGGGTGCCGGGGCAGCATCAGAAGGGTGGGAAGACACCATCCTGCCAGAGGAGAGAGTATCACCTTGGGACTGGGCATCCGGACATGGGGATACGCTGCCTGCGCCAGCTGACCAATGCACGGATAAAAAGCCCCCTAGGAGCTAGCGTGACCTAGTGGGGAGGGCACTGGGATTTAGGAAACCAGGGTTCGATTCCCAGCACTGTTGCTAGGTGACCTTGGGCAACCACTTCCCCTCTCCGTGCCTCAGTGTCCCCATCTGTAAAGTGGGGATAATGACATGGGCCCTCTTTGTAAAGTGCTTGGAGTGCTCCTGATGAGACGTGCTAGATGAGAGTTAGACGTTATTATTAAGAAGGAGACTCTCAGCTCTGGTTAGGGTAAAAGGGGGTAGCACTTAATAGGGGCACCCTACCCCTACCCAGGGGCAACTGTTATGGGGAGAAGACTAAAGTGAATCAGAGCCGGGCTCCTGACCTGGTACGGAGCCCCTGTTGGCACCAGCACTGCATCCCCCATGAACTGGAGCAGGGTCCAGCCGCTCACGCCACATTCCTCCCGCAGCCTCCTCCGCAGAGACGCATCCAGGTAGCAGCTCCTGTGGCCGTTCAGATCCAGCTGGGTCACTCTGTCCTCCCCTTGGGCTTTGCACACCTGCCAGGGGAAAGGGTGGAGCGGACATGAGATGAGTTTGGCAGGTCTCAGTCAACAGCTTGCATTGCAAAAATCTGCTGCCCTGCCCTGGGGTTCCTTTGTGGGAAATCTCAGCAGAGAAGCCTAGGGCTGAGTGGGACACATGCAGACTAGACCCTGGGTGCAGTCCTAGGAGGAGAAGTACTGGAAGTAGATTTCTGGGCCCATCTGGAATGGACTCTGGGCACAGGCCCCTGCAAGAATCACTCACCTTCTGTAAGAACCCCTTGATGCAGTCAGCATCCTCCGCTCGGAAGACGTGCCACAGGGCTCCTGCCCAGTTCCTCATGTCCCAGAGCCGCTCCTTAAGGACGTCATCGACTCCATCCTCTTCCGCCCTCCGGAGAATCTCTGTGGCACAAAGGGACGGGTATTTGGGGGTGGTGGTTTGCCAGCAACCTGGAGCCCAATCAGTTCCTGGAGCCCTACCTTTCTGGACACTGTGCCCGTCCAGTGGGTACGCCCCAACGTACACCAAGACGCTGATGGAATCGGTCGCCTCCACTGTCAGGTTTTTGGTCCCAACGGTCCTGTCCTCGGGGGCCACACCTGGGAATCGGGAGCAAATGTCCCATGAGAATTCAGCTCAGTTCATGCACTGGCCCAGCAGCTCCCTCATCTGAGCCAGGAAGAGGCTGCTTCCCAGCCTCTGCTGTTTCCCAAAAGAGGATACTGTGGTTTCCAGAGCTTTAATGAAGAGACAACAAGCCTGTGTGCATACAGCGCCTAGACAATGGGGCCCTCATCTCACTCGGGGTCTCTAGACACTACCATAACATGTGTAATAAATGGGACTGATAACATGGTAACTCCCCGCTAGGGAACCCAAGCAGATCTATTGGCTCTGTTGGAGACCAGCAGAGAAACAGATCAGCCTCTTGTAAATACAGAGGCACCAAAGCAGGGCAGTGAGGATAAGGTACCGGACGGACAGTCAGGACTCCTGGGTTCTATCTTCCACGGAGTCCATGTGGCCTTGGCTAAGTCTCTGCCTCAGTTTCCCCACCTGTCAGTGGCAGATAATGAGGCTTGCCCTCCTTTGCGAAGCACTTTGAGACATACAGGCAGTACAAGAGCTAATTAAAATGCAAGTGGAGAGCAGGACAAACCATAGGCAGCACAGATCTGGGGACTCAGCCACTGCCTGCCTTGGCTACCCGGCAGGTAGGAGGCTAAGTTCAGCTTTCCATCATGCCCGCAGTACTCCAGCAGCGGCAAACTGGCATAGAGGTTTTCAGCCCTGTGGGAGAGAGGAGAAGACTCGTAACACCCCAAACTAGAGCATGTCACTCTCTCCCCCCGCAGCTTGTTTTGCTGCCATTCTCCCAGCCGATGGGCCAGCCCTGGGCATTCAGACTCTATCATACAGGAGCATGTTCTGAGGAACAGACAATAGGAAGGAATGACGGGTGCCGAAAAGGTGACTCCTTCCCCTAGCTTGCA
This sequence comes from Eretmochelys imbricata, assembly GCF_965152235.1. Taxonomy (NCBI): domain Eukaryota; kingdom Metazoa; phylum Chordata; order Testudines; family Cheloniidae; genus Eretmochelys; species Eretmochelys imbricata. Next base: position 5,575,716 of record NC_135597.1, read on the forward strand.
GCCAGCCTGCAGGAAATCACACACCGCCACACTGAGTAGGTCTACACTGCAAAAAAGCTCTTAACTCAGGTCAGCCGGGGGTGTGCTCCCAACTTTTTTAAGTGCAGGTACTCTGCCCCTGCTGGTGTGACCCTGCTCCACCAGTAAGACTCCACAGCATGTTTCTGTATAAAACGGCGTCCGCCATGCGGCATGACTTTGCCCGTACAGTGCGTACAAGGCCAAAAGTGCAAGGACACTGTTCCTGCAGGTTCCTGCCCCACAACCTTACTGCGGTGACCTGGCTTGAGTTAAAATAGAGCAGGGAAAACACAGCAACTCAGCTCAGGTTAAAGCCTGTGGGAGCCTGGGGTTGAATGTGAGCTGCTAACCCGATTTGCAATGTCTTTCCTGCTATTTGAACCCACGTTGGCCAACCCAAGTTAAGAACACCCCTTTCTTTGAAGTGTGGACACACTGACTGGGTCTGGGTTTTAAAGAGCACTGGGAAACGTTACGGCCCACAATAACAGGCCAGATTTTCCTCTCCCAGTTAACCCATTGAAACGCCACTAACCGCAGGGGGACGCCCCTGTATTACAGCAGCGTAACAGACAGAAGCACTGGGCTTGCGGGGTGCTAGGGAGGTTATTGACAAAAATCTGAAATACTCCTGGTTACTCAAAGGTGGCAGAGCCTGCCCGGGGATCCTTGCCCAGCCACGTAGCCTACCCAAATCAACAAGGAGGTCACAGATGGCACCTACACGCTGACTTTGCCCTTTCATTTATTAGGCGCTCCTTTCAGCTTTATCCCTTTGCCGTGCATCAGTTGCTCACGGAAACAACCATGGCACTGGCATGGGCAGAACTTGGGAATGCCCCCAACCATACTACGGAGCTTATGAAGCTGTGAAATCAAGGCATTTATGCCATAGTTCGAACGGCCGCATACACCTGGGGAGGGGCTGGTCTGGAAGTCAGGGCTCCTGAGCTCCATTCCCAGCTTGGGAAGGGGAGTGGGGGGCTAGTGGTCAGAGCAGGGTGGGCTGGAAATTTTATTCCCCACTCTGCCATCAACTCTTTCTGTGAGCATTCTATGCCTCAGTTTCTCTGTCTGTAACATGCGGGGAAGGCAGCCTCAGAGGATGGTTACAAAGACTAGTCAATGTGTCTCTGTGGTTTTGAGGTCCTTGGATGGAAGGAGATATGTACGGTGAATGATCAGGGTTTGTTCATAGAAATGGCTTTTGTTTTGGCCTGTCCCTAATACAAACCAGTGATACGCTCAGATGTTGTAACGAGATGCTATCGAGCCGTCCCTGAAGGGTGAGAAGGCAGAGACGGACTCGGCCCGAGACTGATCTCTGGGGGCCTAGTCTCAGCCGGGAAGTGGGGTCAGGGCAGCACTTGGGATTTCCCTCCCCAAATCCTCTTGCCTTCCTAGAATTGGGAGCTTGATCCTCAGTCTAAAATGAGTGTGAACCCCACCCCCGAAGTCAGCAGGGCAGAGCTGTGTGCCGGTGTGACGGATGAGACATGGTGCAGGGCAATAAGGTGCAGGACTCTGAGAACAGGCTGAGCTGGAGTCTCCCTCCCATGTGGGGTGCTGCCATACAGGACCCTGTTATAGGGATCTGCAGTGGGGGCTGCCCTGCTGCATAAAAGCTAAGTCCAAAGAGCCCCTGTGTCTTGTGCTGTGGTTTCCCTCCTTCGGGACCCCAGAGTGCACTCCTGTAATGGTAGGGAAGGAGGCGAGGCCGTGGCATGGAGGCTGTGAGGAGACTATCGCTTACAGCCACAGAGCCAGCAGACCGAGAATACTCCCTGTGCCCCAGTGGAAAAGCTAGGTCCTGGCAGGGGCTGCCGCTGCCCCAGCCGCCTGCCAGCTCCTCGCCACCTCCTTCCAAAATAAAAACACATGGATGTGAAAAACAAGGCCTGTTTTTTCCGCTCCCCATCCCATGGCAGCGGCAGGCTTACAAGCTACGGGGAAAGTGGCAGGCAGAGGGGGCCGCAACAGCTTGGCTCAGCCCTGCACTCACACAAGGGGTGGGTTCAGCCCTGGGAGCTAAAGCCACTCTAAGCTAAGTCTCCTTCCCCAGATGGCTCTGGGGCTGCCCATGCAAGGAGGTAGCCCAGGGGATCTGGAAAAGCCAGGCCTGGGCGCTCACCTGGGGAGTAGAAGGTGCTACCCATGTAGCGGCTGCCGATCACGGCAGGTTCACTGAGAGATGCACTTCCACGGTGACCAACCATGTGCAGTGGGGGCATGTACCTCCATGCTAATGGCTAGTGGCCTGCACACCGGCCTGAGGTCCAGTCCCAGCTCTGACACTGAGGTGAACCTGGAAGGGTCCTAACCCTACAAAGTGGGGAGGTGATGATGTGAGGGAGTGGATGTAGAGGCAAGGATGGGCGCAGGTGAGTGGGAAGACAGGATAAGGGTGTGGGCAAGCCGCGCGGAGTGGGGGGAGCCATGGGCGGGTGAGCCGGCACGGAGAGGGAGAGCCGGGGGCAGGCAAGTGGGTAGCTTTCTCTCTGCCCCCAGTATCCACATACCTGCACCTTGGCATGTCCCCAAAGCTGCTCTCCAGCTTGAGCAGGTTCCCTTCGCTGTTCTCTGTCTCCAGGCATTCTGTAGGGAAGGGAAGAGCAGAGTCTTACAGACAACTGGGTCTCCCACTTATGCAGGCTGCGGGGAGCAGGGTGTCTCTCCTGGCAGAGCCCCTGCGCACCCCAAGCCTGCCTTGCTTCCCCAGCTTTACTCCCGCTGTAACTCAAAGCATCAGACCTTCCCCGGCAGCAGGACGGTGCACGTATCAAGTGAGTTTCCCCTCCACATGCAGCCAGAGCACAGAGGCTGGTGCCCACGCTCACTGTTAGAGAAGTGCATGGTAGGTCCCTGCAGTTGCCCATGCTATCCCAAGCCTTATTTTTTGGCTGGGTCTGTCCTGTCCGCACTATGGGGAAGGGATGATAAATAACCCTGGTTCCCTTGTGCCTTTTTAAACTCAGACTGACTTTATTGCAGCAGAAAGGAGCCAGATCTCTCCCCCCATGCCCTGGAGACTGGTAGCTTCTGTACACACAGGACAGATGCTTCCTCTCCACACTGTCCTGCCAACAGGCCTCAGCCCAGCCCTGGAAGGACCCTTTCTAGGGGGTAGAGGAGGGAGGGGCCCAGTTAGTGCTGGGTTTGTGATGTGGGCATCTGTCTACTAGGCACTGCCCTGAGACCCAGCACCCTCCTTTCTAACAAGCCGCGGTACAACAGTCCCCACCCCACCTGCAGGTGCCCAATGGAGCCAGCCCCGCCTCCATGCTAACCCTCCGGCAAGCTCTCAGCTGCTTACTGGCACTGGAGGCAAAGCCATCCCAGAAGTCCTTGCTGCTGATCCTTGTCCAGCCCGGCTGGCTTCGCAGGTTCACCGCCTGCACCTCCTGCTCCCGCTGCTCGTGGCAGAACGACTCGGGCTCCCACAGGTTTCTCTTCAGTGTCTTCTGCAGCCCTGAAACCAAGACAGGCTGCGGGGGGGCAGCACAGGGGAGGCGGAGGTTACCGGGCTGGAGCGTGCCTAGAGAGTGTGCAGGAGACGTCATCCCGGGGAGAAGGGCATGGGGGGCCAGAATGGAATGCTATAACCCTTGGGGGAAGTGCAGAGGGGCAGACAAGGCTGCTCCCAGCCCTTCAACAGGGGACCCTCAAACAGCAACCCCAGTGGGGTGGTAGAACAAGCCCCTTCCCCATGCAGCAGCCCTGGGAAAAGCCCTCCTCTCTGTGTGGTACTGAGCTGAGGGAACAGCCTGGACAGCCCCCGGGCCAGCACATCACTAAGGACCGTGGGGCTCTGGTGTGGCACTGATGCAACAAAGCACACAGGTGATGGGGATGGGGTGGGACTGAGGAGACAGCCCAGAGAGATCCCTCGAGACTATAGGTGCTGGTGTTACTGTCCCTACCTGGCCCTGCCTCCAATGCTCCTGGAAGAGCTTGTAGTTGCAGGAGTGGTTTGGATCGTGAAGCCACAGGAGTCCCCCCGGGGCCAGGATGCAGTGGGAGACCTGCGGCTCAGGGGGGCTGGGGCTCCTCAGCTCACACTCTGAGTGCTTCTCCTGGATCTTCCTCTCCACCACCTGGGCAATGATGCTGTCCAGGATGTTGGTGATCCTGTTGTCCTGTGAGGGCAAAGGACCAAGACTGAAACCCCAGTGTCTCCACGGCATCCTTACCACCCTACCCCTTTCCCAGGCCCCTCTCCCCGGGGACGTGACTGATAATCCCTCCTATGGAGTAAGCACAGCCCCGTCGGAGCCAATCTCCCTATGAGATCCAACTTCGGGGACCCGGGATCATTTACCCTGGAGATGGGCCTGGGGCACATAGGTTGGATCTGGGATTGGATCGGAATCTGTATTGGGGGGCCTAAGTTGCGGAGCTCAGATCCAGGTGTTGGAAGTGGGAGGCCCAGCCTGTGTCTGAAGGGAGGCCCCCAGCGGTAGAACCAGCAAAAGAACCTGCAGGGCCCCGGCAGCGGCCTGTACTCACACTGGGCAAGGCCGGGGAGACGGGCGCGAATGCCATGCGGATGCCGTTCTGCCCCAGGCACAGCCTGACGGCCGTAGAGGTCAACAGCTCGCAGAGAGTGGACGTCTGCACCGTACCCTTAGGGCCCGGCTCGCTCAGCGGGTGGACGGAGTCTGGGCTTTCTAGGGATGGGGGGGCAAAAGGGGAAGGGTTGGAGAGACGTCACCGATACCCTTCCCCCAGGGGACTCTGAGCTGGGCGTCCCACAAGGGCAGAACAGCAAGTCCACAGGTGCCCGCAGGAGACCCTGCTCCCCCAGGCACAGAGCAGGTACCATTAGGAGCCATGCAAGGGTCTCTCTCTCAGCTCTGTAGTCTGCCCTACAGCCCCTGAACTCCACATTGCACCTCAGTCCTGTCCTGCAGCTCCTGCCCTGCCCCCCCCTCACCCCCTACGCACAACTACCCAAGCCCTGGGTCTTTCCCAGCCCTGACCCAGGTTACACTGCTTTCCCATGTACACTGGGGACTCGCACCTCTCCCGTGGTGTCTTCTATTCCCACAGAGGTGGTACAGCACATGCACCCAGCCCTCCTCACCCATCCCCTCTGCCTCCCAGAGGCTGCAGAGGAGGAGGGCTGGTTTGCTCCCTGCTGCATCAGTGGCATGCACAGAGAGCGTCCAATCCTTCTGTGCACGCAGCAGAGACAGAATCGGCGAGACCTACCTTCCTTGATTTCCCTCGACCCATCTGTCTCTCCGTTGCAGGCAGGTTGTAGCAAAGGTGTCAGGTTCCCCATCTCCGCCTTCTGAAACATCCAAAGTGAGGGGTCCATGAGGGCGCCCCAGGTAGGACCATCTCCCAGCCTTGCTCCCTCTAGACTCCCTCCCAGGAAGGCTCCATAACTATTCCTCCAGACATCAAACTGCGACTAAAGGCACTGATACCCCAGGCCCCACGGAGCCCAGCAGGCTGGGGCCTGCTATCATGGGATACCCCATCTATTACAGACAAGAGCAGCCCCTGCCAGTAGGGTACATGGCTGGGAGTGAGATTCAGGCCCCCACCCATAGCACCCCCAGCACGACTGCTCCCGCACGGTGCTTCTCTGGGCATGCCGGGTGCTTGGAGTTACTATGGATACACCTCTGTTGCTACCATTGCTTGCTCCCCATCACCCCTCTGAATGCCAAGCAGGGTGTCTCCTACTCAGACACAGAGTTCCTTTTACATCCAGCCTCCCCCACCCCCCCGTGTTCTCCTTGCCCCCTCCCATCCCGTCCCAATAGACCCCACTCTGGCTGCTTTCCCCCTACACCCATCCCGCCCCTACCCCTGAATCATACCTGCCCGCCCCTTGTGTTGTCGGTGAGGCTCTTGCTCAGGATGCTCAGTCTGCAGGGGCAGTGCGACTCGATGTCAAACTTCACCTGCACTTCGTGCATCAGCTTCCAGAGCTCAGCCAGGACTAGGAGAAGGATGGAGGTGGGTTAGAGCAGGCGGCAGGTCTGAGAGGCGACAGCATTGCTTAGCAATAGCGTTTTGCACAGCTCTGTCCCAGCCAGTTCCTCCCTCAAAGCACGGCAGGAGCTCAGCAGGGAGGGAGCGGGAGCCCTGACTGTGGACGAGATCGTTGTGACTGCAGCCCCAGCCTATCCCAGCAGGAGGCGCTGCAGGGAGCAGGGTGGGAATGCTGGCTGTGGAGACATGCCCAGAGGGAAGCGCTGCAGGGAACAGCTAAAGGAGCACTGGATCAGATGCTTCCTTTTCAATTCCAGGTGCCAAGTAGGGATCATTCCCCCCTAAGCATAAAGCACAAGAATGGGGAGCCCTGCCGAGCCCATTTCCCATGATCTGTACTCCAGCTTCTCCTGCTGTTCGCCCAACTGCCTTGGGAAGCGCCAGGGGGTAGCTCACCATGGGTGGGGATGAACTGTGCAGGAATCAGGGACAGAACGTCATGGCCCTGCCCTTGGACACACTTGGCTGACTGCACAGACTCCTCTGCCCGGGCTAGAGAGAGAGAGAGAGAGAGAGAGAGAGAGAGAGAGAATATGTGGGCACTAGTTACTGCTGAGAGCTGACAAACTCACAGGGACCGGAGCTGCTACCTCCCCCCACCCCAAAAAACTCTTCAAACTGGAAATTTTGAGATGGCTCCAAACTCAGACACTGGATGCAGGGAGAGGCTGAAATCCAGTTGCAAATTGTACCACTTGAGCCCTCTACCAACGTCAACAGAGTCGAAACAGCAGCACCAAGAATTCCGTCCATTCCCCCCCACCCCTCCCTTAGCCAAAGGACTTGTCTGGGCAGGGGTATTGGTGTAATTACACTCGTGCAAACCCCTAGCACAGACACACTGCACCAGTGCAAAATGAGGCGTGCTCTCTCGTGCTACCCATCTGACACCAGTGCAGCCATACACTGACTTAGCTACACCCGTGCAAACAGGTCGCCATGCAGCATAGACAGGGCCTGTGGACCTCAGTGCAGTCAGCAACCTGCAAGATGAAGCCCTCAGCTCTTCAATCCAGGGCTCACAGAGGAAGGACTCTGCTCTGCTGCACACGTCTAAATGCAAATAGGTGTCACTTGGCTGGCGCTCATGGGAACCTATTCTCTGAATTAAATCCAAATGGGGAGGACTGTTCCCCGCATCCTAAGGGTTGCTTTCAGTCTGGGCTCCAAAAGAACCCAGCATTTCAATTTGTCAGTCAGTCAAAGTGGCACATTTCACCTTCCACCAGTCCCACACCGGATCCAGCTTCCTGCAACAGCGCCATGATTTTCAGCCAAACTCTGGCTCGACCCGCTCTGAGTTTGGAGCCTGCAGCAACACCCAGAACCATGCTAGTGTCATGGAGCAAACAGGCTTAAGCTGCAAGTTTGGCTCTGGATTCTGCACACCCCACGCTGGGGGGCTGCATGTTCAGATCTGGAGCTTTGGCTCAACGGAGGGGCCATTTGCAAAATTCAGGTTAAAGGCCAGATACAAAACCTCCACCCCAGCAACCAGGACTGTTTGGATTGAGGGTTCCATTGTATGCTGTCGTACAATGCAGTACGTGCTCTCAGCTGACCTCCCGGACGGTTATAACTGCCCCAGGCCTGTCCCCCAACGCTCTCCTGAAGTGCTTTGTGAACCTTGGGCACTACCTGGGCTGGCTCTCTCTCTCTTGGTCCGGTAGCACTCCGAGCACAGCTGGAACCCACAGCTGGAGCAGCTCCAGTGAGTGTTGAAGAGGCCGTGCCGGCAGGCATCGCAGGCCTGCTGGACGTCTTTCCCTCGCCGCCAGGCGCTCACCCCTGCAAGCAAACAAATGCATTCAGCTGCTGGCCCCTCTGCTCCGGGACAAAGGCCCTTATCTCGCATGGGACTCAGGCACTATGTACTCCAAATATTTGAGGTGTAAAGTCTGGGGTGCCTCTGTTTCCTGCCAAAGGCCTTTCTGTTTGGATTGGAAAGCTGCTCTCAACCACCACCGTGCTGCTGGGAACAAATTTTGGGGGGGGTCTCCTCCCTTCCCGGCTTTCCGGCTCCAACCATGTCACCGCTTCCCCTCCCCTTCATCACAAAGCTTCTGCCCGCATGGAAGAGCGTAACCTGGAGACAGCGGCACTAGAGCTGGCCAGGGAATTCAGTCTAACCCCAAGCCTGAGCTACGCTCCCCCTCTTCCCATACAGCTCCCCGAAACTGCCCTACAGCATTCCTGGCTTTCCCCAGGCTGCCCTGGCATGGGACAGCACCCTCCCCTGGGGTGAGCAGGGAATCTGCTTTCCACATGGCATGATCACACACTGCTCTCCATGGATCCACGGCACAGAGGCAGCACCTCGGCTTTACACCAGAGTGGAGTGGAGTCTCCGTGGTCGCTCAGTCCCGGGCCCCAAGGTTCCTTACCACCTCCTGCAGAGCGGGTGCTTGTGGATAGCTCAGGTGAGGCCTGCAACACTGCCGCCAAGCCAATGAAGGGCTCTCGCTGACAGTGGTGTAAATGCAGAGGCACCCCCAGTGACTCCCAACTTGCACTGGAGCCACTGCGATCAGAACTGGATCGGATGCGCTGGAGACAGCCAGCAGAGGGGACAGGGCAGCACAGCACTTCACCGTGGCTCACTTCGGCAGGCACAAACCCAGCTTTCCAACCAAGGAACCTGAGCCACGCGGGCGGTGAGCGACTGTGGCCCAAGACCCAGGACAGAGAAACCCCCTTGTCAGCACAACCCTTTGGGAAATGGACTGAGCCGAGAAACGGCCTGCTCCATCGGACTCACGGGGCCCCACTGGGCACCTGCATTACAACTTACGGAGTCACTGGGCCTGTCTTCCCGGCTGTCAGGAGGTGCAGTCGCAGCCTGTGTGCTACACCAGAGCTGGCTTTGATCTAGCTAGCACCAAGCTGGCTTGAGGAACGATAGCAGGGAAGTTGTGGCTCTGCAGGCTAGTGCGGTGAGCCCAGGACCCCGGGGGCATACTCAAGGTGCCACCACCCATGCTGCTGCGGTGTCTCTGCTCATTTTCGAACTAGCTGGGTTAAAGCCGGCCGAGGCACGCCTACACATGCTGTAATCACACCTCCCAGCTGCAGTGCAGACACACAGGCACCTGCGACCTACCTCTCCCTTCTCTGGCCCCCAGCTTTGCACCAGGGTAAGTTCACCGTTCACACAGAGCCTCTCCTGACTCCCACTGGGGCCGGTTACAGAAGGATCAATCCCAGCGGGTGCAAAATGCAACAAGAATCACTATTCCCGGCTCACATTTCACGCCCTCTTTGCCCAGGGGGTAAGCAGTGACCCCAGGCACCGGGCAGGGGAGCGTCTAGCTTCTGTGGAATTCAGGGCATCACACGCTGCAGTAGGTGAGCATCTCCGTGCCCCAAAGTGGTCCCCAGCACCGTTGTTTCTGACTTACTTTCGTTTTCCCCTTGAGCCCACAACCAGGCCTCTCTGTCTCTCCTGATGGCCTCACAGAACTGGTCCCCCAGAACGGAGAGGAGATACTTGGCGAGGCTGAGGCTGATGCTGATGTCCTGGGCCCTTCTCTCCCTGCTGGAGATCCTCAGGCATAAACTCTCGCCCTCGGCTTCATCCAGCGTGGAAAATCCATCCACACTCAGCTCTCCACTGTCAGAGAATGTGAGCCTAAAAGCAGCACAGAGAGGACTCAGCGATGGTCACAGCAAGGAGAAAACTACCAAGTGAGAGAGAGTCCAGGGGCTGCCAGGCTGGCTACCTGTGGCCAGCAGGCAGGGAACAGGGCTTTAGCGTTCCAGGGCCAGGTTTCCTGAAGGGATAAAACTCCAGAGCCCATAATCTCAACCCAGATTCCCAGATTAGAAAGCCAGAAGGGACCACTGTGATCATCTAGTCTGAGCTGCAGAACGCAGGCCCGAGAACTTCCCTGAATTAACTCCTCATTGAACCAGAGCAGATCTATTAGGAAAACATCCAGCAGCCTTGATTCTACAATTGCCAGCGATGGAGAATCCACCACAGCTCTTGGTAACTTGTTCCAATAGTTAATTACCCTCGCTATTAAAAATGTGAGCCTTATCTCTCGTCTAAATTTGTCTCACTTCAATTCCCAGGCATAGGCTCCAGTTATACCGTTATCTGCGGTACTGAAGGGCCCTCTCTTATCAAATATTTGTTCCCTAGGCAAGTACTTATAAACTATGATCAAGTCATCCCTTAACCATCTCTTTGCTAAACTAAACTGATGGGGCTCCTGGCATCTATCACAAGAACGCGTTTTCCAATACTTTCATTCAGTGGTGCTGCAGAAACCTAAGCACAACCTTGTGTGGGCCAAACAGATTCCACGCATTTTGATAAGATTTGAAGTCACCTGTATTGATTTATATTTTAAGTTTAGCTTGTTTTGTAGGTATTGAGATAGAAACAACCTATGTCCAGTATTGTCTATTGACACACTTATGTAAACTAAACTGTTGTAAACATGATGACAAAACGCTAATTACTCGGCCGTTAGTATATTGTGTTGAAGCAGGCCACGGGCCTTATGCAATGTTCTGGTGGGCCATGTACGGCCCATGGATCGTAGGTTAGGCACTCCTGCTAATTGTTCCCGTGGCTCTTTTCTGAAGCCCCTCCAATTTATCAGCATTCTTCTTCACTGGTGGGCACCAGAACAGGACACAGTATTCCAGCAGCAGTCACGAGAATATCAGAGAGAGAGAGAGAAAATAACCTCCTTACACCTCCCCGTACATTCTCCCGGTGATACGTCCAAGGACTGCATTAGTGCTCTTGACCACAGGGTCGTACTGAGAGCTCACATTCAGCTGTTATCCACCATGACCCCCCCGGCTTTTTCAGAGTCCCCGCTTCCCCCAAACAGTCCCCCAACAGAACTGGCATCTGGTTACAGCATTGGGGTGAACACACTGACTCTAACAAACAGCACCATCAGATCTTTAATACACCCACTGGCAAAGGACCCTCGGATAGCTCTCTTCAGACAGAACAGCAGCCCCTACTGTATCGACCACACCCCTCCTGGTTTTGGCCAGAGGGCTCCCATCCAAATACTGATTAAGCTCAGCCCCATTAGGTTGTGAGATCTCCTGTGGTGGCAGGTGCATAAAGCTATACAGAAGGGAAGGTTGTTGCCGTCTGTGAGATACAAAGGGGTACTGCCCCCCTTTCCCTGCCTTCTGCGGTGGTTTGATGGTGTCTGTGATTGCAGCCAGCTCTAGCTGTCTGCACATGCAGTGTGTCCAGCACAATTTTTTATTACTTGTCATTGCATTTTATGTCAGTTTCTCAAAAGCAGAGCCAGGCCAGCCTGTAGGGACAGGAGGTGACGGACAGGAACACAGCGTCATGGAATGGAAGTGTAGAGGAGTTGGGATGGGATGGGAGGGGATGGGCATATTATTTGTGTTACTGTCACGAAGCCCCTGGGCGATGCTCTGGAACTGCTCCCCATGAAGCCAGTCAGGACTCTGGGGCAGTCGCCTTTCTGTGAGCAGCCTGTCTTCAGGACACACAGCTCACACAGCTTCCACCTTCCTGGGTCTGACCTTGGAGCATTCAGCATCCTCTGCCCCTCCGTGCGCTTCCCCCAATGAGTCCGCTCAGGCAGGGCTCCTGGGGAAGCCAGAGGGTCCTGCCCCCCAACTTCGCAGTCAGACGTGACTCTCAGCCAGCCAGTAAAACAGAGGTTTATTAGATGACAGGAACATGGTCTAACACAGAGCTTGTAGGTGCAGAGAACAGGACCCCTCAGCTGGGTCCATTTTGGGGGGCAGTGAGCCAGACAACCACATCTGCCCTTCACTCCATGTCCCAGCCAGCCCCAAACTGAAACTCCCTCCAGCCCCTCCTCCTCTGGGCTTTGTTGCTTTCCTGGGCCAGGTGGTCACCTGATTCCTTTGTTCTCCAACCCTTCAGCTTTCACCTTGGGGGGGGGGGGGCGGGGGCAGGCCATCAGTTGCCAGGAAACAGGGTGTTGGCCATTCTCTGTGTCCAGACCCCTGCACACACCTGCCCTCTAGGGCTCTGCAATGATCATACACCCTCACCCCACCACCTAGATACTTAAGAACTGCATAGGGGAAACTGAGGCACCCCCACAATATTCGGAGGAAACATTAAGAACAGTTCCACTTTGTCATAGTTACCATGGTACTTAGAGGCCCAGGCCTGGCCTGGGACCCCATGGTGCGAGCTGCTGTGCAAACACAGAACAAAAAGATGTCCCTGTCCCAAAGACTTTGCAATCCAAAGGCAGGATAGTTCCCTACATCAGATCTCCCGGGGCCTTCCACATTCTCGTTTTAAATGTCCAAGCAATGTGACTCCCACCCTGTCCCTGGGGAGCAGACTCCACTGCCCAGCTGATCTCACTGTTCGGAAGCTCTTCCTGATATCCCAACCCAGTGTCTCCTTTTTTAATTTAATACTCACTTCTACCCTCTGCTTCCTGGGGGCTGCAGGAATGAGCAAACGCCCCGTGTGGGAGGGCCATTGCCAATAGCAGCCCATGCTTCCCCAAATCACAGCACAGGCTCCCCCCAGACTCGTTATCTTGCAAGCCCCAAGGGTGCCACTTCTCAGTGCCACAGGAGAACTGAAGAGGACAGCTGCATGTGTGCTCACCTTCGGAAATGCAGGAGCCTACAGAAGGTCTCCACGGGTTCTTCCTCCTCCTCCGGGGGCACGGCGCCCATGCCATCCTTGGAGGCACAAGCACAACACCTCTCAATGCAGTTAGGGAGGGCCATACATGGAACGCTCTGTAGGTACCGCTTCTCCTTCTGCTCTCCGGCGTCCTCTCCGTTGCAACTCAGGAGCCCTGGGGAAACGACATGGGGTTGAGCACCAGCTACGAAGACACCGGCCAAGATTCCTTGCGAAGGTCCTCGCACACCTCGGCGGGGGGGATGCACCAGAAAGACAGCCTAGCAGACTAGTGCAGTGTCGCCACGTGAACTTATGGAACCCGAGAAGGTGGCAGAATGTCTGATCACATCTGAGTGATTCCCCGCAACACCCAAGCCTAATTCCGCCCTATCTCCTACCATACCCTCTCCACCCAAGGTCCCCTCCTTCCCTGCCACGGAGGAGAGTGGGTAAATCAGGAAAGACAACAAGGCAAACTGAACAGGCCAAATCCATCCTTGGGGTAACTCCACTGGCCTCACAAGAGATGAGCTTGGCTCAGGGGGGCTGAGATGCCCTGGAGGTGTCAGAGAGACACAGACAGAGGAGTGGCTGCACAGAGGGTGGCAGGTGGGGTGGAGAGGTAGGTCACTCAAGGTGATGGATGAATCTAGGGGACCAAACAAGATCTTGTGGCCTCTGACGCTCGCTAGCTCCCTCCCCCTGGCTTCTGCAGCTCTGTCCTCTTCCATATCCTTGAGGCATCTCACTGGCTCCCATACACTGAGCGTCAAATTCAAACTGGTCCTCCTTCCTGGCCCTGCTTCATTCATATCTGCTGCCATCTCTGACTTGGTCTCCTTTCACATTCACTTCCCTGCTCTCTCTGCCTTCACCAATGAGCCAACCTTAATGCTCTTTCTCTATCCTCCTTGCGAAGGCATCTTCACCCCTTCTTTCATGCTGCCTCTTAAGCAGGGTTCTCATTTGACTGCGAGTCTTGCAATATTTGGTTCCCCCCGCCCCCAGCTCCAGAAGTCAAATGATTACAGGAAAATCTCAGCTTGCATTTAAAACAAAAATACACAGTAACTTTCTAGCCCTTGTGGTGGGGGAGAAAAGCTTGAGAACATGACCCTAAAGGCTCCGGAACCAGAAAGCACCCCAAAATAATTATCTGTAAATCATCTCATGATTTTGGGGGACTCTATTCATGATTGCTGAATGCTTGAAGTTGGCGACATGCTGGGAGTTGCACTTGGAATGCTGCCCACAACCCCCCCACCACCAGTCCCCGGCCATATTCATGTCCCTCCAAGAACCATTAGGCTGTGTCTGTCCCTTACTGGGTAACCACACAATTACTCTTATTTTATATCTGCATTGCCAGTCACGATCGGCGCCCCCATGTGCTGGGTGCTGCACGAACGCCCAGAAAAACACAGCCCCCCCACCCCGAAGAACTTGTGATTATTGTCCCCGTCACCCTCCCTCACAGCCTAGCATTTAATGGCATGCTCGTATTGCACCATGTTAATTTGCCTCGTATGCGCTACGGGACAGGGACCGCAACTGAAGGCATTTGGAATGCCGTCCCCCATGGAGAGAGGGAGGAGAGGAGAGGGCCAAGGAGAGAGCCATGGGACTCTGGCAGCAGGAAACACTAGAGAAAAGTTCCCCGGTCCTGCTCTCTCCCAGCCCAGCTGTTTTCTAAAGCATTTGAGCTGCTGTGGAAGGGAGGAGACCTGGGGAGACATTTTATCCCCCACCACCAGGCACAATGAACAAGGATTTAGGGACCAAGTCCCTTCTCCTTCTCTCCTGGCTCCCTCCATAACTGAAGAGCAAAGTCAAAGCTATTCCAAATCATGGGCTTTGCTCTTGTCTGTCTTTCTGTGCCTGAGCGCATGAGCGTGTGTATTTACATGCACGAACACATATTTGTCATGTATGTGTATCTTGCTGGGGTGTGGCGTTGCATTCTTGCGTACCTGTGTGAGCGTTTGCGCGTCTGCATTCATGTGCGTGTTTCTCAGTGACCAAAGAATTGGAATTGAGTTATATCCTTCATCCATCCGCCTACACTGTCACCGTCGAATCTGAATGTCTCCGGCCCAATGAAAGTTACCCCTGAACGTGACGAGCCTGTGCCAATGCTCGGTGCTGGAGTCATGCTCTGCCCTGCGGATCAGGTCAGCTAGCAAAGGCTGTTCAAGCTGCCACTCTGCAGGGGTGTCTTATGCAATGATGGGGCAGCTGCAGAGCAAGAATTAGCCCCACGCCACCACAACTCTGGCCTAGCATCCCCGTTTCTCTGCTCGGCTACACAGGTTCCACGTTTCTTACCTCCCTCTCCTGCATCTGCTTTCCTTCCCATGGCTGGGAGCACCTCCCTCTGCTCCGGGGCCTCACAATCCTTCCTCGTGGGATCTAGCGCCTCGTTCGCCACTGCCTTTGAGCTCCGCTTTGCCAAATAGCTACCCCTCCTGCCGCAGGGGCTCCAGAGATCCTCCCCAGAGACATGGCTGTAGGGCCGCTTAGCTGTCCGTTTGCCAGGTCCATCTGCTTCTTCGGCACTCTCCTGGCCTTCCCTCTTTAAAGCTTTGAACCTCAGAGGCAAACCCTCTTTGATCTGGCCAGGAGCCCCTTTGTCCCCAAGGCAGCTAGCAGGGCATCTGAACTGCGCCGAGTGCCTGGTCAGCCAGGTCTTCTTCAGCTTGGTGTGGTGATTGCTAGGAGGGCAGGGCAGCAGGGAGGAAACCTTGCCCCGTTGAATGCCATGTCCTCCCAAGGTTCCATCTCCTTCTCGGCACGGCCCGGGCTTCTCATTTCTGGTGCCAAAGGAGTTGGCAGCGTCACAGCCCGCCCCCTGGCACCTCTTGCAGCATCTCGGGGGGAAGTCCCAAGGGGAGCATTTGCAGGGGAGAGCATGAGCTGGAAGCACCTCTATCCCAGATGGGAGCTCTACTTTGGAAAGGGCAGGGGGCTGGGATCTGTCAGTGCACGGAGATCCAGAGGATTCCTGCAGCACCGCAGGGGAGCCAGGCTTCAGGCTTTGGTACACGAGGCTTTCGTCTTTGGACTCAGAGGGCCTGGCCGGTGCTTTGCTGAGAGGATAATCCAGAACCAGGGGCCGGCTGGACCACAAACTCTCTGCCACCTTGTGCTTTAGGTAGAACAGCGGCTGACCCATTTGGCCATGGTTGTTTGGAAGGGTTTGGTCACTGGGAGGGGCCAGTGCCATGCACCCCCTCTGCTCAGCTCCCTTCCGCGTGGGCTCCACGTAGGTCAACTCCAGCACGCTCTCTCCATCTCGCTTCACCTTCCCCACCTCGTACTGGCCGAGCAGCCGAGGCTGCGCCTGGTCGGGCACAGGGGCCAGGTCCTCTCCTGTGTTGGGAAAGCCAGGATCCTTCTTCTGGTAAAACTCCTAGAGGGGAAAAAGCAAAGTGCTGAGTGGAGTCAGTGGGGCGGGGGAGATTTTAGGGGGGAGAAGAGTGAGAGGAGCAAGTGTGTTTGGGGGAACAAGGGCAGGCCCAGCGGGCACACCTGCCATACTAACTGCAGAGGACACAGGGACTTGTGCTTAGAGCACTGGGCTGGGAATCAGGATATGCGGCCGTGCCCGGGACTCCGTGTGACCCTGGGCAAGTCTCATGAGTCAGGCTTTGCAGATGCACTTTGCTCCCACAACTTATTTTAGGTTCTTAAATGGGAGCGGCTGGGTCTGAGCTCTTTAGGAAATCTGGCCCCTTGTCTCTGTGCCTCAGTTTCCCCACTGGTAAAATGGGGATCATACTCCTTCCTTTCTCCCTCCCTGTGTGTGTCTGGCCTGTTTGGATTATAAATTCTCTAGGGCAGGCACTGTCTCTTACCACGTGTCTGTACAGCATCCAGCACAACTGGTCCCCGGTTTTGGCTGGGGCCTCCAGGCGCTACTGGAATACCAATAAATAATACAAAACCCTGCTCAGGTTAAACCCTCACTGACTGAGGAAAGAATGAACCAAGGCTTCAAGCTTTACCTGGCACATAAGCAGAGCTTATCATTTCCCCAGTGCTTCGCCATCCTTAAATGACTAATCTTCGCAGCCCCCCGGCGAGGCAGGTCAATGACATCATTATCCCAGTTTTACAGACAGAGGCATTAACCCGGGACTCACCCAAGGCAGCAGAGGGGAGTCCAAACCCAGGAGCTGCCATTCTCAGATGGCGTCCATGTCCTGTCCCAGTGCCAGACAGCCTCTCGCAATGGCCATAGCAGCACTGCAGGGGACCCTCAAGCACCCGGCCTCTACCCCCATTAGCACGACTCAGAAAAGCACCATGAATTCACCCTCAGTCTGCATCAAGCCAGAAGGTTGAAGGGATGTGGCCTGCCACTGCTACAAACTGTCCCGTCTCTCACTCCTGATCTACCGACAACATCCCTTCTAAGCGATCGCCCCTTGGGCTGCCCGCAGTCAGACAGGGGGCACTGGAGACCAGGCTCACTCCCTTCCTCAAAATGCTCGCATCTTGTTTGGGACGTCTCTAACACTCCGGCGTCGGAGGGTCTGTCTCCACTGCACACTAAGCCCAGGCTCTGACTCAAGCCCCACTTCCATCCACACATAGATGAGTCTGACTTAGGGCAGCAAGGACTCAGGACCAGGGCTCTAGGACCCTGCTGGGGAGCAGGTCAGAGTCCTGCTGGGACTGGGGTCCAAGGCCTGTCATTTTGCAGAGTGGCTCAAGCCGCAGACCCACGTCAGAAGGTCTGCGTAGTGCAGTATGGATGCGTTAGCGCGGCTGTGAGACCTGGGTCCAGCAATGGAAGTCAAGGTTTACAATGCAGCGTGGGGGCCCATGCAAACACCAAGTCCGCAAACCTGGGTCCCACAGACCAGGCTTTGTGTGCAGTGCAGAGGGGTCAGCGGCAGCATCGAGACAAGTGTTCTGGGAGAGTGGCTTCCAGCCTTTTCAAGCACCTGCACCCAGCTAAGGACCCAACCCCCCATACTGGAGAGGGGGGCCGAGAGCACCAGCCGGAAAAACCAGAAGCACAAACCTTTGGGGGGGGGGGCATCACTGGTCTGCAGCCTCCAGCAACAGCATTTCCCGACACAAGACACTGCTGGAAATTTAGCAAGGCCCAGCAGCCCATGAGCCTGAATCACTCCCTCTAACAAGCACCCCTACCAACTGCTGGTTCAAGGCCTGGCCTCGTCACCCCGGGCAAGCACAACTTGGGGGAGATCCGGTGACACCAGGCAGATATTCCCCAGGGATACCCTGCAAACCAACAGCTGCTTTCATATTTAAAAGTGACGGGCTGGCTGCTACTCTTGGGGAGACCTCACAGGCGTTTAACCCTCTCTAGTCTTGTTTCTTGCTCAGTGCAACATGCTGCTTGGCTGATCCTGGGTGCTAGAGTGGCTGGTTGAATTAAGACCCTGGCTGTTCCCTATGCAGCTCCCCAGGGAGAGAGTCCAGAGCTGGTTGGGCTAGCACAGAGGAGACTATTCCCGATGGAGAACCCTGTTTCTGGGTCCTAGTTAATGGGTTATGTTGTCCACTTGATCCCAGACATGTATCCCTGGTTGTCTCCTACCTAACGGTACCAGCAAGGACCTTCCTGATTCATCCTCTGAATACAAAAGCATCCAGGGTTCAGTTGCCACTGAGGTCTAACGCCCACTCACAGGTCTGCCTCTTCCTCTGCCATGTCACCTGGCTCCGCACACCCCTTTCTGCATGTGCTTTTGCACGAATTGTTGGGCTCATTTCTAGCAAGAGATCAGTCCAACGGCAGGTCAGGGAGCCGGTCTGCAATTCACTCCTGAGCCCGGACATCCTCGCTGGGACCTTGTCCACTGCTAACCTCCAGCCCCAGGACATAAGATGTCTCCAATACCCCTCCCAAAGAGCATGCAATTGATTGTGAAACTAAGGGTGCTTAGTAGGATAGAATCGAGGTTAAGGAACTGGGCTGGGATTTAAAGGGCCTGACTCTGCCACAGACTCTCTGAGTGACCTTGGCTGAGTCATAATTGCTCTGCACCTCAGTTTCCCCATCTGTGAAATGGGAACAACCATACTTTCCCTGCTTGTCTTGTCTAGTTAGACTGGAAGGTCTCTGGAGCAGAGACTGTCTCTTGTTGCCAGATGTTCAAAGGAGAGCTCAGTGCTCAACAGCATTGTTCTCAGTGGTGCTGCTGGCCACTAGTGGGTGTTTGTACAGCATCTAGCACACGGCTCTCAGCTGGGGCCGCCCTCCTGGTGCCACTGTAACACGAAGAGCAATAGCTGTATAGACTCCAAGCACTTACCTTGTTTCCTGAGCTGGAGCAGGTTTCAAAAGCTGACGGGGTCTTTGTTCTTGGATGGGGTCCCACGTACACCGGCTGGCTCCATGAGCGCGGGTAAGGTGCCCGATGCCAATCGGGGTCAGTGTACTGGGCCTCTCCCAAGGCAGAGGGGCAGTCCTGGAGCTGGTGAGCCAGGGCTAGGCTGGCCAAGCTATTGCCATAGGCAGACTCAGCTGGAGTGCTGGCTGGTACGATGGAGGAAGCCAAGAAGGGGTTCCTCTCTGCCAGCTTGGCCTCAAGAAGGAAGGGGCAGTGAGTGCTCAGGTGGTGGAAGGAAGTGGGATCGCCCACGCTGTCCCCAGAGGGACTGGCAGAGTGGAGGGAGTCTTGCTCAGACAGCCGGTAAGGTTTGTTAGTGGCAGCCGGGCTTTGGTTTTCCAGCCCAGATAATGGCAGGGGGTAGTTGTGGTAAGCATGGCTGTACAGGGCCAGCTGGCTGGCCAGCATGGCCTCTGTCCACATAGGGCCAGGTCTGTCTTTATTCTGCTCCGCCCAGCTGATATTTACCTCCCCGTTCTCGGGCTCGGAGTGAAGCTGGAACTCGGGTGTCTCCTTCGATTGCATCCTCCTGGGGGGCTGGTGCCTGGCCTCCATGAGCTTGGAGAAATCTGCTTCAACGGCAGGATGGTACGGAGAGTCCAGTGCTGTCTCCAGCCCCCCAAGGGTCTCTTGGCCCCATCTCAGACATGGAGAGAACTCCTTCGCCCTCTCGGCGTGCTTCCACAAAGAGGCCTTCTCCCCGGAGCGCAGTGCTGAGTTGGGCCCAGGCACGCAGCTCAAGTCCACCCCGTCCCGACAGCTCTTAGAAGGGATCCCCAGCGCCACACTTCTGCTCCTGCGTGCGGCCCCAACCATGTTCTCTAGCACCTGGGTTTCTTGGGCTCCTCCCTGAGGTCTCCTCCATCTTGGTGCAGCCTCCCCGTTCTTGGCGTCACTCTCCATGGTTTGTTCCCCGTCATGTGGTGCTGACTGTCCTCCCAGGTGCACTGTATCCTGTTGGCAAACAAAACTCAGCATGAGGACGGCAGGGAGTGGTGCTGGGCTGGGCTTCGGACTTGGCATACAGTAGACACTGAAGGTTTCCACAGCTACTAATGACCTAGAAGAGGATGTGTTGGTTTGAGATGGGGGCTGGCTTATATTCTAGATCGACTCAGGATCTGCACCACGGGCTTCATGCTCATTTCTTCCTCCTTCCACCCCTTTGACAATGGTTCTGTGGCTATAACCCCCTCTCCCCCCAGCTTTCTAGCAGGGATGGGTCTGATCCCGACTCCTGGATCCAACACCCTCAAAGCTTGGTGAAGGTCAGATCCAGAACCAAACCGTGCAGCTCTGGCCCATGTCTGATTTCTAGTGGCTCCTCTGCTCAACCTCCCAATTTCCTCTCTGACCTGCCCTCTCCCAGGGACCCCTCATCTCCATGGGGAGATGGGGAGGAGGGTCCGTCTGTCCTCTTCCCTGACCTGCGTAGGGAATGCATTTGAATCGCTGTGCTACGGCAGGGTGAAATGTTTTGTAACCTCCCCATGCTGAAACTGAAGCTCCCTTGACAGCAGATTGTATAACACGCTGGGCAGCTCTCCATGGAGACACACACACACACACGGCCCCACCCTACCACCCCAGGGCGTGTGTACACACCACCCTCTGCAGCACAAACACAGTCCGTGCAGCAGCCATATGGCATCAGGGAGTGTTCTCTGCACAGAGCACATGGCGTCCCATGCATTGCCCACACCCTGAGAAGCAAGCCGTGCAGTCCCCTATGGAGCTCATGACCTCAGGGACCATGCACCACCTCACCCATTCCAGATAGCAAGTTCTTTACCTCCGTCCTTTGAGAACAGCGGGATGTGGCCTGAGCCTGTAGGACAGCAAGCGGGCCTGAGAGTAGCTCTGCTGGGGTCCGTGTGAACGGAGCACCATCCCCATCACTGATGGGTTCCCCATAGGAAGCAGGACGGGGAACCATGAGCCACACGGGCAGGAACAAATAGCATGTGCTTGTTCCCCACTCCAGATCTCAGTGCACTGTACTTACACATGCAGCCAAACTAAAGCAACATTCAGAGATCGGGAAACTGAGTCAGAGAGCGGCAGTAGCTTGCACACCACAAATCAGTAGCAAAGTTGGGAGCAGAACCCAGGACTCCTGAGTCACAGGCCCCAGCTCCAATCAGCTCACACTCTCCTCCCTGAGCTGGGAACTGAACCCAGGAATCCTAGCCCTCGCTGCCCTGCTCCAACAATGACACCACACCCCCTTGCCCGAGTTGGAAAAAGACGCCAGCAGTCCTGACTCAAAGCACCCTGCTCCCACTACTAGACCCAGCTCCCTCCCTGAGCTGGGAATAAAGCCCATTTCTCCTGACTCACAGTTTCAAGTTCTAACCACAAGACCATGATGCCACCTCTGGGTTTCAGCCCAGCAGCTAGGGAGGCAAGTGGGAGGACAAGGAAGGTTAGAGAGGCACAGATGTCTCCCCACGACCCTCTTTAGCCCTTCCACCGGCCGTAGCAACAGGGCGAGTGGGGGGAAGAGGAGGTATTGTGTCGAGTTGCAGACAGCCATGCAATCATCGCAGCGTGATCCGCTGATACCGCATTGCAATACTAATCTAGCATTTATAGAGCACGCAGTATCCATTATCTAATTAATCCTCCCTACATGCCTCCTAGAGAAGACAATATGCCAACAAACCTCTGCACTTCAATAGCATCTAAAAAGGCTTTACAAACATTCGTGTACTGCACCCCTCTAAGGTCAGTATCATTACCTGGGGAATGGGAAAACTGAGGCACAGGGTGATGTGATTTGGTAGAGCTGGGAACAGAACCCATAAATCCTGACTCGTAGCCCCCCTGCTCTAACCACTAGACCACACACTCTCTCAAAGGTGTGAACAGAACCCAGGAGTCCTGGCTCCCAACCCCCTGCTCTTGCTGACCAGCTGATGCTATGCCTCTTACAACGCTTTCAGCCCATTGTTGCACCTATTAAGTGGTGATGCTCCATGCAAGATCGCGGCTGGGGCAAGGGCAGAGAAAGAAGGACCAACCGAGCCCAGAAGAGCCCACTGCTGGGCTCCCAGAGCTCAGCCCCACAGCATGAACTGCCAGAGACCACGACATGCATGAATAACCCGAGTCCTGAGAGCATGAGGCGTCAGTCAGATGCCAGGAGCCATGGGAGTGGGCGGAGGAAAGGAGCTGGAGAAAGCATTTTGCGGAAGCAGGAAGTTCTACACACGATTCCTCCTGGCCCCCATTATCCCAGGCCAGCTCTCTGCGCACAGACGCAGCATTGATACCACTGGCTCACTTCTGTAGCATCTCTAGTCCCAAAGGACCCTACTGGCACCGAGCAGCTCCGCAGCGGCTGGATCCACCCCCACTGGCAGGGAGAGAGGCAGATTCCAACTCCCTGTGCCAGCGAGTCCGCGTGCCCCACCCACGTATTCACCCCCGGGCGAAGGCTGCTGGTGTTTCCCAGAGGTGGGTGGTTATACTAGGGAAGAGCAGATTCAGAGTGTGCTGCTAGAAACTCCCCAGGAGATGTGCTTCGTTGAAGGGCCCTGCTGCACTCCCCTTCCCTCTCCAGAGCGACCTGTTCTGGGACTGCACCGGTTGCCAGTGGCACCCTCTGGCAGAGGAGGGGCTGCAGCACCTGGACGTGCCATGACCCCACGCCCCCCAAAGCTGCCTCACTCCCCCCGCCCAGTGCAGCTGCGGGTGAAGCTTCAGAAACCAGGTGATAGAAGCCAGCGAAACAGAGGGGCGAATGTAACTCTATGTCTGCAACAGCTAGTGAAATGCAGCCACCTCTAGGGTGCATGGCAGCTGTTGTCTAGCCGCTCACAGGGGCAGATGGGCAGAAGACTGGCAATTTCCCAAGCTGGGGAACCAAGTGAGAGAGGCTGCACAGCAATACCCAGAGGTCCGTCCATGCCTTTCTCTTTGCTAACATTCAGTCTGGGCCATTCTGCCCTGCTGAGATTCCTGCCATGCCCTGGGATCACAAGGAGATCAAAGTTCTGTTCCAGTTGCTGTTGTCACACGGGGGGGCCCCACCTCTGCCAGGGGAGGAATGTACTGTACGTCTCTGACCAGCTTACGCAGCTGGCGCCCAGCCGGCTTGGCACAGACCTGCAGTCTGTGCCCAACCGTCTCTGCATGGTGCCAGAGCCTGGGAGGCAGTCGCACTGGCAGAAGCGTCAGCCAGCCCCATTCAGCAAGGGCAGCCCTTAGCATTGCCTCCTATTCTTGCCCTCCACAGAGCCCCCTTATCCAATGGAGTTAAAAGGAGGTGGCGATGGTGGGGGGGAGGGGAATCTCACATGAGCCTGTGGGGGCTCTTCTGGGGGAACGAGGCAGGACAAAGCTGGGTTGGATCCCCTGTGCCATGGGTGGAATGGGTTTGGGGGAGAATGGATTAGCAGAAGCCCTGTGGCTGCCTAGACAGGAGCATACTGCAGCAACCCCATGGTCTCAGCAGAAGCCAGAGTAGGGAGGGCAGCTCTCCGGACACAGCTGTTGTGGGGGCATGCGGAGCTGCCTGGAGTCTGTGAGTAGACCCCTGGCCTTCTCTTGCTTGCCCCACCCAGCATTGTCCCCGCCTGGTTCTTGGTTCAAAACACCATGAGCATCGAAATCCATTTCACCGCCCAGCTGTCCATCCTATCCTGCTTGCTGGGCTCTCCCTCAGCCCCTGGTTCCATTACCATGGGGCTGAGGATGTCTCTCCTTTCCCATTGCTTGCCCAGTGAACTGTGTTTACATTGGCTGTAATCCTGGAGGCTGACCCCGCTGTTTATTGGCAGGACAGGTCTACACCGGGCAGGTGCCGAGCAACCTTCCCCCACACCTCTAGGGGCAAAAGCGGAGTTTGGTCACCATGGCCCAGTCCAGCTTTGACTCTCGCCCTGCTCAAACTGCCCAATGTTGCCAGCTGCAGGGGTGGCTTTGTATTGGGGGCACTTCTCCCCTGGGAAATTCAACCAGTTTATTACATCGAAATGCCCAGAGACCTGAGACAGACTGCTGGGAGAGCAGATAGACCACCAAAGAGGCTGCAGATGGTAACAGCTTTCCTCTGGGCTGGATCAGAACCATCAGCCTAAAAGCCAAAGGCTCTTTAGCCCACCCCGAATCCCCCAGCCCACACAGTCCCACCTCCATTTAAGTCACAAGCTATTGCTATTAACACCTCGAGTAATCACCTGTGATGGTGCTGAGCTGATTCATTTAGGGAGCTCCATGCATGACCCTTATTCAGTTTCCACTTCCATCATATCCCAGCTGGTGGAATGCGGCACTCCGTAACAACAGGCTGCAGTTTTGAAGGATCAGGGAGCAGGGCTTGGAACTCAGTGGCTCCACAATATGGACCTAAGCCAAGGACAGTGTCTTCAAGAGGCTAGACAGATTGAGAGACTCTAGATCCATTGACTAAAGGGATCTGGCTCTGGGATTTGAAGCAGGCAGAAAGCTACCCGAAGGGCTCCTTGGATGTTCTTCTCTGAATTCTGGAGCTGGATTTCTTGATCCATTGGTTTGTGAGTCTCAGTAGTGTGCCTTCCAAAAGTCCCTTGATTAAGTCTCTCTCCAAGTGTGCTCTGGGGTGGTGAGCTATGGGGAAAGAACTGTTACAGGGAAAGCTATGAAAAGGGAGAGGAGAAAGAGAGAGGGGACTCCCTCACGCCTGAGGGCCATCCAGCCTCAGATATCTTCTGGCAGAGACAGGAGAAGAGGAATTTGGGGAGCTCTGCTCCCCAGACTCCAGCCACCCGCAGAGAAGGGAGACTGCAGCCTCCGAGGGCTCCGTACCAGAAGAGAACTCCTCCAGTTACTCATCCGAAATAATGAGGGGACGCATGAGCAAATTACTCCGAGCTCCTCCCTGCCTCTGTGGGCTCCTGCCAAGGTAGCATCTGCGTCGTGCTTGTCTGGCCTCTTTGCCAACCTGGGGCAGGTATGCCCAGTTACTCACTCTCCTCTGCTCCAAGAAAGCTCTTTTTGTTCCCAGCACCAGCCTCCCAGCTCAGTGTCAAGGTGTAGGCTCCTGATGAGAGAGTTAGGTTGGGCCAGATCTCAACCTTCCGGATGCCACACCCTGCCATGGGCAAAGCGGAACCAAAGAGCCTAGCAATCAGAAATGCCGAGCTCGGCAGCCCCAGAACTGGGGGAAAGGGCAGTGTATGGCCAAGGAGCGACAGGGCCCCGAATGGAAGAGGGAAGGACTGGAATGCAGGGGTCACTACGGACTAGAATGTGGGGGGCACTGGCAGAATGGGGTGGGGAGGCCAGGACTAGAATGACAGGGGGTGTTGAAGGGTAGGATTGAAGATCACCGGCAGAATGGGATGGGCAAATAAAAATGGGAACCATGGGATGGGGAAACTTTCACAGCATTTTTAAGACCCTCACTTTCATCAGCACAAAAATTCTTCCCTTTCAATGCTCATGCCCCCCTCTCCCTCAGTACATAGGAAACAGACAGGAGACTGGATTGTCTAATCACAACGGGATATATTTCTAAAACTCCCTCCCCTCCCTAGAAATCTGTCGGTGGGGATGGGTTAGAACATGAGTTCATTACCCCGCCCCCAACTATTTCTCTGCCAGCTGAATTCAAATGTCCCGGAATCTGTCCATTTCTCTCGCTCTTTTCCCACAGCGACTTTTTGGAGCTGCCCCAGGTTCAAACTCCCAAGCACATTCATGCTGATTTGCTCCCGGATTCCCCAAATGGTTTGCAATCCACTGTCCCTTTCAAGCTCTTTGGTTACTTTGCATGACCAAGAGACAGGCCCAAACCACAACGTTCATACAATCATGGGGCTGGAAGGGACTCCAGAGATGATCTCGCCCAGCCCCCCTGTATGGAGGCAGGACCAAGTAAACCTACCCCATCCCTGACAAATGTGTAACAACCTGTTCTCAGAAACCTCCAGCGCTGGATCTCAGCAGCACCCCTGCCCCCTCATTCCTCCCTGCACAGTTTAGGGTGAGGGGGAATCCAGAATTTGGAGCTGTCCTATTATAAAGATAAAGCAAATTTACAAACTGCAGACCTGGGTTTGGGTTTGGGGGGCGGGGAAGGGGATATGGTGTGGGATTCAAGAGGGGCTCATTCTCCCATAATGAATTTTCCCCAATGGAAACGCCAGCAAATGGGGTGTGCCCACACATGCTGTGGTATGCACCCCAATTCCAAAATCCCACCCCCCCCCATCTCCAGAAAGCTGGACAAAACCTGGGATGATTTAACCCACTGTCCTGAAGAACTAGGGTGAAGTTAAACAGGACCTGGAAATGAACCCCCATGCTGCATTTCATTTTGCAACCTCAAAACCCAACTAGTAGGGTTTTGCAAACCCCCACACCTCCCCTTGGTTTTGCCTGATCTTTACCTGTATCCCACTAAACCAAGATCCTACCCCTTGCTCCCATCTCCTCCATGCAGTTCCTTTCCTGCAAAAGACATACACACACACACACGCACGCACGCACACATGCCTTCTAGTTGGGTAGAGTGCCTCTTTCTTACAAGAAATGAGCTGGAGTTTGCAAAAACTTAGCATCTCACCAAACAATTGGGATGGAAAGAAAGCTTGCGATTTTGAAAGGAGATTCTGGCAGCTCGGGATTTTTAATCAAGAGCATGAGGCAGTTATGAAGAGTGTCTTAGGAAGCATTATCTCCCCCAGCGCCAAGGAAAGTGCGGTGAGGACTGACGGACGCGTGGGAGTAAAGAAGAGGAAACATTGTAGCCAGGCTAACGCATGAAATGTTTTCTTGGACCTTTTTGCCCAAAGGGTTCATTCACACACACAAAAATTACACCCCTATACACACCGTGCATCCACGCACACTCAAACGGATATACCTATATAAATACACAGCAAGAGCCGGTCTTTTCATGATGTCTTTGTACAATGCCTAGCACAGTCCTGGAGGTGCTACCATGACACAAACAATAAATAATAACATATGCATACCTGAAAAAAGAAAAGGAGGACTTGTGGCACCTTAGAGACTAACAAACGTATTTGACCATAAGCTTTTGTGAGCTACAGCTCACTTCATCGGATACATTCAGTGGAAAATACAGTGGGGAGATTTATATACATAGTGAACATGAAACAATGGGTGTTACCATACACACTGTAAGGAGAGTGGTCACTTAAGGTGAGCTAATACCAGCAGGAGAGCGGGTGTGGGGGAGGGGGAGATAATCAAGGTGGGCCGTTTCCAGCAGTTGACAAGAACGTCTGAGGAACAGTGGGGGCTGGGGTTGGGGGAGAAATAAACCTGCACCCTCAGAGACATATGTATATATACAAACATGCATGCACACTCACCCAGGCATACATATATACAAATGCACACATCCACTCACACAGAAAGAGATGGACGGAGGCAGAGAGACATGCACATAACATATACAAGCCCCATATTTCATATACACATATTTTCTGACTCTCTCGCAGACACACAGTTTATACGCATGAGCACTGACATACACCTGAACTTTGACAAATATTCACACAGGCACCATGAACACATGCTCATATTTGTGGCTAATGCTAATAAGTAATAATGATAAATATCTTGTGTTCCCTCTAGGCCCTTTCTCCCCACAGGAAGCCATAGCCCAGTGGTTCTCAGACTTTTATACTGGTGACCCCTTTCACATAGCAAGCCTCTGAGTGTGACCCCCCTTATAAATTAAAAACACTTTTTTATATATTTAATACCATTATAAATGCCGGAGGCAAAGCAGGGTTTGGGGTGGAGGCTGACAGCTTGCGACCCCCCACGTAATATCCTCAAGACCCCCTGAGCGGTCCCAACCCTCAGTTTGAGAGACCCTGCCATTGCCCTTTGCTACTCTATACAGAGGACGCCAGGGAAATGCAGCCACTTCTGGGCTGGAGGGCAGCAGCCACAGCATCTTCTCTAACAGCTGGGAATCTGGGACACCGGCTCAAAGCCCAGCGCTTAAGGAAAATACCGTGGGGACTTGAATATCCAGGCAGAGCCAACAAGGCCGCAGTTGTCCGATCCACACCCATGAAAGTGCCCGGTGCTCAGTGTATTTGCAGGGAAATGATGCTGGACTTGTGGGGAGAGTTACTGTTAGGCTTATGTAGAGCGTGGGGGTTTCCTTACCCCCCACCACGTTATATAAACACAACAGCCAAGCAGTTACATATGCCACTCAGCCCCACTCAGCCCCCCTCTACCTCCTCTATGCGCAGTCACCTCTGGAGGTAATTGCAGCAGTGGGTGCTCATCTCGAGGAGCAGGGGAGGCCTTTGGTGGGTGGCACTCTGGGGGGGCGGTGGGAGGGTGAGGGGAGGACATGGCTGTGGCCACAGGCCGCCTCCTTAAAGCTCAGCAGCTGCTGTGTGGTCTGGCCTTGTGTGTGAGGAGCAGCATGATTACTAACCCTTCCTGAATCTAGCCGGGCTGGGCTGGGTGCCAGAGCACTGACAAGGCTCTGTGGGGAAGGAGTGGGGAAAGGTGGGTTCTGGACCTGGCACGGGACCACGGAGCATCTAAACCTGGTCTATATGAAAGCGGGAGAGAGCAAGAGGGGAACTAACTCCAGTTCCCATAGCAACCACCAGTGCCAGAGCCACCCCTTTAGCAGCCTCCTCAGAACGGACACACGTTCCCTAGCAACACACCCAAAGAACATAGGGGTCCACTAGCGATGCCCCAAATGAACATGCACCCCATAGCAACATACCCAACAGGGGGACACAGACGCACGCACATCTCCTACCAGCATGCCCAACGGGGGGGGGTGGGGGGGTACAGGCCCTCTAGCAATGCGTGCATAAACCATGCCCCCTACAGAGGAGAACACACATCCCCTAGCTACAGCCTCAACACTTCAGTATATCCTTGGGAAAGAGGAGACAGGGGAGAGAGAAAAAAGACATCATGGTAGGAAATAACCTTCGCAGCTCTTCACGGGTCCAAGCATGTGTGTGCACGTCTGTCAGATACCAGGGCAACGACTGGGATCTTTATATATACGTCAGACTGGATTTCCCCTCTCCCTTGGCTGCAAGCTATCCATTGAGACTAAATTCTCGGGGACAGAGACCCGTCTTCTTTTGTGGCCACAAAGCATCCTAGCGCCTCACGAGCACTGAGTACGTAAATAAATAATATGAGCGAGCACGTGCATGTCCCCAACATTTGCATGCGGGCCTATGGCAGAGTGCTGTGTACCCATATGATGGAAGCGTATGTACCAACCCGTGCAAGTCTTCGTCGGTGGGTCACCTTCCGTGTCCATGTCAGGCTATACGTCCTTGTGTATCCATCTATGCACGTAGGCACCTGTTTGTGTGTGCATGCCAGTGTGGGTGCCAGCATGGGCATGCCCTGGCATGCACGCGTGGGTGGGTGTTTGCTGGCTGGGTAGCGTGCATGCCCGGGGGGTATGTCGGAGACTGCTTGAAGTCAGGAACTTAACAAGTCCAATAAAAAGCCAGAGACAGCCAGCGCCTGCATTTGGACTTGGGCCCACAGCAGCCTGGCTGCCCTACCTCCCAGCATGCTGAGCTGCCCCAGAACCTCCCTGGAGAAGGGTTAAACAAACACAGTGACTCAATCCCAACAGAAAAGGAAGGATTAAAAAAAAACAAAAAAAAAGCAAATCACCAACCCCATGCCAAGAAAACAAAGACAAGACTCTGGCGGTCATGGCCCCTCTGCCAAGACCTTTCATGACTGAGCAAAGCGTTGGAGCCAGATAATATTTGATTCCTTCCCCACCAACTTTCCTGCCACCTCACTCTCTCCCCCAAGCCTGCACTCACCAGATCATCAACAGCCCCCCACCAACCCACGCACTCAGAGGTGCTGGAGAGAACATTGCTCCTGGTCTCTGACCACTCAACGGCGCAGGGGAGGCGCGACCAGACTCTCAGGCACTTGGGCGTGCATTTGGTGAAAACGAGCCACAGCTCACCAACTATCTGCAGGCAGGGCTGCCCTTTCAACCCCATGGTGTGGCCCTTGTTGAGCCACTCCAAGAGTCATTCTTCTGCAGAGATGGAGCCACAGCAAAAGGGAGGGCCGGAGATCAGGGAGAGGATCAGGCATTGGCTTGAGGCATCAATGCTTCCTTCTTTGGCATGCAAG
Organism: Eretmochelys imbricata; assembly: GCF_965152235.1. Taxonomy (NCBI): domain Eukaryota; kingdom Metazoa; phylum Chordata; order Testudines; family Cheloniidae; genus Eretmochelys; species Eretmochelys imbricata. The sequence continues at coordinate 5,605,875 of NC_135597.1, forward strand.
GTGGTGGGGGGGGAGAGGGAGAGAAGAGGCTCTCTCTCCCTCAGCTCTCCCCAGGACAGCTGCAGCCTGTTGGCAGTCACATAACTCCAGGAAGTTTTGTTCTCCCAGAAAGGTGGGGTGAGGGCCAGGTTGGTACAGGGCTCAGAACAGCCAGGGCCAGTTCCCAGGACTCTGCTGGGTCTGCAGCTGTGACAAAACCTGGAGTGGAGGGAAAATTAGGTCTCGATCGCCGTAAAATGATTACCCGGGTGAAGCCAGAAGAGCACCAGGAGCCTAGTTAATAAATCGAGTTGATTATGATAGTGCCTAAAAACCAGCCAAGAATGGGGCCCCACTGTGCCAGGCACTACGCAAACACAGACAAGCAGACAGTCCTTGCCCCGAAGAGTTTACAAACCAATGGACAGGACAGGCACCGGGTGGGGGAAGGGGAAGAACACACATGCAGAGTGAACAATGTGATGGCAGCAAATGGCCATGATTTTGGGGGCCTGTGGGAGGGAGTTAGGAGGAGATCAGTTAAATGGGAAGGGAAGGCGGGAGAGGGGAGGGGAGAAGGGGAGCAGATGTGGAGTGAGGCTGAAATGGACAGGGTTGGTGCAAACAACCCGTATGCACACAAAGCAGAAGGAGTCCAGCTGAAACTGCAGCAAGTTCTCTGAATGTCCAGAGGTCCCAGCTTGGGCTGTTTCTGCTCTATTCCTAGCAGCTGGAGCCTTTGGCTGGCTCCTCTCTGCAGTTTGCTCCCCAAGGCCACATGGCTGGGGTTGAAGGGCCCCCTTGAGTCCCAGATTCCCCACTCACTTGCTGGGCACTGGGGTCTGTCTCGGCATAATGGGGCCAAGAGCCTGGGGTAAGCAGAGAAAAGCCAACCGGCTACTCTGAGCCAATCAGTGGCAACTCCTTCTGAACAACAGATCGTCCAGCCCCGGCTCTGTCCCTCCCACCTCCTGCACACAGTGGTATCCAGCAAACCTGCACTGGGCCCGAATGGGACCTTCCACTGGCCCAGAGATGCCTCCACCCCCAAGCTGGAAGAGCCGATTCAGAGCGACTCTGGATCTGACCAGGAACTAGAGAGCTGGGCCCTGCCTGGGTGGGGCTTTGTTGTGAATAGCCTTGCCCTAGGCCTGAGTTCTGCCAGGCCACTGGTGGTTACTGAATATCAGGGAGCCAGTGGGAAGCTTTTGCCCTTATCGGTTGGACAGCTTCTAAGAGGCAGAGCTGGGTCAAATCCCTCCCTGGGGTAAGCAGGCCCAGCCCCTGCAGCAGTCACGGGGGTGCTGTGCTTCTTACTCCAGGGCTGAGTTGGGCCAATACAAAAGAGAGTAGCGAGCGAGCGCAGTGAGCAGGTCAGAGGAAACCCGACTGGCCGCTCCCCAGCGATGGCTAGTTTAGCTGCTCTGGGACCGGGTCAGAACAGAGAGACGACAGCTGCCCAGGTGTGGGTTCTGCCTGGTTTGGTGCCGTGTTTTTTTAAAAAAAGGTGAGCCGAAGAGCTTTAATACCAAACGGTAGCTCCCGAATTAGAAACCTCGGTGATCTCCTCTGCTTAACCCCCTCGGCACCAAAGCCTGGGTGCCCTGTGCAGAGTCGAGGCTCGCACGCTGCACAACAATGGTGTGGGATGAGCTGGAAACACAGGCTGGCATTGCCCAGCAGGAAACGCCCTTCTGGCATGGATGAGGGACTCCAGGGCAGCTAACCCGCTCGGGCTCAGAGGGAGCTCTGCAACGGACAGGCTGCAGTTTGGGGAGCGGACAGTAGGGAGGGACGAGGTGTCAGGGAGGGAAAGGGAAGATCCAGCCCTAACCCCAGCACCCATCTATGGCAGGAGAGGCCCTGAAGTTTCTAAAGCAAAAGGCTTGTTCCTTATTACAACGTGCTCATTAGAGATGGCTGGGAAGGATGAAGTGGCCACTGAGCCTGGCTCGACCTGAACTGACCCACCACATCCCCCCTCCCAAAAGCATTGGTGGAGCAGCATCACCCCTTTTCCCTCTCCCTCCTCCGAGATGGATTCACTCCCCTCGCATCCCAAACTTGGCTCTGCAGAGGAGAGGCGCACGCGTGTCCCCCTACAGCGCAACCCAGGCCAGCTCCTTGGGGCCAGACCTAACGAACAATATCTCAGCAGCTGATTCAGTCTCTCCCTGCCTCTCTCTTTCCTCACCATGCAAAACGGCAACAAGATTTCCCCCCCGAGTATGTCCAGATCGCTTAGCACAGCAGCCCCTTTTCTGGGACACTCTCGCTCACAGCTTTTTTATTTTCTCCCTCTATACGATTCCCCCACCCCTTTCCCTTCCTTTTCCTTAATATCTCTGAACACCCAAACCCTGTAAGTGGATCCCTACCGGAAAGCCAAACACACACACACACACAAAAATCGAAAATCAGCCCAGCATGGACCTACCTGAGGCTATGAAGATGAAGTGGGGTGGGGAGAGGAAGGGTACGGGGGAAGAGGAAAAGAGACCTTCCTTCCCCTTCTCCCTCTGAGCACCAGCTGAGATGGACAAGAAAGCTATTGCTAATCTGCGCCCGGTGCTTGAAAACGTCAAACCTTCAGGAGTCTGAAAGCTGCAGCAGAGCGGAGGGCATGGGAGGACATCCACTCCCACACGAGTAGCTTTCTGGGAATTAGGGACACAGCCCAACTGCTCTGGCAGCTTCACTCCCCTTCAGTTCTGGCTGACGGTACGGCTTGCTCGTCCCGGACAGCTGCTGAATGGGAGTCACACACGCAAACTCCCACTGCCAGGGCTGGGGGGCGGGGGGAATGTGGGGCGGTGGGAGGAGGTTGGCTTGGGGGCAAACGGGGAAGGCTGATTATCTAGCATTGAAGCAGCGCGTTGCAAGCCTTATCGCATTAATCTTCCCAGCAAGGATCCCCCTTTTACCGATGGGGAAATTGGCGTGGGGAGATGAAGGGACACGCCAAAGCCACACAGCGAATCTGTGGCAGAAGTAGGAATAGAACCCAGGGGTCCTGACCCCCCCAGCTCTCCTACCCTAAGCAAGAGGCTTCACTCCCTTGCAGAACTGAGAAGATAACCCAGGCGTCCTGATACCCAGGGCCACTATGCTAACCAAAAGTTGCACTGCCTCTCACAGCTCAGAATAGAAACCAGGAGTCCTGAGCCCAGTGCCCTCCCTGCCACAACCCCGGCTCTAACCAATAGTTCATGCTCCCCTCCAAGAGCCAAGAAGGGGCTCCCGGTCCCCTGTTCATGCCTCATGACCATTCTACCTCTCTATAGGGAAATGGCTTTTTTTTTTTTAAAACACGCCCCCCCTCGCCCCCTTTCCCTATAAGCCAAGCCTGGCCAAGAGCACCTCAAGTTTCAAGAGACTGATCAGGACAAGAACTGAGGGACATAGGGTCTGAGAAGAGAGGGGCGTTTTGGGCGTGTAGTGAGTGTCATTTTTTTTTCATAGTACTACTAAGTCACAAGAACCCTGCTAGAATCAGGTGTTCAGCAGCCTCTTAAAGGGATGAGCCTGGTTAAAGGCATGGCGCCTCTTAAAGGGATGAGCCCAATCAGAGACCTTGCACCTCTTAAAGGGACGAGCCTGGGGAAAAGCAAAGGACCCCTTCAAATAAAACAAAAGGTAGAGAGGCCTACAGGATGAGCAGACAGCCTCACTGCAGGAGGCACAGGTGCCAGCAGACTCTGCCTTTAACACCCTCTGCTGCCTCAGCGACAGCGTCCCTCCACCGTCAGTTTCTTGTTACACCCCGGGTTCCCAAAAGCAGGCGCTGAGCATTGGCTGGTGTCCCAAACACTCGGGGACGGGGCAGATTCGCACCCCTCGCGTTCCAGACTTGGCTCTGCAAAGAAGACGGGCCTGCGCACGTACCCCTGCATCGCAACCCAAACCAGCTCCTTGGGGCTGGGTCTAAGGAACGACCCCTCAGCAGCAGATTATCTCATGATTAAATCTCTTCCTGCCTCTCTCTTTCCTCACCATGTAAAATGGCAAGGAGACTCCCCACCCCCACCCTGAGCTTTATTACCCCATCCGCCCCTCTGCAGTGTGCATGTCACCATGGTATCTGGGTGATACTCCAAAGCACAGGCCCCTTCATGTGCAGCCACAGGGACTGCAACCCCAAGCTGCGTTTGGGGGCATCCTATAGGGCAGGGCAAGTGCCTACTGCAGGACATATGCTAGGGCAGCCAGGGCTCTCCCAGGACACACAGCTGACCTCCCTATGGCCCTCAGCCTGGATCCCCTATCCCCTTCCTTTCCCTGGTTCCCTACCGCCAGGCAGACCCCACTCCCCCATAGTCTGAGTCACCCTATCAGGTGTCTCTGGGAGAGTCCCCGGGCACATCCTATTCTTCAGGGGTTTCTTAAAGTAAGTCACGGTGATGTGAAACTGAGCCATATAACCCCAACCCTGTGGAGGAGAGCATCAGCCGTGAGTCCTGCCAGAGAGGAAAGGGGGCTCCAAGAACGGGGGAGGGGGGAATATGACCTGCAGCATCTCATCAGCATCATGATGCACCCAGGATGCTCTGAAAGGTCCCATGCAGGTGAGATTCTGGGGTGCCCTTCAACCGAGCCCCAGGACAGCGAGGCGGGGAAGAGGGTGGCACAAAAAGGCCCTATCCTGCTTCTCCAGCAGCCCTTGAATTTTGTGCTCCCCCTGTGCACGTGTACATCCCCTGCCCAGTGGGGACTCCTGGTTATGGAGATAAGTGGCATTAACTGGGTTCAAATACCTTGATGCAATTAAAAGCTCCTCTTGGAGTCTGAGGGCTTAGAAAGCCAGTCCAGGCCACAGATATAGCTTTACCGACCACAAGCTCTGTTCTGTTTCCCTCACTGGAGGTTGCCAGCCCACTTGGAAATCAATGGCAGCTCTCCAATGGCTGCCGTCTGCCTTGCCCTTAATCTCTGCTCCCACTAGTGTGGGAGTGAAGCTCTCTGCTTTGGGGATTCGCCCCATCCCCAACCCTGATCTGGGCTCTGAAGGGCACTGGGGCCAGTCACCCAACAAAAGGGTGGGTTCTCACCGGGTTTGAATGTAGAAGAGGTTCCCAGAACCAGGCAGCAGGGCACCCTTTCATCTCTAATGGGGTTGATCACAGCGAGTAGGGCTGGTCTGGAGTTTCCCGTCGGGACGTTTTCCCACCAGGAAATGCGGATTTGTGGAAAGTGAAACATTGCACAGAGAAGGGCATCAATTTCAACAACATTTTGTACAGAGGAAAATGCAACAGAGCATTCCCATGGAAGTTGACCGGGGTCGTACGGTTTTTTGTTTCTATTTTTGAAGGAAGTTCAATAGCCAAATATAACAGCAAATTTTTTAAAAGTCAGCATTGGAATGAAACATTTTGATTCACCCAAAACAAAAGGGGGAGGGTGGATTTTGGTTTTGCAGGACATTTTGAAATTTTTGTTCCATTTCAGAATGAAAAAAAAAATGGAAAAAGTCGGTTCCCACCCTGCTGTGAGCACCAGGTTACAGGTTCAAATCCAGCCCAGGGCAAAATGTGATTTTGGCAGCCCCTCTGTGTAATGAGTTGCTGGGTCTCAATTAACGTCCCCTAGGATGGGACACCCCTGGGGCATGACATCCAGCAAGGCAAGCTTCTCTCATGTGCCAAACCCTGCCCTAAGGGACTCCCATTGGGGTGCAGGGGAGAGACCCCACATCATGGTTATTCGTTCCTTGGCCACTTTGCTCAGACAGTCAACAAGGGGACCAATTAGCGCCTGTTTGTAGCAGAGGGATGGCTGGGAGGTAGATCAGAACCGCTTCTAGCACAGGCGAGTTCTGAGCTCGTACTAATTGCCTGCCTGTTGCATGTGTTCAGACTCTAGCTTGTCACTCCTCGCTCCCCACCCTTTGGCATCAGCTGAAACCAATTATCAACTGTTTTATATCCAGGTTCCAATACAGGCGAATGGTAACAACACAGTCTCATGCCAACATGCCACTGGTCTTTCCACTTGATGCCTTGTACAGAGCATGAGGCCAGCTTCCAGCAATATAGAGAGAAATTCAGAGCACAGGAGGCAGCCTTGCTGGGCTGAGCCAGTGGGGCTAAAGGGACAAATAAGAACTCAGCGCTGTCCCTCTGGAGGGGTGGAATCTCAAACAAGAACTCAAAAGGAGAGAAAGCAGAAGGAGCTGGGGTCAGACACCCCTGGGCTGAAATACCCCACCATGGTGGCCTGCGGATCCACCCACAGACCCCTGTATCCCACTGCAAAGGGTTAATAGAAACTGAGGGGGAAGGATCCCTGATCTGACACATCTGGACTGTTTGAAAGCATCAGGGGGCATCTACAAGCAGAAGCATTTCCCAGCTACTGCCTGTTTGGCTGATTTCTGTAATGATTTTCTGCAGGTGTCTGGTTTCTTTGACCTATTTCATGTAATTGTTTAATCAGCTTGGTTTTGCTGTGTACAGTTTTGAGTTGGGCACACTGACAATAAGCGAATGAACTGTCTCGGATACATGTTTGCAAGGGTGACCTAGGAATTTCAGCAGTTAGACTTAGATACTATGTACAGTAAGGAGCGCCACAGAAAAACCTCAAATAGAAAGACAAACTGACAGAGGGAGGAGTACCTATGGCAAAAGAGAGTGTGTAGGGTGATTAGACAGACACAGGCAAAGGGGTCAGAAATCATTTCTCCCCAGGGATTCATTATAACCCTCTGCTAACTGCATGGAACCCCTCCTGCTGCTGTTTCATATCCAGGTGCCCTAGTCTCTGCTGTACCTAGTTCTCCAGGTGGGGAGAGGGCTAAACGCCAATAAGCCAAGCAGAACTCCAAGGTACCCAACTCCCTCTGCATTTATTTCCCATAGCAGCAGGACACAGCTCAGCTCCATCCTTGGTTTCAAGAAGTTCCCCCAGAGCATGGGGGTGCTCAGGGCTAGCTATTGGTTGGGGTTCATCTCTAGTGTTTCAGGGGCTCTTTTTCCTCTAGCAGCCAATTAACACAAGTTCTGGATTTCTTCCAGCGTTTTCTCCACCCAGAGGCTGAAGCAGCCTGACCAGACCAGACCTGGAGGCCCCCCATAGGCGATAGAAAAACCCCTGCCAGAAACAGAAAACACTCCCAGGCCCCATGTCTAGCCCCGATCAGAATGACAAACAGTGCCGAAACTCACGTCCAAAGGGGAACAGCCAGTGCTTTCACTGCGGCTTCCTGCGCTCACTCCGAGCCTCTCTGCCATAGGAGCATGTCGAGGGAGATGGGTGCTGCCGGGGAGCCATGTGTCCCACCTGCCCTCAGCTAGTCACCCCTCCTCACTTGTCTCCGTGACACCCAGTCTAGATGTCATCACCTAGAGAGCATTAGGAAGAAGGGCAAATGAGCAGCCTGCACCCAGGTGTGCTGGTAAGTAGTGGCTAGAGCAGGAGCCTGAGAGTCTGGACTCCTGAGTTCCATTCCTGGCCATAGGAGACGTGTGTTCCAGTGCACAGATCCTCAGCCAGGAGGGTCATGACTCTGGAGGGGGAGGGATGGTAAACCAGGTGTCAACGGGTTGTGACCACCACGATTACCCCTGCCCTATTGCTAAATGGAAGTGAGGTCCTGTATGGCAAAGGTTGAGAACCACGACTTCAGTGGTTAGAGCGGCGGTACTGGTGGTCAGGCACCTGGTTTCTATTCCCAGCCCTGCAACTGGAGTGGTGTCTAGTGGTTAGATCACACGGCCTGGGTTCTATTTCCAGATCTACCACTCAGGCACTAGGACAAGTTACTTCCCCTGTCAGTGCCTCAGTTTCTCCTTTTTGTCACACGAGCAAAGTCATGTCAACCTAGTGCGCGGCGAGTTTGGAGGCTTAACATTTGCAAAGTGCTTAGACATATGCTATGGAGAGAGTGCTGTAGAAATTCAAAGGATTCAATATTATTATGAATTAATGCTGCCAGCAGACACAGATCCCGCCCCACTTCTATACCAGGTGAGCTTTTTATAAAGACAGACTTTTTTTTTTTTTAAACTAAACCCTTCAGTTTGCTCCAATCCCAGTCTGTCTGGGACTCAGCAAGATCCATGTACCCTTCAGAACACAGAGAGCCGGCTAACCCCATCCATCTCCTGTAACTCTGCAGCTCACGAACCTAAGGGGAATCCCATTACAACCCCTGAAGGCTACTGCTTTTAGTACTTGTAAGTCCTGATGCTGCTGTGGCTGGCACCTTCCTGAGGACATGTTTTTGGTTAAAAAACAGTGGTGTTTGGGGATGTGGGTCCCCAGAGAGGGGAGAAAAGGGGCTAGGAAATAGAAAAGGAACATAGGTTCCCCTTAAAATGTGGGATACAGACTCCTTTAACAACCCCCACATCCTCCAACATGCCCTTGCCACCTCCGTCACTCCACCTTTCAAACCACATCCTTTTCCCAGCTCTAAAATCCCCCCCCCCCCATAAACTACCCTACCTCTCACACCTCGTCTCTGATGAACCCCAGCCAGCCTCCTCTCTGCCCCCTCAGCCTAATCATCCCTCAACCCTAGGTAAGCAACTGGTGGGCTCTGGGCCATGTCCTTCTGAGAAACCAGCAGCTGGCATGCACCTGGCCTGGGAGCTTGGACTTGTTAGTGGGCCAAAAGTAAGTTTTTGGGGGAGTGGGAGTTGTGGCTCTCTTACCCTTCTTCCCCACCCCCTACACCCCCAGTTGGTCCAGCCAGAGCAGAGGGAGCAGTGAAAGGAGCTAAGTTCTTGCACCTACCTGAATGGAAGGTATTCCCAGATCCCGGGGAGGGGAACTTCTATCCTCTGCCACCTGGACCCTTCAGGGCTCGGGCAGTCTCAGAGCAGCTGGGGATTGAGTTTCTCATTGTTTCTCCTTGCCCTCCTTGTTGGTAGCATAGCCTGGGAGCCAGCTGAAGGCTCTGCGAGCTGCCAACAAAGAGGCTGCATTTAAACAACAGACATAATTATGCTTTTGATACCGTCTGCTAAAAATACAGCTCTGTTCAGTGCTGCAAGCCATGTGTGTGCGGGCTCACATGGCCCCTGAATGGCAGCAGCTGACTCAGGCAGGGGGAAGGGGGGCCTGTGGAGAAAGGAGGAGGGAGAGGCAGACGGAGGTGAGGGAGGGAAAGGGAGAGACAGCGAGGCATGGTTGGACACACAGAGAGTGAGGGAATCCAAGCCATGCTTCGGTGCCAGTGTCAGATGGGGACAGGGCTCCTCTGGCTCAGGCTTGTGGAGTCTGTCCCTGTCTCAGGTGGTGGTGGGGCTCCCTCAGGCTGGATCAGGGCCAGTCACAGAGGGGGAAGGGGCTCCCTCGGTATATGGGCTGGGGCCAAGCAGTGCCCCATCCATCTGGGCTGGTGAGAGAAGAATCACAGAAAGGAGTTTGGCTTTTATCCCTCACCCTGCTCTGCCCTTTTGGGCATCACAGGAGACATAGACCTTCCTGCGAATGCCCCCAGCAGGGCGCAGAGATCTGGGGTGGCTGCTGAGGACCAGTGTGCTCCTAGGCTGCGTGGGGAGAGGGAGGGGCAAGGTGCCGGAGCTGCCAGCCCCAGAATGACCAGGGAGAGCCGTGCAGTCAGCAGGAAACCAGCCTCCATAATTCCCCTTCCCAACCCGAGTGAGTTCTCAGCAGCTTTCTCTCTCTCTCAAATCCTGCTCTGGGCATCCAGAAAGAGAGAGGGAGGAGATGGGGTGGGGGGTCACTTATGGAGGGTCCTAAAAGGCAGAGTGGAGGAGAAGGGGAACAGTCAGGGATCAGAAGAGGAGAATGGGTAAAAGTTGGTGGGGGGGGAGATGGACTGTTGGGGATTTCCAAGTATACAGCTGTTTGCAGTTCCCTGGGGAACAAAAGCTCTAAGGACCCCCCCCACCCTCCATCCATTTCCCATTTCCCTGCTCCTAGCACTGGATCCCAGTCCTGTCCCTAACCCAGACACCCAACTGACAGAGCACAGCCATTCAGCGGCAGAACATTCCTAGCACCCGAGGCAGGAAGAAAACCGATCACTGCCCTTGTTTGCGGTTTCACTCCTACATGGGGAGGGGAAGAGGCAACCCCCAGTACACTTGCTGCCTCATGCCTCCTATTAACTCAAACAAAACAGCCACACGAAGCAGTTCCTCTGTCCACATGAGGCTACAGCCCCCCAAAATCTTCCCTTGCCCAATGCTGAAAAAATAACAACAACCAACCCACCCACCTACCCCTTTAACTCCCCTACTTCAAAAGCCATTGCCCTCCCCTGAGCACACCTGGCTGCTGGTTTGCAATCACTTGCCCCTTTCCCAGCTGAGTCTGATAATGGAACAGGGCTAGTTGGCCCCAGGCCCGCTAGCCCTTAAAGGGGCAGGCCAAACTGTTACAACTCCCTCAAGTCATTCTCTCCCCTCTGCACCCTGTCCCCCCCACCTTCACCCTGCTCGGCAAGTGCACAAGCCCAGCTTGTGGGTTTGCCACACCTCCTGGGTCAGGTGTGGGTTCTCTTCTATCCAAACCGGGCCTGGGTCAGGCACAAGTTATCTTTTAATAGACCTAATAGCCCCCCATCACCCCACCCCGCTAATTGATTCCAGGTTGTGCCCCCATTTAGCATTCAGGTAAAGACCTTTCCTATTGCCTGGCTCACTGATGGGCTTCTCTGGAGGGGATGCAGCTGCCAGGGGTGAGGAAAGGAGCTTGCGTGCAGCGTTGGAAGGGTTAATGCAGACAGAAGGTGCGGGTATCAGACAGCCAGGGCAAGTGGGGTGCCACCTGGGCTGACCGAAACGGACAGCTTGGACAGGAAGGGAGCTCGCTTCACTCTTTGCAAGGAAGGGACCATCTGGAGCCCTACAGGGAGCTGGGGAGCCCACTGCAGAAGCCTTGCTATGGTACTGACCCATCTCTCCCTTGGGGTTTCAAGGCCTGTTCCCTCCATTCCTATCCACAGGCTGGCAGTGCAAGTAGCAGGGCTGTCAGGTTAACTCCTTGAATGTTGCCAGCCATTCCCAGTAGCTGCATTTAGAGCACACCAGGTATACCTTGGCAGAGCACCTCTGCTGTGCCAGGGGAGGGCTGGCAGAACAGTACACAGGGAACTGTCAGGGGCAGGGCGCACCTCTCCCTCTGTGCATGGTAAAAAGCACAAAGATACAGATGTGAATGGTCACCTGCGGTCTGGAGTAAGCCCCAGCAGCTTTCTTATTACACAGACTGACGCAGCCCAGAGGGACCAGCAGCAACAGTATTAAGGGAGGTGTTTGCCAAATGCTGTGTGGCATGCCGGCTGGGGGAGGCATCAGACAGTCCTGGTTGGTAACTTCCTTTGGGCGCACAGCCAAGACTTCCCCAAGGACTAAGAGTCCAGCAGAGATTTGGTCTTTGCAGCCTGTTAAGGAATAAACAACCCATCTTATCTCCCTCCCCCAGTTATTGACCTCTAGCATCAAGCAAGGGCAGGTGCCAGCCCAGATGCATTGAGATTGTCTGACCTGAAACGTGGCTGCCTGACGAGCTGCAGGTGAATGTTCATCCCTGGGGAAAGCGGGTTCACATGCAGTCCGATCTGAGCAATGGCCGGCTCTGTTTAGGGCTAGTTTGGCCCAGTTTGTTAAGAGAATCTATCGTCTGTTCAGAGACCCCCTTGGGAAGCAGAGTCTTTGTCTGCTGGTGGCTGGTAAGGCCCCTGTATCCAGGGAGGCAGGCGTTAGCATGACCTTGGTCCCACCTGCTGGGAGATGCCATGGTCTTCATAATGAGTGACCTTGCTGAGATGGGGGGAAGGCAGGACCCAGGATGGCCATTCTCTGCCAGGTGAGAACTCAGGTGCTAGCTAGTGGCTCTTCTTAAAGGCCCTGTTCCTGGCACAAACCCCCCTTCTTCCATCCTTTGAGTAGCTCTCCCAGTGCCTAGCAGGGCAGGTGAGGGACCTACGCAACTCATCCCCTCCCTACTCAGCCATTGTAGACTGTAAGGGCAGACAGGACCATCGCTGACCTCCTGCACCTGGCAGGCCACAGAACCTCGCCCACCAAATCGACACCCAGCTAAACCCTTTTACCTTTGGCAGGTCCAAGAGTACAGAGCGTTCCGTTCCTCTGGCTCTTGTCCTTCCCAGCTTCACCCTCCCACCGCCTGCACATGCGCTTAACTGGCATAACAGCCAAGGACTGTCAGTAACCAGCTGGGGCAACATGGGGCTGCCCCCAGGCGAGCACCATGTTCCTGCTCCCCAGGGAACGGGAACATGTATCCCTCCCTCCCAGAAGAATTTGGCCTATTTGGTCAGCATGATGCAGCAGCCATCAGCCTGTGGGAGACTGAACCCTCCCCCTCCCCCACATCCAACCCACAGAGGCTGGCTGAGGTTGTCTGTGTGTCTATGTGTGGGGGGGGATCCCACATGAGGCCTTCGGGCACCAGCTCATGCTTAGCCACGTCCTCCTGGTATGCCAGAAGCTGCCCTGCCTCCACCCTCTTAGGAAGCACCATGAGGAGGGTTGTGGGACCTATCTGACCAAGCTGAGTGAGGAGCAGGAACAAAGAATAGGCAGCCCAAGGGCTGCTTTACATCATCCCCAAGACCCCTTGTTGTGGGGAAAACATGCTTGAAGAGGATTTCCAAAGCATTGGTGGTGGATAAAGGGACATCCATCCAATGAGCAAGGAAGAGGCATGATCTTCTAGATGATCCACTAGACTGGGCATCAGGAGATCGGGGTTCTATGCTTGACTCTGCCACAGATTCCCTGGGTGATCTTGGGCAAGTCAAATCATCTATCTGTGCCTCAATTTTCCACCTGTAACATGGGGAGAATAACCCCTCCTTTCTCTCACCCTTTGGCTTTGTCTATTCAGACCATGAGCTCTCTGAGGTGGAGACTTTCTCTCACTCCAAGTGTGTACAGCATCTAGCGTAGCGGGGCCCCATTATCATTGGAGGCCTCTGGCTGCTCCTGGAATACCCCTAATAACCAGTGCACTTGAGCAGCGGGGCTTTTTCTTTTCATCCAGGCTGCCAAGTGCTCCGCACCCACCACTGAGGCCAGATTTTCAACAGAGCCCCGTGCCCACCATAAACTCAGAGTCACGAGTTCTTCTGAAAAACGGAGCTACTCCCTCTCAGGTCATGGCAGGCAAGTGGGGAGGCAGGAGGGGATGAAAGAACCTGCTTCCCTCAAAAAAAGGTCAGTTAGATTTTATATTGTTTAAAAAGCCCAACCACTAAGAGTATGACCCTGCTTGGCAGAGAATTCAGAGAGCCCAGACAGCCCTTGCAATTTAAACAGAATCAGCAGAGGCCACTAACAACAGTCCTGCTCGGCGGTTCATCAGTAAAAGTACCCCTGCCCCAGAGACCCCGCACGCTTTAACAAAGGGACTAGGGGAGACCCCAGCACAGATTCAACTACCACCCCAGCCCAAGTGGGCTCCTCCCTGTCTGACGCCGGTACAGACCCCATTACCTGCTCCCCCCCGCCCCAGCCTGAGAGAGCCCCCTCCCTGTCTGACACTGGCTTTATTAGCGATCACTTTTCATCTGGCATGGCCACAGGGCTCAGAGGAATCCTGGCTGGAGTCTCCTGCCTCTGGAATATACTCCCTGCAGAGCACTGCACGGACATTGTCCCTGTATTTCCGTCAATGAAGCGTTAACAGGACAAGGAAAACCCGGCCAAATACCTCTTCTGAAAAGGTCACAGGAGATGAGGGAACAATTGAGAAATCTGGCCTAAAACCTTTTGGTGCCGAAGGCCAGGCACTGTGTGTGCATGGAACCCAAGCCAATGCAGAGGGTCCACACATCCCCTCTAGCGAGGACTCCTGGGTTCTATTCCTGGCTTTGCCATGGGATAGTCCATGGAAAATGGCTGCCTATGCTGCGTGCAGATGCTGGCAGGGTAGCCTGGCTGGTCAGAGATGGGGAGTAGCAGGAAGATGTTGACGCAGGTCAGCAACCTGGCCCTCACTTCTGTCTGCAATACAGTGGTTTTCATGGACCCCTGCAGACTATGTCCAAGATTTGCAAAGGGGTCTGCAGCTCCCTTTGAAATTCTTTAGTGGTCTGCAAATAAAAAGAGGTTGAAAACCCCTGCTCTAGTACATTCACTCAGAGACCGAGCGCTGGGGAAGCTGATTAGAGAGACGTGAGCAGCCCTGGGCTCAAAGATTAGTGGCCTCCTGTAACCCCCGCAAAGGGAACATCAAGTGCTCAGCTGTTCGTGGCCTCGCCTGGGCAGGGGGGTTTTACAAAGGGAACAGAGGGGCTGGCTCTTGGTGAGATAGCAAAGGGAGAGTGGATACAGCAGAGCCCCTGAGTTTGGATCTGACTAATGACCGGGGCTATGCAGGAGAAGCTAGCTCATGTCTGGCCTTGGAATCTGTGACTAATAAGTTAAATGAGTTTGGTGGTTTTCAGTCTAATCGAAAATGGCTGTTTGGGCAGTACCACTGCATGGCTTGGGGTAAGCGGCAGCGTCCGCTCAGACAGACCAGAGCATGACTGCAGGTCACGACTGAGAGGTCAGAGAGCTGCGGGGAGAAGGCTGTGGGTTGGGACAGAGGGGTGTTGGCAGCACACAGAGGGGAACTTTGCACATTACCTGCCCCCACAATGCTTGGGTCTAACCAGCCTCTGTCAAAATTCTCCTAGAAACTTTAAAAGGAGGGGAAACCTGGCCCTTCTGAGCAGGCAAGGAGGGGGGTGGTCACGTCTCCCTTCTGCTATTGCCTCTGCGATGATGTGGAGTGCAGGCCCCGCTCAGTTACCCGAGGACAGATAGGACCCTGGCAGCAGGTTTGGTGACTGGAAAGAAACTTCTCCACGGCTGGGCAAGCTCAGGTCAGCCTGATAATTGCTCCGCTGGCCTCATGCCAAAGGGGAGATTATGGCTTTGCTGACTGCGAACTGGCACAGGCCAGGGAGCTGACACAGCTGGTATCAGTGTCTGGCACTGGACGAGGGGCGGGGGAAGGGTCCCGCTGCCTCTGTCCTCAGCAGCACCTGCTGGGGAGACACCCCGCAAGCAGCTCCTCTGGTAGGGGATGTGAGGAGCAATGGGCAGACTTTGGCCAGCCCTTCCTGGGAAAGGAACCTTCTCCATGCCCCTCCTTGGGGTCCACATCCTAGGCAGGACTCTGCCAGGAGGTTTCTCCTCTTAAGATGGGAGCCAGATGTTCTCAAGCACTTAGAGCAGCAGGGAGTGGGAGTTAGGACTCCTGGGTTCTATTCCCAGTTCTGCCATTAAGTTGCTCTGTGACCTTGGGGTCCCAACCTCTCCCTACCTCTGTTTCCCCATCTGTAAAATGGGGATAACGATGCCACTTTTCTTCCTGAAACTTATTATGTAAACAGCCTCAGAAACACCCCATGGTCCCATTGCTCTGTTCACTTCAGCCCAAGACCCAAACCAGCCAGCGGCTGTGGCTTTCCCCCAGCCCAGGGAGTCTGTGGTTACACTGCGGTTTCTCCTGCAGAGATGGGAGCAAGATGTGCTCGGAATCAGGCCCAAAGTCAGGGAGGGGGCTGAGTCCTAATAGCAGTGGCACACAGAGCTGTAGGTGCTGAGCGATAGGTGCCCAGCACCTCTCAGGATCAAGCCCTCGCCAGCAGCAGAGTTACACAAGCAAAGGGAGCTGAGTCTTCCAGCAGCCAGAAACACCAGGGTGACCTTAACCCTTTAGGAGCCAGAGGCTTGCAAGCACACTGGGATGATGAAATGACCACGGAAATCACAGAGTCCTGTTTCAGCATCCTCCTCCCCGAGCCGTATCCTTGGAGGAACTGCTCTGCCTAAGCAGATTGAGCAGGATTACAGGCAACCTCTGGCCCATTTCCTCCCTGCCCCCCAGCCTTCCTCCTCCGCTGCTTTAAGTAATAGTCTCCAAGACGGTTTTACACAGCTAATCCAGCCACCTCCATCTAATCTGCTCCAACGCCCACTGTCTGCTGCGTGGCCCCCCGCAGAGCACCCAAAGCCCTGCCCCACATAACAGCGGCCCGGCTGTGCCTTCCCTCCATACAGCCGGTGGGGTCACCCTTCTTCCCACTGGCTTCCACTGCTTAGCACGCACGCAAGCCCCGCTCACCTCCGGCCCCGGGGCAGAGCGACCACAGATATCCCAGCTGGAGAGGCAGTGAGGAGCCACGGTTTAAAAATAAGGTTGTCCAAAGCTCCTCGTGAGCCAGGATTGGGCTCTCCGCCTGGAAGGTTAGGACATGCAGTTTGTGCAAGCGAGGACGCTGCTGAGGCTGAGCCAGAGAGGGCTTTTCAGGGCGCCGCTTAGGGGAGGAAGCAGCACAGAGGGCTCACCAGGGCCCGGCCGGATTTGCGGGGAGAGTGGCTGACGGGGAGAGAACCAGAATCGCCTCCCTGACACCCTTCCCACCCAGCTGGCTCCCTGCCTCCACCCACCTGAACCTGCCCTTTGGGGGTTTGCACAGCTCCACTCCCTCCGCGCTCTGCCAGCACCAACCCTCGGCCAGCGATGGGGAAAAGTACCAGCCATGGGAGGCCTCCTCTTCCCGCCCACATCTCCATGGCTGCACCCTCCTCTGGGGGACAGTGGGGCTGGCTGCACCCTCTCCCCCTTCAGCTCCCTCCTGCAGATGCCCACCGGGCTCCCCGCTGGCTGCTGTGACTCACAAAGCAAACAGAGTGACTGCACGGTCAGTTTGTGGCCTAGCCCTCCTCTCATCAGACTGTTGGCTCCTCAGGGCAGGGGCCTGGCTGTCTAGCACCCTGCCCCTCCCCAGCACTACACCCACGAGCATTGATGTAAGCAGCCACACGTGGTGGAGGACCACGGAGTGCCTGGCCCCTTGTCGGCAGGGCTTGGCGTAGAAGGGGATGGGTGGATGGAACAGACTGGAGGGCCCAGAAGGGGGCAAAGGCCAAGGAAGGAGGAGAGAGGGTCCAAGGAGAAATGGGATGAAACTGAGCAGAGCACAGGCTGAATAGGATGCCCCAGCAGTGAGCTCTGCAGCCTGAGGAAGCACTTTGCCCAGAGAACAGTGAGAAACCTGCGGGTGGAGGCTTCGGAGACACTGGACAAAGCCCCAGCATGCAGGGAACAACCCTGCTTTGGCTTGGGGCACAGAAGGAAGGAGAGATGGCCCTCTCACTCTCTGCTTGCTACAGGGCCAAGGCAGCACCGCCAGCCCAGAGCAGGAGGGGAGACTGGGCCCACAGCCATTCCCGGAACACCCCTGGCTCCTTGTTCAGCTGCAGATCCAGGGGTTAACGCGAGGGGGAAGCTGGAGGCTTAGACTAGGCTGAGCACATGTACCCAGCCTCCAGGCCTCATGGAGAGACATGAAGCATACAGTGACAGGGCCGAGTCCAGCATAGACGATTAGGCGTCTCAGAACCAGAGGGCCCAGCAAACCTGGCCCCCCAGGAGGCAAGGCCCCCAGTAAGCTACCCACATGCACTAGGGGCTGAGGGGCAGCACCACAGACCCCACATCTGCACTAAATTTACTTACAGAGGATAGCAAACCCTGGGCGCTCGGGGGCCCAGCGCCCAGCCCTGCTGTTACCCAGAAGTCCCCAGGAGCCCCACCCAACCTCAGCACCGCTTTCTGTGTTACCCAGACTCCCTGGGGTCCCGTCCAGCCCCACATGCAGCGTCCCACAATCCCTACCACACCCGGCCTCAGCTCCACCTTGTCGGTGACCCGGAAGCACTCACACGCTGATTGCATTTCCTACGGCCCCGGTCACACCCATTGGTCCAGGATGGGCAGAGAGGTCCTGGGGCAGCTCCAGGACTTGCTGGTGGAGTAAGGAGATGGCCCCCTCCCAGACCTCTCTACAGGGCCCAACAAACCCTTGTACTTACCAAACCCTCCCTGGCAGCCTTTCCAGCAGCACCCACCATGCCAAGCCCCAGCCAGAGGCACCGGGCACCCTTAGCCATTGCTAGGCATGCCCAGCCTCCCCTAGCCAGGCATCGCCCCAGGTCCACACAGCCAAGAGCTGCAGGGGGGAGGCTGGCCACCATAACCCTGACCTCTGCATCTACAGCCAGCTTGGAATGAGGTCACGGCCCAAGGCAGCTAGGCTGCAAGGCTCCCTGCTCCTCCTCCAAACCTTCCCTTCCTCCCCTTTCCCCCAGCTGGCCTTCAAACACGCAGTGCAGGAGCTCTTTGCAGAGAGACAGGCCAGCTGGCGGCACTGCGAGGAGACAGCTACTGCCACACAGTGGGATCTCACGCCTACTGCAGCAAGGGGTGCTCTTCCTCCTCGACCTCCCGATCAGATTCCTCGGGGGTGCGACTCTCCAAGGGGTCTTTGCAGGGATTTGGAAAAGTTAAACGTGTGTTTATGTCCAAGAGATGAGTAAGGACAAGGCAGAGCCGGCCCCTACCTTGTGCTCCAGCTGTACTGCCCAGCTTTTCAACCACCTCCTGCCACTCCTGAGCAAAGCAACTTCTGCCCAGCCAGGACTGGCATCACACAGCCCAGCCCAGTCGCTACCTGGATACACTCCCGGATCTGGAAGCCAGGCTCAGACTCAGCATCACCAAATGCTATCAGCGCTGAGGAGCCCAACTGTATCTCCCCAGCGATGCTCCTCCATCCCCCTGGCGTGGCTCCTGGCAGGGGCAAAGGTGAACAGCCCGCCATCCCCCACCCGCCTCAGTGCAGAGCAGCGGTTCTGAGGCTGCACCTAGAGCATCTGATTTGCTGTACTCAAACCAAAAGTCACACACGACAGCTGAACACCCTTTCCTCTCCTCCCTGTGCAGGCCCCAGCAGCCGCCGAGACTAGGCCCTCAGCCCGGGGGCTGCTCCCTCCCTTGCCCCTATCCATGGTCTGTCACAGATTTAGGAACAAGAAAGCTCACAACCTCAGGCTCCCATGTGGCACAGGAAGGAGATTCTCCAGCTCTGATCAACCCTGTGCTCCATTCAGCCCGGTCCCGCTTGCAGCCTTCAAGAGAAGGTGCAAGAAACCCTCGGTGGGACAATTATAAAATCAACTGCCCAGAAAGTGACTCCAGTCAGGAAGAAAGTCAGTGATCAGCTTGTGCCCTGAAGCAGGAAAGTTTTTGTTCTTCCTATTTCTGTAACCTGTCTACCATAGCTGAGGGCATTCTCATTGATTACATAAGTGTCCAATCTTTTGACTGCTAAGATGGCCTGGAGCAACATAGCATGGGGCCATGAGTTCCACATGCTAATTGTGCCAAAAAAAAAAAAAAAAAAAAAAAAGTCTTTTATCAGTTTTAAATGTGTTACCTTTCAGTTTTATTAAATTTCCCCTTCATCTTGTGTTATGAAAGAATAAAGAGGAACAGCTGGTCTACCTTCCCCATTTCATTCATTATCTTACATACCTCTAGCCACCCAGTCCCTCTCATTCATACACTCTCTAAAGGAAACAGGCCTGGTCTTTCCGTTCTTTCTCCATTTTTCTAGGGTGTTGGAAGTTTATTTTGTGTACACTCTCCCCCCCACCCCCCACTTCCTGCAGTGTTCTTTTGGAGGCAGACGGGACTACTCCAGCTGAGGGTGTACCATTACTGAAAATCTCTCATGATAGGAGGTATTATTTTCTAGGCTATTCCTCATGCAGCCTAGTGTTTTGGTTGCCTTCCAGCCATTGCTGCATTCTGCACTAGAGTCTTCATTGAGCGGTTCACAGTGACACAGGAAGCAAGCACGCAGGCAGAGTTCATTTAGAACCTAACAAAGTTATTCCCTCCAATGTTTACAATTTAATCCAGCAGCAGGCTGCCCATTCACCTAACTTAGGGGGAGGGGCTCTGAAGTTCCCCACTCTTGATTCGCCTAAATAATTGTGTCATTTTCACATTTTGCCTCCTCCTGGTTCATCCTCTTTTCCAGATCACCATTAGTACTCGTTTTATAGTAGCACCTAGGGCCCTGGTTTGTGACCAGGGCTCTTATGCGCTAGGCACTGTACAAACAGAACAAAGTGAGAGTTCTCATCCAAAAGATCTTACACATGCTTTAGACACCAGTGCTAGAGGGGAACGCTCTGCTCCCCCCCCCCCCCGTTGCCTTCTATTATACTAACAGTTAAGCATTTCTGCCTACTCTCTTTTCTATCATTAGCCACTTTCTCATGTAGGACAGTACTTTGCCTCTCAACTCCAGGACTACTTCGGTTCCTTAGCCAGCTCTTTTGAAGGACTTTGCCTAAGGCCCTTTGGAAGTCCAAAGAAGCAATTTCATCTGGTACTCCTTCACCCACTCCTTTGTGGACATGTTATAAAGACTACCTGTAGTACATTTTCCTATCTAGAAGCTGTGCTGTTTTGTAGCTATCACATCCATCTAGGAGTTTTATAGTCATCTTATCCCAGCTGCAGTAAGGATCACCAGCATAATTCCCAGCATTGGCCTCAACAACTCTTTAAAGATAACTACAACAGTTGCTGGCCCTGGGACACAGACGGTTCTACCCCAGGGACAAGGCACTGTTCTGAGATTCATCTCAGCTGGAACAGGAGCATTTGCTGCCCTACGTACAGTTTTCCACCCACCCTGCCTTTGCCCATGATGGTGGATTTGCTTGGATGACTTTTTAGACTAACATTTCATTCCCCAGCATAGCACCCTGTCTAAACAGCCAGCAGCATTTCAATCCCATGCAGGGTGCTCACTTGTGATTAGAAAGGGGGAGTGGAATACCCACTCCTTGTATGGCTTTATCATGGGGAAACTGAGTCACCAAAAAAAAAAAAATCTATACAAGGGGAATACCCACCTTATGGAGTTGGGAGAAAGCAGGTGCCTTTAAAGCATTTCAGACCCTCTACTAGAAGGCATATGGGAAGAGTACAGCTGCATTAAAAATACTTCACTCTGGAGTCCCCCTGTCCTGGGTGCTGTACAGACACGGCGGCTGGGGTTGCTAACGGACCCCAACTCCAAGACCCTGAGCCTGCAGGCCACACTGCTGTGCTTTGTTCTTGAGAGGGGACAATTTTTGACTCAAAAGAAACTCCCACACCAGCTCATTTCACATGTTCATGTATTTAAATATACAAAACCTCTATACATGACAGTCTAACATAAAAGTCAGCTGAGGGTAAAGGACACAGAAGTGAAGCTACTGAGAAATCAGTCAGTCTGTTTTCAAGTAACAAGGATTTGAGGCAAGGCTATGGGAGGGTCTGATCCTTGAGGTGCAGTCAGGGGAGACGGGGTGGCTACAGAAATCCATGGTGGGGGGCAGAGAGGTGACTGGCTCCCAGTGCTGTGTTCTGGGTCTAAAGCGCATGGATCTTTGGCACTTGAGGTCTTTAGTTTTGTGTAACTTAGAAGAGGAAGTTCTCACCGCACCACACCTCTGCCTTTCGATACCGCTGGGATGTTTAGAAGAGGTCACCAAGTAACTAAGGGAGGCTCTGGGCTGTTGTGTACGTTCCATTCAGAGGTGGATCATTTGATCAAAACAGATCTCTGGAGAGCTGACCGCTCACAGAAGCACACAGCTTGGCTTAAAGCATCAGCCATTTCAGCCACAAACGTGCTGTGGTTGACCCCCGAGAATAGAGGGACCGGAGAGGGTCACTCACATTCCATAAGGCAACTGCTAGTTACTCTACAGATAAATATCCCCCCAAACCTGTCCATCAGAGACTGAAGAGCAGGAGGATGTAATGCCCAGGACACAGCATGCCTGTGACCCTCCTGGGCATGGTCCAGGCTGCTACTCACCACAGCTACTGACCCACAAGCAGGAGAGAAAGCAGTTCATCGCACCCACCCAGGGCGCTCAGGCACACCGGGCAGTGATGGACAGCAGAGAAACCTGAGTGAAACAAGAGCCTTCGCCCTACGGGAACAGTGCCAGGGATGCAAGACACACTCCAGGGCAGTCACAACTGCATGGGTCAGAGGGCGGACGGCAGGAGGAGGGGTCGGAGGCACTGGAGCTGACCTGCAGCAGATCGGTGGAGGCATGGAGGGGGGGCCTTTCCCCTTGGGACAGTCACAGGGCACGTGCAGTAGCTCCATGGTCTAAAGTGCTGCTAACCCAGCCGCGGAGGAGCCAGGCTGGGGCCCAGCAGAACAGCGGGGGGGGGGGGGGGGTCGAGACAGAAGCCCACGTGCACAGAGTGCAGCAGGCCTGGTGCTGGGCTATTTACTCCCAGGGGGACGGGGAGCGTTGTGTAGAGGCAGCTCCTAGGGCAGAGAGAGCAGCAGGGTGTCGTCAGGAAGGTACTGGGACCTCTTGGGGAGGAGAGGAGGGACAAGATATTTACAGCGGGGTCTACAGGGACCCCCAGCCCCATTAGAAACAGCGATCTCCTCTGCCAGGTACGTAGCAGGAAGTGGCACGTGGCCCCACGGAGACAGGTGCCGCCCCTGGTGTGACAGCCAAATCACATCAGGTTAAGACTCCCGGTGAAGCCCAGCTCTTGCGGGTTAACTAACTGTCCTG
Source organism: Eretmochelys imbricata (assembly GCF_965152235.1). NCBI lineage: Eukaryota > Metazoa > Chordata > Testudines > Cheloniidae > Eretmochelys > Eretmochelys imbricata. Next base: position 5,628,248 of record NC_135597.1, read on the forward strand.
ATCCGGCTGCACGGTCTTCTTCCTCGCTCGGCCCCGCACCAGCCTGGAAGAGCCCTGCAGGGGAGAAGCAGCGAGTCAGGCCTCCTTTGCTGCACCTGCCCCACCAACGTCGCTCGTTAAGCTCCCCTCTCCCAAGCTGGCGCCATGTGCGGAGCTGCCCCCCAAGCGGCCAGGGTGCCCTTCAGAAGCCATGATGGTGGAAACAGAGGCTCCCACCTTCCCCCCTGCCCGAGGGCACAGCCCCCCCCAGCACTGAAACTTAGGGGCAGACACTGGCACAGCTCCCCAGCCTGTGGGTCTCCGGGACAGCGGTGCTGGTGCAGCAAGGCAGGACACAGCCTGCCCGAATCCTCACCTCTTTGACTTGGGGTCTCTTCTTCACGACACGCAGGCTCTGGCTCCTGGAGAGTGGTTTGGACAGCGTGAAGTCCCGGCTGCGGGGCAGAGCCTTGGGAGAGATCTGAGAGTCCGACCAACACTCCTCCTCCTCCGTGTCGCTCTCGCGCCCAGGCTGCCGGCCAGCCGAGGCAGTTCTGTAACCTTTTTTGGGGGAAGAGGAGAAAGCCCAGTGCTGGATCAGTGCATGGCACAGGAGTGGGAGCGGATTCCTGCTGCGGCCCTTGGCACATGCCCATCTCTTTAGAAGCCAAGTGCCACGCTGGCAAGAGGGCAGGCTTTGAACCCTCCACCTCCTTCACAATGTTCTCTAGCCACAGCTGCTAATTATCAGAGGCTGCTTCTGAACCAGGCTCGCTCCAAGTCCCTCTGCCTGCCATGAGCACAGATGTGTAACTGGGGCTTTGGAAAGCCAAAGCCAGGGAGACAGGCAGAGAGCTCTGGTTGCTACGCTGAGCACTGGGCAGGAGGAGCTTTTCAGAGAGATTCCCCCTTTCCTCCCTCAACCTTCAGTTTGTGCCAATGTGATGTTGTTAAGAGCTGAGAGTTATCTAGCATGTCTCATCCCTAGATCTCAAAGCACTTTACAAAAGGAGGTCATTACCATTATCCCCATTTTACAGATGGGAAACGGAGGCACAGAGGTGCAGTGAATTGCCCCAGGTCATACAGCAGGCCAGCAGAACCAAGTCTCCAGGGTCCCAGTGCGGTGCTTTATCCACTAGACCACGCTGCCTTCCAGCAATGAGGCAATGGCTTTGCAATCAGGGCAATGCTGTCTCCCTTATAGGTTTCAGGTTTTGCTCTTCTCTAGCACCTTCCCGCAGAGCGCCACCGAGTGCTTTACTGACACCACTTAACCTGGCGAGCCATGCTCCAGGGGGGGAACTGAGGCTGGCGACACCAGGAGCGACTCACCCAGCACCGCCATGCCAGGAATAAAACCCTGTTTTCCCAGCTCAGTCCCAGGCCTCGCCTGGAGCCATCTGCCCTTCCTCTGCCCACCAGAGCTGCGCCCATGCCCCATACATGCAGCAAGCACATTCTGCACAGGAGCTGGTATGCCCCCTTCCAGCCAGCCACACCATTCTGACCAGCTCTCGAATCCCGCTCAGCCCAAATCCTGTACCCAGGGTCCACCTCCCACAAGGCTTTCTGTGTCGCACCTTCCCTCTCCCCAGTTCAGGAGATTGTGGAGGCCTGCCTGAGCCCCGACATTAGCAGCGTTACTGCAGGAGGGGAGTTTGGCCACAAACCCATCCTGCCTCCTCCTCCAAGTGTGGAGCAGCTCCCCTCCTGCCCAGACACGCTGCCCCTCCCCTAGCCAGCCTGACCCCTCTGCCCCTTTGGAGGTGAAGCCTCGGACAGGACTTGGGCCAAGTTCCTCAGGAGACTCCTGGCCCCATCCCCACCTCTCAGGGGCCAGGGAAGTCTCCCCGGCCCAGCCCTGGATCCGAAGGAGCTAGCCAGCACCCAGTGGGTTCCAGAGAGAACGGAGATGCACTTCTGTTAGAGCTTTTACAAACCCTAGATCCCCAGGACTTAGTCCCCTCCCCGCCACGCTCTCGCCCCTCACCTATCGGCCGCCTCCTCATCTCCTGCTCCTCCAGGTACAAGGGGTCTTCGTAGTGCACGGGGGTGTCATCAGGGATGGCGCGCAGGTCCTGCATGCTGAAGCTGCGCAGACGCCCGGCCAGGGCTCCCTGGCTCTGCCAAGCAAACGGGAGGCGGTGAGAGACCAGGTCAGAGACGCCTTGCGCCAAGGACACACCCCGGGCTGCAGTGGCAGCTCAGAGCACCTACATCTGCTGCCGCAACTCAACACCCAGGTGAAGAGGGGCAAAGGATTAGTCACACTGTGGCCAGGCCACTCCTGCCGAGAATGGAGCCTCGAGGGAAGCTTCATGCAAAGGACTGCCCTGTGGGGGCTAACACAGCTGGGAAAGTCCATAGCCCCAGTGGGTTGACGTGTGGGGCCGCTGAATAGGGGTCAGGTTGGCATTTACCATGTAAATCACAGGCACTTAAGTGACACGTCTCACCTAGAGATCTCAAACTGCTTTACCAGGCGGGTGCCCGCTGGGTAGATAGGGACCTGGGCACAGAAGAGAGGGGACTTGCAGCAAGTCAGGAACAGAACCCAGGCCTGGGTGCTAGCCCCTTGGCAGCATGGCTTGCTTTGAAACACCTGGCTCCTGGGCAGCCAAGTCCGATTATTTCTTCTGATTTTTCCGCTTGGTAGGAGGCACCTAAGCAGGATGTTACTTGCCTCTGACACTGGGGGTGGGGACGGTTATGGGAGAGCACAGTGTAATCCAGCTTAATAAGCACCTGGGTAAACAGGAAAAACAGGCAGAGCTGCATCTGCGTGAGAGGTGCAGAGAAGGGGCAGCACACAGCTCCAAGGGGAGCGGCCGCATTACCTCTGGAGGGACAGGAGCAGTGAGTTTCTGGCTAGACTGTGGAATTAAAGCTAACCTCAAAGCCACAGTGAACTAACAGTAACCCGAGTATCCATCTAGAATGCTAGGGCTGTGAGCTGCCAGGATGCGTGGGTGCCACAGAGCAGCCCTAAGCACCCGGTCCACACCCTGGCACAGTCTCTCCCACTGGCCTCTGCCAGCTCTGCTGGTTTCTACTGGGATGCTCCACGGCCACAAAAGCCTCCCAAATCACCCAGGGAGATCAGGTACCTTGGCCGCAGCTTGGACGGCAGCTGTGGCTGCGATGTTAAGGCTCTTCTTGCCGAAGTTCACCATGGTCTCGTAGCCGCGCTCCTTGGCCTGGGTGATGTACAGGTCGATTTCCTGCAGAGACATGTGATACTGAGCATTGCCAGGCCCAGGCCCAGCCCCGAGTCCCACCATGGGAAGGAAGAGGAGGAATCAACCTGCTCCAAGACACAAGGGCACCAGGAACCCCACACAGCTGTGCCAGTGGAGAGGCCTGAGCCAATGCCCGCCTGGCCTTGGGAGCTCTGTACCCCTTAAACTCAACTGCAGAGCTACCCTGTTCCAGCCAGGGTCTCACCTCGCCAGCCTACCCTGGGCATTTCTTTGTTTGGGAGGAGTTACTGATCAACAGACTGAGCTATGAGCCCGGCGGGGCCATGTCTTACGCTCATACGGAGCTGGCTCCTTCCGAAGCAGGTGACAGAGATACAGAGTCCGTGCAACTATATCCCTACACCGAGAACCCTGCAGGAATCCTGCACACAGCCCTGTTACTGCTTTCCCACCCACCCCCCTCGCTAAGTAGGGGCATTGCCAGCAGATCAAGGGACGGGATCGTTCCCCTCTCTTCGACACTGGTGAGGCCTCATCTGGAGTACTGTGTCCAGTTTTGGGTCCCACACCACAAGAAGGATGTGGAAAAATTGGATAGAGTGCAGCGGAGGGCAACAAAAATGATTAGGGGTCTGGAACACATGAGTTATGAGGAGAGGCTGAGGGAACTGGGGACGTTTAGTCTACGGAAGAGAAGAATGAGGGGGGATTTGATAGCTGCTTTCAACTACCTGAAAGGGGGTTCCAAAGAGGATGGATCTAGACTATTCTCAGTGGTAGCAGATGACAGAACAAGGAGTAATGGTCTCAAGTTGCAGTGAGGGAGATTTAGGTTGGATATTAGGAAAAACTTTTTCACTAGGAGGGTGGTGAAACACTGGAATGTGTTACCTAGGGAGGTGGTGGAATCTCCTTCCTTAGAAGTTTTTAAGGTCAGGCTTGACAAAGGCCTGGCTGGGATGATTTAGTTGGGGATCGGTCCTGCTTTGAGCAGGGGGTTGGACTAGATGACCTCCTGAGGTCCC